>NC_139583.1:29683558-29743558 GCF_946808225.1 Silurus aristotelis
TAGAAGAGTCTGGGTGCTGAACTGACCTGCCTGCAGTCTAGACCTTTCACCATTTCAAAATTTTTGGCGCATCATGAAACGAAAAACACAATAAAGGAAACCCAGAACCGCTAAGCAGCTGGAATCCTGTATCAGACAACATTCCTCTCCTAAAACTTCAGCAACTGCTTTACTCAGTTCCCAGATGTATAGAGACAGAAAACGTGATGCTACACAGCCCCGATGCTAAACATGGCACTGTTCAAAAAAATAGAAAAAAAGCCTGCATCAGTTTTATTTTGAATAAAATATGTATTTATAGGATTTGCATTCTGTTTTGATTTACATTTTATTTACAGCGTCCTATTTTTATTTTTTTGTTGTTGTACTACTACTACTAATAAATAAAGAAGTAACATTATATATACTGTCTATCAATGAATAAAGGATTTTTTTATTATTTGTGAATATTTCTATCCGTATCTACACATGTCTCATCTCCTTGCATTTTTGTATTAAAGTGGTGAAATTCTTTATGATGCGTAGACGGTATTTACATCCTGTATTTACTCCCACATCCTCAGGCTAACACTTCTGATTACCATAAGCAGATTATCCAGAATTTACAGTGGTTAATATTTAAAAAAAGCATGAGAGAGAGAGAGAAAGAGAGAGAAAGAGAGAGGGAGAGAGAGAGAGAGAGAGAGAGAGAGAGAGAGAGAGAGAGAGGGAGGAAGCTTTTATTAAAGCATTTAATATGGTATTAACAGACAAACGTAGCATGAGCTGCTGAGCGATAAAGCTTAGCCACATAAAACGCTACTTATTTTGAGGTTGAGGAAGTTGTACAGTTCTAATGAGACAGGGTTAGAGACAACATTGGCACTCTGAGCCAATATATAGAAGGATCCTTCAGAAGAACCAAGCTAAATATAGGACACGACCCTATTTTAAGAGATACACTTGATATTAATTTATTATAGCTCCATTTTAGGTATCAGCTGTTCACTGATGAATTTTCGAGGGCAAAACTGTTTATGACAATTACTATAGATGTAATTCAAAGTGATTGCAGAACAGTTTGTATTAATTGCAATCCAAAGCATCTTCATGGTTAACAAGTGGAATCATCCACAGTTATCTCATGTTTTTTCAGGCTGACCAGGTGGAGAATATCCTCAGCAGTAGATAATCATTGATGAAAAACTTTATCACAGGATGAGATGATGGATCAGGCAGGTCCAGAAAGCAGAAAAGGCTTAGGATCACTGGTATCTCAGAAGGTTGTGGAGCTCCATAGAGAGAAAGACAGAGAGAGAGAGAGAGAGAGAGAGAGAGAGAGAGAGAGAGAGAGAGAGAGAGAGAGAGAGAGAAAAAGAGAGATTATTAAGTAAACACTAAACCTACCAGGCAGTTAACTGGATCCAATTGGTGCTGATCGCACCATACACTGAACAGGCACCATTTACCACCTCGGAAGTGCTGCCTGTAGAACCCGGTCTCTCTGTCTGATAAAGGGACCAACTCAATGGCCTCCTTCTTTAGCAGAGTGTTTACCTCTTGTTCCATGACCGAGACCTGCTTGGGACCCACCAGAGTGGGACGTACCCTGTTTAACCGTGACGAGACTCGAACTGAACTGTATAGTTTCTGTCTACAGCACACAGGACCCACCAGAACACGTCTGGCAGAGCTTCCCAGGCTGCCAGGTAGTCTCTCAAGGGTATCAGTCTTTCGAGACTGACCTCTGGTACACCTGGAGCCGGACCTACACCCTGGTGCAGCTCTAGAAGCCTCTAAGGAGGTAGCGAGTCTTCTGGGTCCACTACAATACCGGAGAGGAAACCAAGGAGGGTGCTTGCTGGAGCTGGCCATGCCCTTAATCACTGATTATGGCAGGGTTAACAAGCCAGTTCCCTAGGGGCACTTTTATTGAAAATGATAGTCCTCAGATCTGTCATCTCACCGGGCTTAGGCCCAAAAAGATCTGATAGGGTGAGCCATAGGTGCACAGTGGTATCTTTTGTGGCC
This sequence comes from Silurus aristotelis, assembly GCF_946808225.1. Lineage (NCBI taxonomy): Eukaryota > Metazoa > Chordata > Actinopteri > Siluriformes > Siluridae > Silurus > Silurus aristotelis. The sequence continues at coordinate 29,685,569 of NC_139583.1, forward strand.
CTAAGAGTCAAATCCGCCCACACATTTATGAACAAACAGAAACTAAAGCCGGCTTCACTTCATGCGCATTTTATAGATTGCTGGATGTGACGTCACCCCCGCCGGTGATTGTGCGTTTACATTGGATGGATTACACACGTGATTCAGAGCGTGGACAATGCAGAAGCGTTTCCAAAGCGTGGTTGAAACAGCTTGAGTTCCAGAAAGGGAACTGCAGGTTCTAAAAAAGATATCTGAAGTATATATAATATTCCACAGTACTATTGATGATGGATTTTGATTGGTGAGAAGGAGTCGTATTAATAAGCCACACATTTATAGAGTGTATTATTTTATCTGCTTGCTCTGATGTTATAATTGACTACTACTGAACAAGCTTATACCTCATAAATAAAAACAAATCATTGAATAATTCCCACTAATGTAACAAGATAAAGTAATTACAACCCCCTGGGTGTGCTTTAATCATTTCATTTTACATTTCAACACAATATAAAAACAACAAAATAATATTTTCTTTCTTCTATTTTTTCCTCTTAAATGCTTCTAAAAACAACAGATAAGTATATGTACATATATCATGGAATATCTTGCAGATGTGTCTGTAGTGAAGGAGTTGTTGTATTGTAGAGATGCAAAGAAGCGTGAAGGAAGAGAAGCCAATGAGATATATATACTTTCTTTTTTTTTTTTTAAATGTCAGAACAATGCTACAATTCATATCACATTAAGGGCACAGAGCCGACGTGAGGTAGTTTGTAATCTGTGGGAAATGATGTGGGAAGAAAATATGTAGAATAAAAAGACATGAAAAACGCTGTGCAGTGAAATGAAAAGAGTGTTTACAAGTACACATGACAATACTGTATATATATATATATATTTAAAATATTTTTTTAAATATTTCATTGTGATTAATCGCCACTTAATCGAACATTTTTAATAAAAATAAAAAATATATATTTCTCAAGTTATTAATACTTTAATATGGCTTTAGTATTGGTTCTACTTTAATTTGTATGCACTTATAATGAATAATAACATAATATTTTTTATAAAATAAAGAAAACAGACAGGGGGCGCTCTCTGCCATCTCTGTCATCTCTCTTCACAGACACATAAATAAAACAACCTGAATCTCAGTGAATATTCACCACACAGACTAAATAAATACATGTATAGAAAACTGGAAATCTACTTTAAATAAACCAATTCACAGAAAAGGTGAATGAGGTACAGTTTCTCCGGATCACCTCATTAACTAGTCTAACCTCTAGTCTAAACTCTAGTCTAACCTCTAGCGTAAACTCTAGTCTAACCTCTAGTCTAACCTCTGGCGTAAACTCTAGTCTAACCTCTAGTCTAACCTCTAGCATAAACTCTAGTCTAAACTCTAGTCTAACCTCTAGCGTAAACTCTAGTCTAACCTCTAGTCTAACCTCTAGCGTAAACTCTAGTCTAACCTCTAGTCTAACCTCTAGCATAAACTCTAGTCTAACCTCTAGTCTAACCTCTAGAGGAAACTTTAGTCTAAACTCTAGCCCAAACTCTAGTCTAACCTCTAGCCTAACCTCTAGTCTAACCTCTAGCCTAAACTCTAGTCAAACCTCTAGCATAAACTCTAGTCTAACCTCTAGCGTAAACTCTAGTCTAACCTCTAGTCTAACCTCTAGCGTAAACTCTAGTCTAACCTCTAGTCTAACCTCTAGCATAAACTCTAGTCTAACCTCTAGTCTAACCTCTAGAGGAAACTTTAGTCTAAACTCTAGCCCAAACTCTAGTCTAACCTCTAGCCTAACCTCTAGTCTAACCTCTAGCCTAAACTCTAGTCAAACCTCTAGCATAAACTCTAGTCTAACCTCTAGTCTAACCTCTAGAGGAAACTTTAGTCTAAACTCTAGCCCAAACTCTAGTCTAACCTCTAGCCTAACCTCTAGTCTAACCTCTAGAGGAAACTTTAGTCTAAACTCTAGCCTAAACTCTAGTCTAACCTCTAGTCTAACCTCTAGTCCAACCTCTAGCATAAACTCTAGTCTAACCTCTAGAGGAAACTTTAGCCTAGCGTCTAGTTGTAAGGTGTTACAGGATGTAAGTGCACGGTGTGGAGGTGAAGAACGGGTGAAGGTAGAGCAGAGAGCAGTATAATGGTGGAAGGTCTCACATCTAGCTGTGGATTATTACCTTATACCAGGGTCACTTTCCAGCATTGAGGAGTTACAACTGTTTCATGATGTTTGCAGAGCAAAACTGACTGAATGGACCAAAAAAACGTTTAATTTTCATTTAGTATTTTATCTACGACTTGGTACATCTACAGTTCTGCTGCTGCAAATCACACACACTTCCAATAATAATAATGAAGCTGTTGGAGTAACATCTGGTGCTGTTTTTTGTTATTTTACTCATTTGAAAGTTTTCTTCTCCCTAAATTCATTTCGTGTCTGAAGACATTTATCAAAAACCCAGTATTCACCATAGAAGTTCTACCACATGCAAAATGTGGAAACATGGAGCTCAATGAGGTCTTTAGGAAACGTTTACAACTGGAACTAAGTGTTGCTATGGTTACAAGTGTTTATACACAACACATTTAATTAGATTCAACCGATAGTGAATAAAAGATATTTAAAAACAAATAGCAAAATAAAACAGAAACAATACAGTGTGCAGGAGTTTTTAATAGTGAGATCGTTCAGTAGGAGAATTGCCTCCTGAGACTCTCAGTGTTGTCCTCCAGTAGAACTTTCTTGAACCTGATGGAAACCTTTGATAATTCTCCTGGACCTAGAAGTCTATGATGCAGGAGAGATACAGTATGTTCAGATGATCGTCTCAGCCATGCTCACCACTCTGGACTTTGCTACTCAATCCTGGACCATGTGTGGTATCTCTGAACCAGGTGGTGATATTTCCTGTGAGATGATACTCCACAGCTCCAGTTTAGAGTTTCTACCTCAGACCTTTTCTTGTGAGATGGATTACATGATATTTAAAGCTGTTTATCAATCATCAGGGGGATGTAGTTCCTCAACTGTTTCCTCTCATAGTTCTGGTGATGTTCTGGCAGAAAATTGTAAAGATGATATCTACTTTGATCTTTGTGTTCTAATCAGGGTTGCTTACATACAAAACCAAGAGCTGCATGAAAAGTTTTTTAGATAATTATGAACTTGTGAGATGTAGCTATAGCTGGAGGAAACATCAGAGCCACAGTTTATACATCATGCTGATATTTCTAAATCTGTTCATCTCTGAGGGCTTTCTGATCCAGACAGATTGCTTTCATTAGAGGAAAAAAAAGAACACACTCTAATCCAAGGACATTTTGGGGCTTAATCTTAAAACAGACACTGATACGGATATTTGGTGCACATTGTTCCATTGCTCATGAACGTTAAGCCATGAAAGTTTTCTATTTCCCTGCACCAAGTCAACAGATAGATCCATTACGCCACAGCCATGTAACCTGCTCCGAGCTCGTCCTTGACAGAATTCAATTTCCTCCAGCATCACATGTGAAATGGGGTCGGTTCTTTTCGTGATCAATAGAAAATAGACGAGGTGCAGCAGAGAGAAAACAGGGCTAGAGAAGCTCACGCAGGTGCTCCAGAGACTGGAGATTTTATTATTCATGTCACGCAAGTTCTCAACGCTACACTTCACTTCTCTCAAGATTCAATTAAACATGCTTCTGTTTTACTTCTTTTTAGTTTCTATTTCTTTATGAGAATCATCATCATCATCATCATCATCATCATCATCATCATCATCATCATCATCATCATCATCATCATCATCATCGCCTTTTCCCCCTTGTGTTTCCACTCTGAACAAATGTGCACAAATCTCCACAATTTAGTGGAACATCTTCCCAAAAGTGGAGATTATTATAACAGCAAAAAGTTTTTTAAAACAGCTAACTTTTATACATATCATGTATATTATTAAACACAAGTGTGTGTGTGTGAATGTGTGTTTATATTCTCTTTTCTTTCTTTCTTTCGGCTTCTCCCCTTAGGGGGCGCCACAGCGGATCCTCCGCACGTTTGATTTGGTACATGTTTTACGCTTGATGCCCTTCCTAACGCAACCCTCCCCAATTTATCCGGGCTTGGGACCGGCACTGAGAGTGGCTGGGGATGGATCGAACCCGGGTCGCAGCAGTGAGAGCGCTGCATCTTAACCACTAGACCACCAGGGGACCATTGTGTTTATATTCTCTGTTCCAGGAAAAAAAATACTCGTTACAATCAGATTTTATGTTCAGTCAGAGTTGTAAAAACAGTTATTAAATGCAGAATATCCGTCTGAATAATGATTCTCTCTCGGTACCTGCTGAGGTTCAAACTGTGTTTCGCAAAATACTATAATTAACATGTTTTTTAATGAATTATATTTTTTATCTCATTGTAAAACAGGAATTATGAGTTTAAATGGAATGCCAGACTGGAAACAAGTTCTGTGAGTAACTCAAGCAGGGGGTGTAAAATATACAAATTTAATTTATTTAATTATTATTATTATTTATTAGTATAATCACAGCTACATGGTTGCAAAAACTAATATATGAAGCTCACAATAAAAAAATTAAAAATAAAATAAAAATAGCAGTGATACCAACAACTGCAACAACAACAATAATAACAATAATAATAATAATAATAATAATAATAATAATAATAATAATAATAATAATAATATATTTTTAACAACAAAAGAAAAGATTAAATATAAAATACGCAAATAATAATATAAAAAAGTTGAAAATTAAAAGAAGAGAAGTTACAAATAAGGGTATGTGGGTAAATTTGATGATTTTAAACAGATTTCTTTTTTTTTTATTAAAAAAATAATTTGACTATTTCTTTTTTTTTCATTTTGTAAAAGATTTAAATTTTATAAACCTGTATTTGCTTATTTTATGAACGGTTATATTTAGGATCTAGGTCTGCATCACAGGTCCTGGGTCTGGGGTTCAATCTGGATCCTTTATGATGTTTTCATTGTTCTTTTGTGATGTTCTCCATCTCCATATTGTGCTCCTTCCAGATCTTTGGTTTCCTCTGACCTCTTAAAAACACAAAAATGTGTGTGTGTGTTGATGATTGGGAATGGACCTGCTGTCTCCATGTTCCTGGTTCCTGCCTCAGATCAAAATAAAACCTTGAGAGGAAATAAATGAATTTGAACTAAAATACATAGAAATAAATAAAGAATCTGAATTCCATGAAGCGATTTCCTTTTCCCACAACGTGTTGATTAGCTGGTGTTTTGTCACACTAACGAAAGCTCATTAGTTCTAATCGGGTGTTTGGAACAAATACCTGAGACATAATGAGCACCTTCATGGGATTCTGCTTCAGCTTTCTGACAAACGACATCGAGTGAAGCACTCGCACACGTAAATATCTCAGGAATCGATTATAACAGAGGAAAGGAAAAGAATCACTGATTTCCTCAAACAGCGACTCGAAGTACAACTGTTGGGTTTTTAACCATTTATTGTTACAGAAAATACAATGCTGTGGAAGTTCAATAAAAATTTAAAACTCTGGAGACCCCTTTTTATAATTAAAATTATAAATAAACATTTTAATTAATCAATGTTACAATGGAAACCATGGAATTTTTATTGTGTGGCATTTAACAGATTTGTGAGTTGAGAGTTAAGGGCCTCGCTCAAGGGCCAGTTTAGTGGTGTATGGATTTGAACCCACACCCTTCCGAACACAATTTATAAAACATGTATTGCTCTTGCCAATAGTGACCAATCAGAATCCGGAGCTCGTTCACGTGTGTATGAACTTTAAAACGTTTTTTATTCAATAATATCCGATAATTCTGCTAATGAAACGCTGGTATTTTGTATAAATCTGACCTGATGTTTATTCTTTTCATGAAACAGAAGCAAATTGTATTCTTGTGTTTGACCCCTTATCATGATGAAGTGAGATGGTCATCACGTTTAATTTTATTCTCGTCGTAGGATAAAGTGCATTAGTGTTGTAGTGGTGCTCCCTCGGGACGCCACTTCAGCCGGTTCCATCAGGGTCTGAAAGCTGCTGGCAGGATGAAAATATCCTCAGTGATTTGGAGCAGAAATGTAGGAGGAATCAAGAAAAGCTGGCTGAGAGTCTGATGCTACATATGATGTCACATTTCTATTTTCCTCACCCTCCTATTCACATCACATGGAGAAACACAACGGTCTCCACCATTACCATCATTTTCATAGTTTTCTAAAGGAACTTCTGGGAATTTGATATTCACGATTCTTTTGCAGGTTCGAGTGGGTGTGGCTATGTTATTAGGTCACACGACTACAACATATATGCCGGTGAGAAAGTGTGTGTAGGGTGAAGGTTTTCATTCCTAAGGTCTGGAGATCCAGGAGAACGTTGAGCCCTCCTGCAGCCCAGGTTCTCCAGATGTGAGCCACATTCATATTTTGATTTGTTAATCTCTTAATGAGATGTGGTTGTGTTTTAGCGTACCTCCAGCTGTCCAGATGTAAAATCTATTACATTTATTTGCTCCACTTCTGATGGAGACATGGCTGTTTTTTGGCAGAGCTACAGCTATCCAGATGTTATTTCTATTACATTTTAATATGTTGTCCATATATATATATATATATATATATATATATAATTTTTTTTTATTCTCCTGAATCCTGGTGAAAATGCAGCTGTGTTTGGGTGTAGCACCAGCTGTCCAGATGTAAAATCTATTACATTTTTTTAATTTGATAAACTCCCGATGGAGATATGGCTGTGTTTTGGCATCGCTCTAGCTGTCCAGATGTGAACCATTTACATTTTTTTTACTCCTGCTGTAGATACAACTTTGTGTTGGCAAACTTACAGCTGCCCAGATGTTAGAGGCATTTTCTTTGCTTTACTCCTGGTAGGAAACTTGTTTGTTAAGCTCTGTTTGCCCAGATGTTAAACATTTAAAAAAATTCTCCTGAATCCTGGTGGAAATGCAGCTGTGTCCAGGTGTCCAGATGTTAGAACTTTTGCGTTCTTTGATTCTTCTGACTCCTGGTGAAGAACTGGTTGTGGTTTGTTGTTCCTCTAGCTGTCCAGATGTTGCATATATGTTGTATATATTTTGGTAATGAGGCTGTTCCTAGGTAATGCTTTTCTGTCCAGATGTGAGTTTTTTTTTTTGTTTTTTTTTTTGGTGAAGCTGTGTTTCCTCACAGATCTGGTTGTCCAGATGTGAGCCACACAGACTTTTTTTTATTCTCCTGACTGGTGTTGGAGATGCAGCTTTAGCTTGGCTATTCAGATGTGACAAATTATAAAACTTTTTCTTTTCCTCTACTTGACTCCTGATGGAGATGCAGCTGTGTTTTGGCTTTGCTCCAACTACCCAGATGTTAGAGCTTTTTGATTCGCTTGACTCCTGATGGAGATGCAGCTGTGTTTGGGCATTGCTCCAGCTGTCCAGATGTGAGTCGTATGATATTTTTGATTCGTCTCGCTCCAGAGACCTGGTTATATGGACAGAATGAAGGCCTTTTATTCTATATTTTTTTGTGACAGAAGATAAAGGCCTGAAAACGCCCGTCATGGTGTAACCCATCATTCTGCTTCTGATGCCTCGGGAATTCAGTCACTGTTCACAGTATGCAGTAATTACAGTAATTATCAGAGGCGCTGCTTGAACATATGGACAGATGCTGTTGTCTGGATGAGTGTGTTTCAGTGTTGCATCCAGAATCTGACAGTAACATCTCTCAGAGCAGGGGTGGGCAATTATTTTTTACAAGGGGCCACATGAAAAACCTGAATTGTGTCAGAGGGCCACACCAACGATAATATTTTAGGGATGCACCGAAATGAAAATTAAATTCAAAAGGCAATGAAATCCATCATTTTGTGTGTTATGCTTTTTGCCTCGGCACCATCACTGGAAAACTTTCCTGCCTTTTCAAAAACGTCCTCTACAGACGGAGTGCGCATGCTCGGATTGACTTTACTTTTCTGCGCCGCGTTCTTCTCATATTTAGAAGGCAATCGGGATGTTTGGATTTCAGGTGATAAATTAAACCCGACTTGGAGAAACTCTTTGAAGATACACCCCCTCTTAAAATTTCAGCATTGCATGTTTTGCACATCACTCTCCTCACACCGCAGACATGTTGCTCTTATCCAGATAACCGTGTGCTGCTGCGCTTTTTTATTGCGTCATTACAATTGTGTTTCTGCCGTGTTGTTTCAGCGATTTAGGTATTCCGGCCGAATATTTTCGGTGCATCCCTGTAATTTATGATTGGCCTCACGCGGGCCGGACAGGGACGTACAAAGGGCCGGATGTGGCCCGCGGGCCGTAGTTTGACCAGGTCTGTCTCAGAGTGTTATCTGAACATCAGAGGATAAGATGCGATTTAAGATAAATCTGACTGTTAGGATCTCAAACTACGTGTATTGGACTAAATCAGTTCTGCTGAGAACTTGCGTAAGATAAAGTACAGGAGAGAAGATGTGATCAGACTCCCTCACCCCCACACTCACACATGGAGATGGAAGTTTAATGGTTTGGGGTTGTTTTGGAGCAGTGAAGATTCCAGAAAGTGAAAGTGAACCATCATGTCTCCTATTCCACACTTTATCACCGTGCAGTTCCGTCTGGACTGCGGCTCATCGGAAGCGACTTCACCGTACAACAAGTCGATGAGCCGAAGCGATAAACACGTCTGAGTTCTGTAGGTGTTATTTAGAGAGCAGACAGACGTCTGGAGTGATATCTATCATGGAACCACCTGCCCAGACACCACACCTCAATCCTACTGAACTGCTCTGAGATGAAGAAGAAAATCTCCATCTAGTGAAGAACATCTTAAGAGAGTTTTAGAAGAGACACAACAAAGAGTTTCAGCTGAATGTTTGGAGAAAGGAACTGTCCTGGTGCTGAAAGTGTAAAACTGTTCTTCATGATTAAGGAGGATTTTTCAATGGAAATAAAGTGGAAATAAAGTGGTATTTCATGCCTAATAAAGAATTATTCAATTTGGTGTTCAGTTTAATCATTCAGCTTTATTAAGAGCAAATGAGCACAAATAAAACCTGTTTTAATCATTAATATCAAACCAATAATCAAACTTTAGATTAAAACTTTACTTGTTTACAAATAAACAATAATTAAATGAAATAGAATTTGATTATTTAAATAATTTAATTTCACATGGAGAGTAAAAATGAGACTTTTATTACAATATTAATTCAGAGGAAATCAATTAAACCCAAAAAAACAAAAAGAAAAACAAAACAAAGCATGATGGCTGGGAGTCTGCACCCAGCATGAGGGCCTCTGAAGGAAGGTTCAGTTCTGGCTTTACTCGGATCACTGGAACCATGTGGTCTGTTGCACAGAAACCGAATGTGAATAAACTCAAATGCAAATTCGGAGGAAATTCCGAAAGTTTATTATAAATTCATGAAAAAAAGGTAAAAAAGACACTTTTATGTATATAGTAGAGTTTTACACATAATTTATAAAAAATATATACATCAGTATTTAATTTGAAACCTGGAGGGGGAGTGGCCTAAACTACTATATGGACAAAAGTATTGGGACATGAGCCATACGTGGTTTTCCCCAAATTGTTATTACACAGTTGGACATCTTTGGAGCATGAAATTTTCCCTCGATATAAACTAGAAGACCCAGGCCTCCTTACCTTCTCACCCACATTATATTCTGACTTAACTAACACCTTTGTAGCTAAATGAATCTCCACAAATCTCCACAAAAATCCAGTGGAACATCTTTCCAAAAGATAACAGCAAAAGAAGATTTATTGTGGAATGGGATGGATCTTATGGCCAGGTGTCCACAAACATTAAGTGTATCTAACAAGGTTTCAGACATCTTTCTCCAGATAGACAGATTTTAACACTTTGTGTTTTTTATCTGATACCAAATCGTTAGATCTCTGCAGGGAGACGTCACGATCAGCTCAGAAAGCTTTTGCTGATAAAAACTGTACTTTTGTGCTCGTTTTTTTTATCAAATAAAGATGTCCAGGGAGAGTACGCTCTTCAGAATTCCGCCCGGGCGTTGGTTTTTTTCCCAGGCTGCCTCACGAATCCGAGCCGGGTTTATTTAGGAAATGTTCTCTCCCAAAGCATAACTTTGATTCCTCGATACATGCGGCCATCAATCTGGTGCAGACGTGCCAAGGTCATGCTGAGAGCTTTCCTCTGAACGTGATAAAGCTTTCAAACAGACACACATAAAACATCAGAGATGCGGAGCCGGATACGAGCCGTATTTATGAGTCTTTCAATACAGCGCATGATTGAATGAACAAAGACAGCCGGCATTATCATAAATATGAAAACAGAGCCGTTTGAGTGCGAACGATGTAATAAAGAAACCAGACACACAGCACTTTCCATTTAGACTTTAAATAGGTCACATTTCAACATGCCCACATGTTAGTTAGCAGTAAATCTGGTGTTTTCTCCAGCAAACATGATGTTTTTACTTCTTCTGCAATTCACTATAATGTCATCTTGGTTAAAAAGAGCACATTTTTCAGGAGAGGAATTCTGAAGAAAGCTTTTTGATGGTTGTGGAATGATGATTTATTGATATTATATGTATTCATCTGTAGGTGAAGTGAAGGTGAAATGTTTATTGCATGTTTACACCTTGAAGCTTCCTTCACAACATGTTTATGATTCAGATCAACATGTGGTTCAGCCATGAAGCTTTATCCATTTAATGATTGGTTCTCTTGAAGCCAGAGTCGTAGGCTTTCACAAGCCTGTCTCCATCTCTCTTCATCTCACCATAAGCAGGAGCACGTTCAGGAGCCTGCCAACATCTGTCCATCTCTCCATCTTGCTGTAGACTATCATGAGTGCTTCTCCATTTCTCTATCTCTCCATCTCATTATATACTTTCAGGAGCACTTTTTCATCTCACCATCTTTCTTCATCTTGATGTATTTATCAGGAGCACATTAACATCTGTCCATCTCCATCTTCGATCCCTTCTCCATCTCTGATCATTAGTACTTCTCAATCTCTCCATTACTCCATCTCACCATAGTCTATCTATCATGAGTACCTCTCTATATCTCATTACTCCATCTTGCATTAGTTTATCGGGAGCTTTTCTATGTCTCTCTTTCTCTCTATCTTACTATAGCTTATGAGGAGAACTTTTCCATTTCTCCATCTCTCCTACTTAACATAGCGTATCAGGAGCACTTCAACATCTCTCCATAGCTTATCAGGAGCACTTCAAAATATGTCCATCTCTCTATCTCACCATAACCTTTGATGAGAACTTTTTCATCTCTCTAACTCTCCATCTCAACATACAGTATCAGGAGCACTTCAACATCTCTCCATCTCACCATCTTTCTCTATCTCTCTGTTACCCCATCATGCAATAGCTTTTCAAGAGCTCCATCTCTCCTGTATCTCTCCTTATCTTGATGTATTAATCAGGAGCGCTTTAATATCTATCCAATGCATCAGAAGTGCTTCTCCATCAGCAAGGTTCTTAACATCTCCCCATCTGTATAAATGAGTCTTCACACTTGTTCAGTAGAAGCATTGTAGATCTGATCTGATCCATCAACACCAAACTTCTCTATACTCCATTCCTATTAATCAACAAACACTGCAAACAAATTTTACAGCAGTGTTTTATCTTCTGACTTCTGCTGCTGCATTCTGGAGCTACCTCGAGATGTTTATAATCTTAGAACTTTCTTCTCTTAAACATTATGTCGAGATCAAGAGAAAATTAAATCATGATCATGAGAAAACAGAAAAAAAATTATCATGCATGGGATACAGAAAGACCATCCTGAGATACAAATATCTAAAAGATCACGTCAAGCTGCATGTGGTTCCTCCATTTTAATATATCATTTATTTTATCCTTAAAAAAAGTTAGAATTAAATCCATTTAAACCAGTTAGTTTTTTTATGAGCTGATTATTATGGGCTGTAACACATTCACATTACACCACTCTGACTTCCTGTTTCTGAAGGAACACTGTTTCACAAGAACATTAAACTATCAGACAAATAATCCAATTTTTCTTGTGCAAATGGCTGAAGAAAAAACACTAAGTCCGACCTCTGCTGTTATTCCAACTCTGATTCATTTGTAATCGCTGACAGTCTGCAATTAGATCCTCACGATGGTGAGAGTAAAAGCCTGCTGAGATACAGATATAACAGTTTCTCCAAGGTCAATCCTCCAGGGTACCAAAGACTCCCAGCATTTTCCCAGAATCGCCAAGTTAATCGTTCGATCAGGTGAAATTACGGAGATTAAAACACCTCATCAGCGCTAATAGAAGCACTTGAAAGACGTTTATTTGCTGAAAAGGTTTTTCAGGTGAGAAACGCTCTGAAAAAAAAAAAAAAAACAGTTTTGCAAAACATTTAACACATTTTTGTTTCCTCATCAGTTCCTCAAGGCGGTTTTCTATCTATTTTCTTTGGAATAAGCTCAGCTAGTGGCTGTCATTTCTATGCACATAATAAAGCAGGTTTAACAGCTTTAAGAACCTCAGGTTAAAATCACAGACAAGCCGATACACACACCAGAAGGGCTGAGATCAAATCGGCGTAAACAAGCAGGGGCTAAAATGTGGGACTTGTGAGTGATGAGCCGTCAATATTTCTGTATTAAAGTGGAAAAAGTTCTGTGTAGGTGTTGCCCTGAGGACCCTGGTCCTGAATTTCTCCACATATCCAAACAAACTTGCTTTCAGTTTTACTTTCACTTTGTATACCAGGGGTCCCCCACCTTTTTTTCTGTGAGGGCCACATAATATTTCCTTTCTTTAATCAGAGTCTGTAAAAGGAAACGCCACAAGCCAGAGTGACTACCAGTATTATTGTGGAAATTTAATTATCATTTTAATTGTATTTATTTTGCCTCCTATTTTTAAATTAGTTTATTATTTAATTATGCACCGTACAGACACGTGAACGTCACTTTTCAACAGATACATCACCTTTCAAAAGAGCATTATTACTATTATAATGAACATGTTTCATATTTATTGCTATTGAAATCAAAACATTTACTTACATTATGTTGGTGGGAGAAACTAACAAATAATAAGGCTCATGATAGACAATTAATTAATTAAAATAGATACTGGATAAAAAAAAAAATAATAAAAAAAAATAAAAAAAAAAACATTCTGTATAATATTACCTAACCTTATTAAAAAAAAATACAGTACTGAGTCATTAAAATTTGCTAAGAGAATTAAATATAAATATATAATAAAAAAATTACAAATAATAAATATAAAATAGCGCTTTCCGCAGTCTCACATGTATTAACAAACAGCATGTTGCGTCAGAGATTTGCCTCTAGAGGGAGCTCTCATAATGACAGCGGACTGGAAAAACTATCAGTACGGATTTTTGCTGTGAATTTCAGCAATCAACTATCAGTACCTCAACCTTCATTAATAACATCTCGAGGTTATGTAACCATGGTTCCCAGAGGGAACGAGACGCTGTATCAGAAACGCCTTGGGAGTGTCTCTGTACTTGAGACACTCTGGGACTGAAGGGGTGGGAGGAATAAGGCCTGGCCTACGACCTGGACACCTCGTGTGCAGTCCAGGGAAAAAAGGCAAGCCCTGCTGCAGAGGCAGTGATACGGGTTGCAGGAAGGGTTGAGGGTTGCCTCGGCTCAAGGAGGGCCAGGACCATGAGGAGCGGGAGCAGCGTCCTCAAAGAGACCAGAGCGTTCGCATTGTCATGCTGTGCATCTGTGTGGTCGGCTCACTCGAGAACCGACTTAGCAGGAGCTGGTGCTGCTTTCCATTGGACTGATTATACACGTGATTCAAAAGCTCTCCAAAAGCGAGATATCCAAATGATCAGCTCGAATATTCCCTCAGACCAATCGTATGGAGTCCATCGTCCAACGATTCTTCCTTTTCTCTTTAATCTTTTAAACCCCAAAATGCACTTAGTTCCTGTTTGATGAAAGAAACTAGAAAGAAGTAGAAATTAGTACTGACTTTTTTGTATCTCCTGTCATTTACGACCTCTCGTTACAAAAATAAATGCTTGGAAGGTTAAAAGCCATAAAGATTTTTTCTCATTTCACATTTTCTGTCACTGAATCCACCACTCTTAGAGCTGCTCTTGATGCACTTGATGTTTTATTACCACCCACAGGGTCGGCGTGCACTTGTGAGAGGTTTAGATTTTTTGTGTAACTGTGTGGAAGGAGATATTTAAAAAAAAATGTGGACGGAGAATTTCATGCAAAGCAGAACGCTGGAACACAAGAAGCTCTTTTTGGCATCACATTTAAACCAGACGTTGGCCATTTCCAAGATGGATTCACGCTAGCAAAACTGCTCATCCACAAGGGAATTGTGGGGGAGATTTGCTTTTACAAGAAATAAAGCCTGCATGAAAACCTCCTCAGTTCCTGGTTAGTATTTTCAGGTTGATTGGATGTTGTGTGGTATCCTGAGATAACGTTTACTTTCATCCATCTTATTCCATACTAAAGAAGGGATTTTCTGCCTCCAGCAAGAGCACAGAAAATAAAAGGGGAAAAAAGGTTTGGATGCAATGATTTAAGAAGCTTTTAGTCTTGACTGTGAAATCGGGTTTAAGATTAAAGGTGGTTGGGTTTAGGGATCATAGTTAATGGTTGGAGTTCCAATATAGAGGTTCAGGTTTAGAGTTAAAGGTTTAGAGTTTAGAGTAAAAGGTGAGGGTTTAGAGTTAAAGGTTTAGAGTTTAGAGTAAGAGGTGAGGGTTTAGAGTTAGAGGTTTAGAGTTTAGAGTAAGAGGTAAGGGTTTAGAGTTAGAGGTTTAGAGTTTAGAGTAAGAGGTGAGGGTTTAGAGTTAGAGGTTTAGAGTTTAGAGTAAGAGGTGAGGGTTTAGAGTTAGAGGTTTAGAGTTTAGAGTAAGAGGTGAGGGTTTAGAGTTAGAGGTTTAGAGTTTAGAGTAAGAGGTGAGGGTTTAGAGTTAGAGGTTTAGAGTTTAGAGTAAGAGGTGAGGGTTTAGAGTTAGAGGTTTAGAGTTTAGAGTAAGAGGTGGGGCTTTAGAGTTAGAGGTTTAGAGTTTAGAGTAAGAGGTAAGGCTTTAGAGTTAGAGGTTTAGAGTTTAGAGTAAGAGGTGAGGGTTTAGAGTTAGAGGTTTAGAGTTTAGAGTAAGAGATGAGGGTTTAGAGTTAGAGGTTTAGAGTTTAGAGTAAGAGGTGAGGGTTTAGAGTTAGAGGTTTAGAGTTTAGAGTAAGAGATGAGGGTTTAGAGTTAGAGGTTTAGAGTTTAGAGTAAGAGATGAGGGTTTAGAGTTAGAGGTTTAGAGTTTAGAGTAAGAGATGAGGGTTTAGAGTTAGAGGTTTAGAGTTTAGAGTAAGAGGTGAGGGTTTAGAGTTAGAGGTTTAGAGTTTAGAGTAAGAGGTGAGGGTTTAGAGTTAGAGGTTTAGAGTTTAGAGTAAGAGGTGAGGGTTTAGAGTTAGAGGTTTAGAGTTTAGAGTAAGAGATGAGGGTATAGAGTCAGAGGTTTAGAGTTTAGAGTAAGAGGTGAGGGTTTAGAGTTAGAGGTTTAGAGTTTAGAGTAAGAGGTGAGGGTTTAGAGTTAGAGGTTTAGAGTTTAGAGTAAGAGGTGAGGGTTTAGAGTCAGAGGTTTAGAGTTTAGAGTAAGAGGTGAGGGTTTAGAGTTAGAGGTTTAGAGTTTACAGTAAGAGGTAAGGGTTTAGAGTTTGAGGTTTAGAGTTTATAGTAAGAGGTGAGGGTTTAGAGTTTGAGGTTTAGAGTTTACAGTAAGAGGTGAGGGTTTAGAGTTTGAGGTTTAGAGTTTACAGTAAGAGGTGAGGGTTTAGAGTTTGAGGTTTAGAGTTTAGAGTAAGAGATGAGGGTTTAGAGTCAGAGGTTTAGAGTTTAGAGTAAGAGGTGAGGGTTTAGAGTTAGGGGTTTAGAGTTTAGAGTAAGAGATGAGGGTTTAGAGTTAGAGGTTTAGAGTTTAGAGTAAGAGGTGAGGGTTTAGAGTTAGAGGTTTAGAGTTTAGAGTAAGAGATGAGGGTTTAGAGTCAGAGGTTTAGAGTTTAGAGTAAGAGGTGAGGGTTTAGAGTTAGAGGTTTAGAGTTTAGAGTAAGAGGTGAGGGTTTAGAGTCAGAGGTTTAGAGTTTAGAGTAAGAGATGAGGGTTTAGAGTTAGAGGTTTAGAGTTTAGAGTAAGAGGTGAGGGTTTAGAGTTAGAGGTTTAGAGTTTAGAGTAAGAGGTGAGGGTTTAGAGTCAGAGGTTTAGAGTTTAGAGTAAGAGGTGAGGGTTTAGAGTTAGAGTAAGAGGTGAGGGTTTAGAGTTAGAGGTTTAGAGTTTAGAGGTGAGGGTTTAGAGTTTAGAGTAAGAGGTGAGGGTTTAGAGTCAGAGGTTTAGAGTTTAGAGTAAGAGATGAGGGTTTAGAGTTAGAGGTTTAGAGTTTAGAGTAAGAGGTGAGGGTTTAGAGTTAGAGGTTTAGAGTTTAGAGTAAGAGGTGAGGGTTTAGAGTTAGAGGTTTAGAGTTTAGAGTAAGAGATGAGGGTTTAGAGTTAGAGGTTTCGAGTTTAGAGTAAGAGGTGAGGGTTTAGAGTTAGAGGTTTAGAGTTTAGAGTAAGAGATGAGGGTTTAGAGTTAGAGGTTTCGAGTTTAGAGTAAGAGGTGAGGGTTCACCTGGACTGTTTTTGTAAAAAACATCATGATTCTGCGCAGGCAGTTACTGAGAATTTTTTCTTAACGTTACCTTTTTGTTGTCATGCAGGATCCTAATCCCTGACACACCTGTAGCCTCGGCCGCACCTCTATTGGAACGCCATATGTATTTGGGAAACATTATCTGTTCAGTCTGAATAATGTATTCGTATTTGCTCCATTCCTATTCTACAACAAATAGAACATTGTGGAAATAAAGGTGTGTGACAAAGAGACATAATGAAACCAATTTCTCTGGTTCGGTCTCGATAGTGTATACATGAGCCACCAATATTTTATCTGCAGTCTGATTGAGTTGTTTGTTCTTTTGTCACTGTAGGATGAGTCGAGGTGATGAGATGGTCTGGTATTCCTAAAGGACGTTTTATCAAGGAGACAGTCCCGGAATATGTCCTCTTTCTCTCTGTCTCTCTGTCTCTCTCTCTCTCTCTCTCTCTCTCTCTCTCTCTCTCTCTCTCTCTCTCTCTCTCTCTCTCTCTCTCTCTCTCTCTCTCTTTCTCTTTACAGCTTATCGGGTTTTGAAATGAGGGTTATTATACTCAACACAATTACAGGGTTGATGCTTTTTGTCATTTGCTGTCCAGCTGTAAAAGATTTTTTTTTTCATGTGATCTTTTAAATGGTTTGCTTTTAGCACTGATTTCCAAAATCTCTAAATAACACAAGAAGTGAATAAAAACCCCACACATGGTGTAAATGAAGCACATCTCAAGCTTACATCCTCTTGTTTTTTTATGTCTTATGATGATCATTGTCCCAATGCACTGTGTCTATTTATTGTTTTTTTTACAAAAGAATATAAGAATAATTGATGGGAAAATTATAAGGCTGCGTACATGCTGATATAAAATTGTGTTTGATGAAATTTATAAAAAGTGACATCCTTTATACACAGGAATAAAATACTGTGTTATAGGAAATCGATCAATATGAGTGGTGTAATTTTATATTTCCATTTCCTGTTGTGTAACATTCAGAACGTGAGATAGTTCCTGTTTTCACTGAAGTTAGAGTAGCTACAAACAGCCGTTCCATCACCAGCCTTTTGAAATTCTCTTTATTTGTACTTTATTTCTGTCTCTTACAAAACACTGGCACTGGAGACTCCTTCCATAAATGTACGAAAAAAATCCTAATTTCAGAAAACTGAATGATACGCAGCACCTGATGTATATGCTTGTGCATGAGCCGTTGCTATGGGAACACTAAGGTATCAGAAGGAACACTTTAATATAAATCTGCAGATTTGCGATTTAGTGAGAATTATACTGAAATAATCAACAACTTCTAAGCGGTCAGGATGCAGAATTCAGCAGCACTGTGGTGTAAGGAACCAAACCATGTGGGTGTAATGAAACTAAATGAAGGTGAAAGTTTTAAACTATTAAACTATTTGAGAACGATAAAATCGTTCGAACTTGAAGTGTTAATGAGCAGCATGTTGGTTTGTATTCATCAACGCATGAAGCGTTCTGCAGAAGCATGTTGAGATGTTCCGAACGACGCGGCGAACCCTGAGGATGTGCCGAAATGTCGAAAAACGAAATCACCGAGCGGAAAAAAAGAAGTAATTGGGATAAAGTGGTGAAGCACAAATCATGGTAATAACACTCAGAGAAGTGGGAGGCTGTCAGTAAATTGGCAGAAAAAAAACACATCCTTCAGTAGACGGATGCCTCACGCTCGTCTCAACGTGAGAGACAGACACCGAAAATCCGTGTCATAATGGTTGCATATTGAATTTCTGAGATGTTTCCCTAGAGTTCTGAACAGACTGTCATCATTACACTTGCCCTTTCTTCCGTCTTCTCTTTCTCTCTCTCGTTGTTTTTTCTCTGATGATCAAGCTTTTCCTCTTTCTCTTTATCTCTCTCTGAGTCTAACTCACAAATTCTGTAGCACAGTTACATTTTATTCCTAAATTTGTTTTGTGGTTAGAAAGAGGAACAGATGAAGCAGCAGAGGATCCACGTATATGTGTGAATATATATGTATATACATTTATAATTAATTATTAATAGATGCGCTACACTTTTATTATTCAGAAAGTGACCAATAATTTGTGACCAGTATTTAATCTGTAGATCGATTTCTTGGCGCTAAACCGTTTCTCGAGCTCGTTCTCTCAGCACCGCTGCTGCTACCTGAAGATGACGTCTCACAACACTGCGGAGACGGAGGCGTGTCCTAAGAGTCGCATAGAATACAGATTAACATGGCAGAGGTAGAGCTGTGACTTCCTGCAGACACAACAGGAAAAGAACGTCTGGTTGTATTCATCTTTTGTTTTTGCACTTCACAGGCTTGTGTTGTGTTGTGTTGTGTTGTGTTGTGTTGTGTTGTGTTGTGTTGTGTTGCATTGTGTTGTGTTGCGTTGTGTTGTGTTGTGTTGTGTTGTGTTGTTTTTCTAAGCTTTATGAGGCAGCCATACAAATGGTGCTGTGGTTTTGTTTCATTTCAGTCCATCCAATGCTCAATCTGAGCACTAAAACACAGCAGGGATTGTTGTAAGGAAATACTAATCTAATCTCACCTCACACTGTCTATGCAGCAGCAATCATCTGATGAAGATCAATGTTCTGCCACAAGCATATGATGCAGAGATCTTTAACCATGGCCTCCTCGATCACTAAGATTCCTTACATAAGATTTATATTTATCATTGAATATCACCAGATTAATCAAACTCATGAAACTTTTAATATTTTCTGCAAACCAAAGACTAAAATAAGTGAGGACTAAAGTGAGCATTAAAGTTTAGGAGGTTAAAGGATAGAATTTAAATTAAGGTTTAGGGTTAAATAAGTGTTAATGAAGTGTTAATTAATGTTAATGATTAGAGTTTAGGGGTAAAAGAGTTTAGGGATATGGTTTAGAGTTGGATAAGGCTTAGGGTTCAGGGCTACTGTTTTGGGTTATGTTTAAGGTTTAGGGTTACGTTAAAGATTAAGGTTTAGGTTTTAAGGTTGGGTTAAGGTTTAGGGTTAAATAGCTACTGGTTATTTTTTTGCGTTGTTTAAAAAAGTGAAGTTTGTAATTTTTGCGCATCAGTAGATTTATTCATTGAGTGAGAATTAAAGCATTACATTTGTGGCATATAGCAGACGCAAATTTAAATGTAAATGTAATAGTTAAAGTTTATGTTTAGGATTATAAGAGTTTACAGCTGAGGTTGAAAGTTAAAGTTGAGGGTTATAGGGGTTTAGGGTTAAGGTTAAGGGTTTAGGTTTTAGGGTAAAGGGATTAGGGTCTAGGGTTTAGGGTTAAGGTTAAGGGATAGGGTTACTGGTTGAAATTATGGTTAGGTTAACGGGTTAGTGTTAAGTGCTAGTGTAAGATTATGATTTGGGTTTAGGGTTAAGGTGACTGGTTAGGGTCAAGGGTTTAATTAAAAAGTCTAGATTAATTTTTTTATGATTGGATTAATATTTTCTGATTGTACTCCATGCTATAAAATATAATGGAAATAAAAATAATAATTTCCTCTCATGAATGTTTGCAATACAAAAGCATGACGTAACTTTCAACTGCTTTAGAAAAAAAGATCAGAATAAGATATCACACAAAGCGATGTTTCTCAGATGTGTTTACTGATGAAACTCCACATGGAGAATCAATACAGCACAATGAACACTAACAGATCACATGTTGCTCCATTTATCAGCCTGAACCGTGTGTCTGAAAGCTTACATGGCCTCCTTTTGTGGGCAAAATACATTTCCATTCAAAGATCTGTCATATTCACTTTAGGATCTCATACACTTCACCTGCAGGCCATGCGGGAGCTCCGAGTCTCCTCCTCACTTACAATTCCTGACAAATATACTGCACTGGAAAACTGTTTTACTGCAAACCTTGAAAATAACAGCCTTCAGAAATGAGTTCAGAAATATTACATACAGTTGCATTCATTCTGAATTAATTCAGACCAAATAAAAATAATAATAAAATAAAAATAAAAATAGCTGGACACCAAAATACAGCAATCTGTAGTTAAACTTAGCAGAATTATTATAGGTCAATAAATAAATAAATGCATAAAAGAATAAAAATGAATAAATAAAGAAGGATCTGAACAAGTTTGACGAGGACAAGCTTGTGAGATCTGGATGACTGGGATGGAGTGACTCCAAAAGAGCAGACATGAGTTAGTTAGTTAGATATTTAGAGCCCCAACCTCAACTTTAGATCAGCATATTACCAATAACATATTTACATCTTGTTTTTCCATTTCATAACATTATCCTGTTCTGGCATGATGTTCTTTAGTTCCCCATGCAAACTTTAGACCCTTCAATTAGTTCCTATTTATCATATCCTGTCATACCATGTCACATCAGCCATCATACCATGTCACAGAGGCATCGCAGTGAAAAATTAATTGGACATAAAGCATCAATACAGCACAATGAACACTAAATAAATAAATAAATAAATAAATAAATAAATAAATAAATAAATAAATAAATAAATATATATATTTACAGTGGAACCTCGTAGCTCGCGAGGGTTAGGGACCAAGACCGGTCGCGAGTACAGAATTTTCGCGGCCTTTTGATACGCCCCTTCCAACCCAGTAAAAACCCAAAGAACACTATACGAAATCGATTTAAATGAGTAAATAACACTATTTCACTCCATAACACTTAATTATTAGACTATTTTAACAATACTTTATGTAAATTAACAGCAATTACAATGCTTAATTAAAAATAATAAAGTACAGGTACAGTAAAGTATGCAGTAGAAAAGTACAGTATAATATTACATAATAAAAAGAGAGTGGGAGATAAAAATAAAAAAAATAAATAAACAAATAAACAAACAAACAAACAAACAAATAAATAAATAAATAAGTGTAATAATAAATATGTTTGACATGGACACGGGTTTTTTGGGATTCATCTCAGATCCAGAGCAAATCGCAGAACATGACGAGCTTTAAAGAGAACACTTGACAGGAACGCTGGGAGCGCTGTATCACTGCACAATGTGACTATTTTGAAGGTGTTTGTATGTAAACAAAGATAAATAAAGTACTTTCTTGAGAACAAAACTGTTTTGAAACCAACTCATACATCATCACCAGACTCAAGTTCATCATCTCTGTTAAATATAAAACCCTAAATGGACTATAAAATCTTTAATTACAAAGATTTCTTCATGTCCATGTATGAAAGCCTCGTTCTACTTATGTGTAGGCTGGAATAAAATGTTCGAAGCCCAATGTGTGTGAAAACCCTGATCTAGCAGGGTACAGCATCATTATATACGTTATTATTATATTTAGTGACAGAATGAATTTTATTTTCATCCTCTCCAAACTGGTATCAGGTCAGGCTGCTAATGTTCTCTACGGGTCCAAATTGAGACTCTTATCTTTTCAAATATAATTTATCTTCTATATTTATTTTTCCAAACTGGCTGATTTTGTAATTGGTCAAACAAGCACTCAATATCTGAAACTCTCAATGTTCTGCTTCTCTTCAGAGCTGTCTTTATCATCCATGTAGACCTGCAGCAGCGTCTTGAGCATGATAATATCTGTCCAGGAGGTGACTTGTGCATGTTCACTGGACAGCTTTCTAGCATGAGTTTGATGAGATTTAATTAGAAAGCAACCCAAAGAAGAACCTGAAAGAAGCAAGCAAACTTCTAGGTACGGTGGCCTACACAAATGTGTGCAAATATTCCTTTAAATACTCCCTAAAATCTGATTTTTAGCAAGAAAAACACGAAGCACAAAGCTGAGGTTGTGTTCTTTCAAGCCCAGACCTTAAATTAATACGTGACAGTTTTGGAGTTCAGAACTTTGAACTCATCCATACATTTATTTTCACCTCGAACCTTCAGCTCATTCCAGGGAACCTTGAGGAACAAGCAGGAAAACATCTTGGACAGGGTGCAAACCCATTGCAGGGTACAATCTCTTACACACACACACACACACACACACACACACACACACACACACACACACACACACACACACACACACACACACACACACACACACACACACATGAAAATGCCTTAAATCAGTCTACAATGCAAATCGTTTTTGGATTATGGAGGAAAGCGGAGTACTCTGAAGAAAAACCAAAAGCATGGATAGAACATTTAAATAAAAAATGCTCTAAGATTCATGAGCAAAATATAAATAAAATGTCAAAATCTGCTGAGTTCTTTAACGTTTTCCGGAACTGTTTTCTGTCATGATACATCGTATAGCAGAACAGCCTCAGATGCACTGAGTTTCAGTCTAAAGCTATTTCCAGACGTCTCAGAGGTTTAGCGGAGGCACAAGGGTAAACCCCCTGCTTCCTGCAATCAAACAATCAAACAGAACGTGTAATCATACTGGGTTGAGTTGGAGCATCAGCAGGTTGGATAACAGCCATGATCTCTTTTGAGGTGGTGAAAAGAATGAAAAATAACAGACTCCCCAGACCTCAAACAAACATATAAACATCTAAACATCACCTAGAATATGTGTAGATTGTAAACGTGTTGTGGTGGTCATTAGGGGACAGAATGTGATGGTGTTTCATTAGGTATCTAAGGATCTTACAAGTTTAGACTTGGATGTTGAATCAATTAATGATTTCAGATGTTGAGCTTATTTATGAGATGCTCAGGAGCTCCTGGTTCCACAACTCCAACTGACTGTATAAGACTGTAGAAAAGACATTTCCCATAATCACACACTCTGGTGCTCAAAACATTTCTCATTATTTCTCACCGGTGTTTGTATGTTTTAAGGATTAATAATCACACTTTTGATGTCACCCAGATGAAGATGGGTTTGAATCTGGTTCCTCTCAAGGTTTCTTCCTCATACCATCTAAGGGTGTTTTTTTTTTTTTTTTGCTTCAGTTGCCCCAGGTTTGCTCATCGGCTAAATAAATGCACATCATTTTATATATAAGTAAATTTTATTTATTCTGTAAAGCTGCTTTTGAAACAATTGTTAATATTGTTAAACTTCGGAATCCAGACTCTTGACTCTTGGATTGGCTTGACTCCAGTGATGGCTGAGGAGGTCTAGTACACAAACTGGTAGTTCAGTGTTTAAAATGTTGGACTTTTGATCAGAAGGTGGTGATTCAAAATCCCAGGACCACCAAGCTGCCACAGCTGGATTCTTAAACGATGCTCTCAGCTGATGAGATGTATAAACGAGGTTCTTGTAAGTTGGATAAAACCGTCTGCCAAATTCTGTAAATGTTAATATCCAATCTGGCTGGAAGGAGATCAGATTTTATACTAGGCTGGTTAATTAACTTGTACGTATGACAGACAGGTTTATTTCAGATCGGTGTGTGGAATTACTGATGAAACCAAGCAGAAAATAGAGCAAAACCGTCATCTAGGCTAATAATCCTGCTAGCATAGACGCAGTCAAAATTTCATCTAGGATTTAAAATAAATAAAAACTCTTCACACTTAGTACTGATCGCAAAAGGTCAGATTTCTTCTGTCTCACTGTGAAGCTCTTGTTCAGATGACAGTCTGAAGGATTTGATGCAACTCCGATCGTCAAGGTTGACGCAAACCTGCAAAATCCATCACAAGTCAAGTTCAGGTTGTCCTGAAAGCAAAAGTGGAGCTATTCTGAGCATCTTTTACTCACGCTGTTGCTGACGATTAAACAAATGAGGCAAACCTTTCCTCGAATTTCCACTAGACTTCTAGATACTATACATTGAGCATCGGTGGATGAAGAACACAAACCATGTATTTGAGTTAAAGTAGAGATTCACTCAGTAAAATGTGACTCCAGTAACAGTAAAAGTGCCATTTTAAACTTCCACTCAAGTAAAAGTACAAAAGTTTTTGCTCTTCAAATGTACTTAAGTATCCAAAGTAGTGATTTATTATAATTATAATGTTCCTATTATAATTTTTATCACAAGATTCTTTACTTAATCACCTCAGTTTCTGTGTTAAGACTCTCATGTGTCTCAATGTGACTCTCAGCACACTGATCTATTAATAGAAGGATATTCATGACTCAAACACTGATTGATTTCTATTACAATGATCATGAACCCAAAACCTTCTTTTTAATAACTCAAAATAAACGTGTAAACAAGGTCACGTGTGTTGTGTCGAGTTTGAGTCTGGAGTTTCTTCATCATTTATTCTTCTCTAAATGTTCTGCTTGATGTTGAACTGATGCTGAACTGTATGTCGGTGATCAGTAGATACACCGAGCGCCGATCAGAACACGTGTAAAACAGAGCGTGCGCTCGATTCTGATTGGTGACTCGCTGCGTGTT
Organism: Silurus aristotelis; assembly: GCF_946808225.1. Classification (NCBI taxonomy): domain Eukaryota; kingdom Metazoa; phylum Chordata; class Actinopteri; order Siluriformes; family Siluridae; genus Silurus; species Silurus aristotelis. The sequence goes on from NC_139583.1 coordinate 29,710,571, forward strand.
TCACCAGTTACGTTTTTATCCTCGTAAATAAAAATAAACGACTGATTTCACTAATTGTAGTTGAGAAAAAAGAGATTTGACTTTGAAAAAAATGGAAATGGAAAGACATCAGTAAAGTACAGATACATGAAAAAGCTACTAAAGTACAGAAACAAATTACATTTACTTCTTCACTGTCCATCACACAAACAGAAACAGTTCAAACACTTCAGAAAACTGAAATCTTCACCTTGAAGTTAAAATAATGGCTATAAACAGTCTATTTTGTTTTTTCAGAAACGTTAAGATGATCTGCTTTGATTTCTTTTACATTCATTTTCTTTTTGATGTGTATTAGTTAATGCTCTTTGCTAGCCTGCTATGTGTTTTTACAGAATGCCAGAAGCACTTTTGATCTACTCTATCACTGAGGTCTCTGGAGTAAAACATGTCACTGGGCAATAAATCCATGATCTCTGAATGATTAATCAGAGATGATGCCTTGTTCATCCATTTTTCCAATACCTTTATTATAAATTAAATACATTTCCATAAGCCGGCCTGAACAGCTAATTATTTATTCTTAATGTCCCACTGCAGTTTCTGTAGTTAAACTTCTTATCGACTGCATGAGAAAGAATAATGATCCTTTCAGCCCGACCTGGAACAAACTCGTCATGCTGAGGCTTCTGTGTGGACGCTTTCTGGTTCACTTTTAATGATCTTTACAGACAAAAAGCCGGAGATTTATACAGTACTATCTATGGGTCAGTGTGAAAAGTCGATTGTGATTGGCTGAAAGTCCAGGTGTGAATAGTGGATTGTGATTGGCTGAAAGGTCAGATGTGGATAGTAGATTCAATAATAGTGGAACACGCTACAATCCGTCACGTTCTTTGAGATCTCAAAACTCTGGACTTCTAGTAAGTCCACTAAAGGTGGTAGAACATTCTCACATTTAGCTCTTAAACTCTGGAATAGTCTTCCTGACAGTGTTCGGGGCTCAGACACACTCTCCCAGTTTAAGTTCAGATTAAAGACGTATGTTTTTAGCGAGTTCTACACATAACACACATCACATCATAACCTTGTGTTCCAGAACATCTGATCAACTTGTGCTGTTAATATCATGAACAGCAGCTACGCTAATTCCTCTCCACTGCTTTTCTTTCTCTCCCCATCCCGAGGCATTCTGAGGTTGCTCCAGCCCCAGTCACGTCCCACCTCATGAAGATTATAGACCTTTAAAGAAGTAGATGCCCACAAACATCCTGAAGCACACAGAGATGTACCAGTGCCAACTAAGTCCCACTTCATGTGGAGTTTGGACACTTGGCCTCTTCGAGTGTTTAAAGGCTCTGGCATGGAGAAGCTGGTGTTGGATCTGTGATTATCACAAATGTTGAGATATTTTATGAGTTGCTTAGTAGCTCCTGGTTCCACAACGTCAACTGACTGTAAATAGTGGATTGTGATTGGCTGGAATTAGTTCAGGTGTGAATAGTGAATTGTGATTGGCTGGAAGGAGTTCGGGTGTAATATTTCATTTCTCAATGCTGGGATGTGAACATGGAATAAGGTGATAATCCACAGCTATGTGTGAGACCTTACACCATTATAATGTTCTCCGTGGAGCTATTCGTCTTTCTGCATTTTGTAAAAGAGGCCTGAATGATCTCTTACATCTCTACACAAAAACCTGGTTTTAAGTTCTGGTATAAACTATTTTGAAATGTTTAAAAATAAACTAGCTCCTGGACTACGCAACCCATCATCTCCTGCACATCACATGATCTCACTGAACACTTACCTGTTTCCTGTTCGAACATGATTACTACACTTATTTAAACCCTACTTTCTGTAGCATCGGCCATTTCATACACAGTTCCTGCATCTTGTTTGTTGCATGTTCTTACTTATGTTCTTCTGGTCTTGATGGTGTGTGTGTGTGTGTGTGTGTGTGTGTGTGTGTGTGTGTGTGTGTGTGTGTGTGTGTGTGTGTGTTCAGCACACATTGAAAAATTTTTTGCACAGTTTATTAATAATTCACAAATGTTCAACTGGGTCACTTAATTTTTTATGTTTCTGTAGAGAAGGAGACGTGTGTTATTGTATGGAGGGAGTCTTCAGTTTCATTGCTTTTATAACAGTCAGAGGTAAAAAATGTAGCTTCAAGTTTAGACTTCTTCAAGAATGAGATGTTTGGAGCTTTATGATCAAATCAATTTCCTGAATTGTCTGCCCATGTTTACAAATGCTCTTTGTTAATGTTTACTAATAGAGTAAATTAAATGGTGCATAAGTAATCATGACAAACTATGCATCATTCTAAAGGTCTTGGGCTTAAGCATTAATGTTAGATCAGGTTTTCACTGGAAAGCTTATAAGGAATGTATTTGCTGAATTTATGTAATAAGGGACCACTAAACAACATGCCATAAAGCACTTTCATTCCAATGAAACAATAGTGTTGTAAAATAAATCTGGAAGTATTGTTTGTTTCTGATACCGAGTTCAACGTTCATAATAATAAAAAAAAAAAAAAGCACTTCGGCAGCTATAACATTATCTTTTCCAGCAATATCGACTCTGATAAAGAAACCTAAATTGTGCATGGAGCACACTTTTGTCAGTAACTGTTACCATTGAATTTTATGTCATTTTAAGCTTCGAGTTCATAAAAAAGTGTGCTAATCTGATGGAAAAGACGTTGGAAAATAGCTGCTAAACAGAAAGTAAATAAGTAACTAAATTCATTCTAATAATTTCTACTAAAAATGTAGTGTTCGATTGGTCAATTTAACAATGTTGAGTAAAACACAAAACCCAACAATATTGGACTATTGCGTGTACCGTAGCTGCACAACTTTCTTGTGGACAACAGCAAAATTGGAAAATTTGGAGTTCTGCAGGTTTTTGGAGCATGCTGCCTATCATGAGCAGACTGTTATTTTATTGCTTTTAGAACCTATGAATTTCAAAATGTTTGTGGTTGTTTACAAAAATATTAGGGTCAGACAGGGAGCAGACCAGCAGCAGACAGGCAGCAGACAGGGAGCAGACAGGCATCAGACAGGGAGAAGACAGGCAGCAGACAGGGAGAAGACAGGCAGCAGACGAGCAGCAGACGGGGAGCAGACAGGGAGAAGACAGGCAGCAGACTGGCAGCAGACATGCAGCAGATGGGGAGCAGACAAGAAGAAGACAGGCAGCAGACAGGGAGCAGGCAGGCAGCAGACAGGGAGCAGACAGGGAGCAGACAGGCAGCAGACGGGGAGCAGACAGGGAGAAGACAGGCAGCAGACTGGCAGCATGCCACAAAATGCTGCAGCATTTTTATATTTTCAACATTTTGAGCCATCAATAAAGAAAACATTAAAACTGGCCCCAAAACTTTGTTATTAATATATATTTTTTATTATTCTTTTAAGTAAAATGATTTATTACAATTTGAAGACATTGTAGGACCTTAAGAAGAATGTTTGCTATTGACCAGAATGATGTTCTTTTACCGTATTTATTTATTTATTTAGCTATTTATTTATAAGGTAGTTGCATATTAAGACCCTGTAAAGAATGTTTACTATTAACCAGAATGATGATGATGTGATCTTATTGTTTCTAAGGACCCGTGAAATTGAAATTGTTTTACAGTATCTTGCCAGTCGTGTATTACAGGTTCTAGCAAAGTAAATAAATGCATTTTAAATGTTTGTGATTATTCGAGTTTCACACAGCAAATAGTTTATAGTAAATAAAATCAATAAAAAGAAAGCGTGTTCAACTTGCATATTAAACGTTTTTTAAATGGAAAATAACATTAAGTAAAATGTACAAATAATAATTATGTGATTATGTGAATATGTGACAAATCTGAAAGGTTTGTTTTTACTCAAAGAAACGGTGAACTTCACCTGGATTTCTTTTGTTTATAAAACTAAATTGTGAACTGTAGAAACTACTCAACCTGCTTGTGCTGTTTTTTGACATAAGTGAGACGATCATCAGTGTATAATGTAATTCTCCATCTGAGAATTATTGCCAGATGTTGCATTTTTAAGCCTCGCTGTTTAATTTTAGCGTAAAGTGGTTGCAATCGGCTACTCCGGCGGGTGATGGACTGCCCCGCCTTCAGTTTAATTGCATTTCAGTTCATGTACACAGGCAGCGTGATGGAAACTCACAACCCCTGTTGTATTAATTTGAACGAGGGCAGACGTGTCTCCATCTTCGACTAGCGTTACCCCCCCCCTCTTCGCACACACCCGTTCACGCTGAATTGATCTCCATGAAGGTCGCGCTGTGACCTGACGCAAGGCTCGCCGGTGATGAATGTCGAGATCAGACCGAGGAGGTTAATGAAAACCCTGTTTGCTGTACATGAATAAAAGCCTCCGGGACGATGCTAATGAGGCTCTGCGCTGAAACATATGCACCCCGGGACAACCGCTATTTATCCAAGAACTGCAGCGGCTTCAAAACACAATCACTCGACATCCCGTGAATTTATTAGTCTCTCTGTAAACAATCCGAGACGCTTCGCATTAAAGTTTCCTGGAGAATCGCATTTACGCAAAGTGTGCGAGAAAGAGGGATTTTTTAAATTGTTGCCATGACGACGGAGCACCATGAGCCTATAGCTTATTTTACATCCGCTACATCTACAAATGGGCAAGTATTGGATCACCAGACTTTTCCAGCCACATGGAAGCACACAATTGTGTAGAGCAGCTTTGGATGCTGTGAAGTGTTCCTTTTCACTTGAACTAGAAGACCAGAACCTGTTCCAGCATGACAATGCCACTATGCACAAAGCCAGCTCCATAAAGATCTGCTTTCCATGGGTTGGAAGATCTCCTGCTATAGAGCTCCAAACCTATTTTGGGATGTATCCTCACCTTCTCACCTACAGCAGTACCTGACAGAATCTAGTGGAACATCTTAACAGAAGAGTAATGAGGATTGGTTTCTTGTTGAGTTTCTAGAGGAGTTTTACCTCCATCAGCTCATGGTTTAATCATGAGCGAACATTTTATAACTAGAAAAGTTTTTATAACTAGTCGGCATTATCAGTGACACCGTGTACCATCTGAGATAATAATTTTTTCTACTGATAATTTAGTTGCAGAGATTTTGACCTTTTTTTTTCTTTCCGCTCTTCAAAATTGAGTGATGACTCACAAACCTGATTCCATTTTAAGCTAAAACAACATTCTGACTATTACATGCCCCGAGTGCTCTCACACTAAATGTACCTTCAAGCACTTTGGGAACTTTTGCTCAGCATTTCTGTGTCACATCACATCTACACAAGTGTGGGCCTTGATGTCTTTGGGTGGGTCAGTGTACCTCTTAGGTTCTCTCTGAATCATCAGCACTTTTCCTCTCTCATAAAAGTTTGATCAGGACCCGGTAAAGCTGCTTGAGATGCCTCCTGAATTCCTCGTCGGAGCTTGTTAACGTCACTTTAACAAGTTGATCCACATGGAGAAATTACAGATGTGCAGTGAACAGAAGACATTTAAAAAACACCTGAGTGTGGGGTGATGAATCGGAGACACTCAAACCAACCTGAAGATGATGAAGACAATTTTCTTGTAAGAACACATTTTCAAGAGTTTTATTCCCTGTACACTGCAGGAACTTACCAGGAAGGGATTTTTATTGATTACAGAATAAAACACTTAATTTAATAAGACACTTTTTTAATGTTTGGAAAGCCAGGAAAAGAAGTTCACTCCAATATATTTAGTTACATTTTAGTAGCTATAAACAGTCTTTCCTCACCAGCGTTTATTTTTTCCTTTTTCCTGAAGTTAAAAAGAAAAAATGCACAGCTTTTTGTGTTACAGAGAAACTGGATTCCTTCCATCAATGTTGCATGAACACATTTGTCCTGACACAAAACCTCACCAAAAGTATTGGAACAGCTTTCTTCTCCAGCCATACAGTATGTGGTTCCTCCTCACACTGTTCTTACAAAGTTGAAGGCACATAATAAGTTGTACTTTATCTGTGGATGTTGAAGTATGACTCTGACTCAAAGCACTTTTGTACGTCGCTCTGGATGGGCGTCTGCTAAATGCCGCAAATGTAAATGTAAAAGTATGGAATTTTTTCTTCACTTGAACTAGGAGACCCAAACCTGTTCCAGCATGAAAATGCCCCTGTGCACAAAGCCAGCTCCATGAAGATCTGCTTTACATGGGTTGCGAGTGTGTGGAAGAGCTTCTGCTGTAGATTTGCAACATTTTTAAACATGTCTGGGATGAATGTGAACATTGACTGCACCCCAGACCTCCTCTGCTTCTCAACTACATCTTCCCAGAAGAGTGAAGCTCATTATAACAGCACATTAAGGAGTAAATGTGGACTGGAATGTTTAAACTTATAGTGGTGTCCATATATTTTTTAAATTTGCCCATTTAGTGAATCAACGATTTCTAAACTTCATAACAATTTTCGATGAGATGTTACTATGGAAACATAGTGTATAGTTTGTAATAAAACCCACTTCTGTTCTGGAAAATGAATCAACATCTTCTGCCCAATCACAATGCGGAACTCAACAGTCGTGTAATGCGTCATATTCAGTGTCTTGCACGCTAATGTTCATTCATTATGGAAGTGAAATGTTTTCCGCTTTTGATGAGTAAGTGATGAATAATTACACTGAAGTTTCTGCCAAAAAAAAAATTAATCTATTCAGAGGAATTCAGATGGAAAATTAGAAAGTCGGTAAACGAACTCCAAGGAAATGATGCTCCATTATCATGAAACAATATGAAATGAAGTCTTTGAAGTTTTTACATATCTTCCAAAGACAAAGGCATTTTAATAACTTCTTTTTTTTCTTTTCTTTTGTCATATTTTACCAAGAATTGCAGCGAATTAAAATACAGGTTTAATTCAAAACCCCAGATGCCATGCAATGCAACAGGAAGCTGGAAAAACAGCTGGAAAGATGGAAGGAAAATTCTTACCTAAATACGTAAAAACAAGCAAAAAGATAACAAAAATAAAATTATTTTTGCAATCATCCTGTTCATATTTATTTATTTATTAATTTATTTGTTACGTTTTTAAAATAATTTCTTATTTTTCCTCTAACTTTTTTGTTCTCTTTATTATTTTCATGATGCTTTAATATTGATTTTTGTTTAACCTTTTAATTTTATTATTTATTACAGAATTTTTTTTCAATTTGATTTTAAGCTACCTTTTCTTCTAGATACATTTTTTTTTTACACATTTCGCACATAAAGCATATAAGCAAATAAGGTTTATCCATGGAATTACCAACCCTTTCCCAGTCCACAACTGTGAGGAACCAGCAAGGAACCTATGAAAGTGGCTTGAATGATCAGTTTATTGATATGTTTAGAGCTCAAGGCGACTGATGAAGGCTTCTGTAACTAAAATCTTTAGAAGTGTATCTAGAGCGAAGTCCTCACTGAGCAGCACATTGATCTCCGAGTGAATGTGAAGAGCTACGCTATCGACCGCCTTTTACTAAGAGTCGATCCATTAGTTTAATTAGAGAAGCCATTGGCTGGAGCGTCCTCCTGACGTACGACTGAAACCCGAGGTAGCGATGTGCAGGGTTTCCTGTGTGCTGGTCCGGGTGAGAATATTTATGAGTGTGATAAGACAGTGGAATAACGTTCAGGATGGTGGGAGGCCTGAAGGCATTCAGGTCCTTGTTGTCTCTTTGGAACAAGTCATTACTATTCTACATCCCGTCTCTGCTCTCGCTTCAATCCGACCCGAGACGTGAATGTATCTGACAGCAACACCACTGTTTATTCTAATGCATAAAGCAGATCACACTTATGAAGGCGGTTTGTTCAGAAGTTAGTTTAAAATATTTGACATATACATCATTACATGGCACATCATATACACATCATGACATGCGGTATACATCACATCACATAAATGTCTTCTAACAAATCAACATCTTAATGTTTTATTTCAGTTATTTTTTTAGATGCACACCTTTTTCAAAACTATAAATTTTTTGTTAAAAAAATGTTTTTTTATCAGTCAATGAAAACGTCCCTTTTTAAAAACTCTCTCCAAAGTGTATAGATTTGAAAACGCAGTTTTAGTGTCACATCGTGAACTGTGAAAACCCGAAGCTTTCGAAAACGTTGACGGTGCCTTTCCTCGATATTGCCGTGACGTATCAAAAAGCCAGAAAGGAAATAAATGGCAGGCGAAAAATATGCAGGTTTGAAGTGTCTCACGTTTTTGCTCATGCGCTGTACAGGGACGTAGACATTTCAGTGATGATAAGCAACTTTTGGGAAACAATTAAAAATGAAAGTGTGGACACAGAACATCAGATTTATCCAGATTCGTGTAGACGTAAACAGGTACACTGCTCCTCTTTGTCATAAAAACTATAAAACTAGAATCCTGAATACTGATTGGTCAGAAAGTGCTGATGTCTTCTATATCTTGCACCATCGATGTATATTGAAATTGCTTCTATTACAGTCCACAGAGACGTGGGAGAGACAGACGTCTAATTGTTCATATAGTGACACTGGTCCTGAAAGTCAAATACAAATTCATCTCCTTTGGAAAAGAATTGGTTTGTTATCGGTTTCTGACATATTTAACACACTGTTAACAATCACTATTAAGACCACAAGTAGGGAATCAGGACGCGACTCATGTGATTATGGTAACGCTGATGCTGAACCTCGCTCTATGCATCACATCATTATAAAATAAAATCACCTGTAACATGCATACAAATGAAGATAAGCGAAGCTGTATTTATACAGCGTTCGATCCCACGCCGCTTCCATCAGCATCGTCCTCTGTCATTTGCTTTTTTGATTATAATGATGCGATCGATTTAGCCGCTCGCTCGTCTTTCACCGGTAATGACTTTGAAAGTGTTGCCTCCTACACTTTTTTACTTACCTGCACTCAGAATAGCTCTTGTTTATGTATTCACATCTGCCATATCTCATATGTTACTTCATTACAGGTAAAATAAAAAGCAGCCTGTAAAAATTTTTTTTTAATTAAAATAAAAGAATATCAGATCAAAATGAATCTGGAGAGAAACTGAAACAGAAAGTGCTTAGTGTTTAGAAAGAGTAGAGATCACAAGAAAAAAATATATCATCGTGTTTTATAACAAATTATATCTAGAGGTTCTGAAGCTCGTTTGAGGGCCATTGACAATGAGTTCAATGAGTTTGTGATGGACCTGATGCATGTGATTTTTAGAGGCGCATCAATAATAATAATAATACTAGTGGGAAAAATCCAGTACTTTTGCTTTGTTTGTTTGTTTGTTTGTTTTTTTATCAGAAAACCAACATCAGATATCAGAGGCTATTGTATGATCTGAAATGTGAGTATGTTGTCTTCCTAATAAACAACTGATACAAAATAAAAATGAATCTATTTCTCACTCCATCTCTCCTCACAGTCTCTCCATGGACAGCCTGCAAATAAATGTGATTACTATACGATTATTCATGGGAGGTGTTTGCTTAGTGGTTAGAAGGTTTATGAGTTCAAATCCCAGCCACACCAAAATGCCACTCTGGTGCCTCTGAGCAAGGACCTTAACCCTATAGCTGCTCGGGTATATGAATGACATAAAATGTAAGTAGCTCTGGATAAGGGCATCTTCTAAATTACTGTAAATGGAAATGAACAGTTTATACTGTAACTTTAACAAATTCAGCTGCATGATGAAACTATAACAAGTTTTCTGGTTACATAATCGTACCTTTGGAGCATATACAGTATTACACAGAAGTGGTACTTTAGTGATAAAGACCACTGTATCACCACTGTAAGGTTCTTACCCAAGGGCCCATTCAACTGTTCAGTAGTGTAATTGCTTTGGATAAGGGCATTTAAAAAATGCTGTTAATGTTTGTAAAGTTATAAAAAGGAATTCTTTAATATCCGGTTTCATTTTGAGCCTGGTGCCTCTCAAGGTTTCTTCCTCGTATATTTTCAGAGTGTTTCTTCCGTCACCAAACTGTGGGAGAAAAGTTTAACTTAAATCGCATTTTCATTGGATGGAATCAGACAAAAAAAATTCAACCTCACTGCCATGAATAGAAGTTTTGACTTTCTAGTTGGTAATGAGCTGAACAAAGCAATAAAATTCTCATTTTCAGAAACTTCCTCCAAAACCTGTTCTTCTCCACAAAAAAAATTATAATCAATGACCTCTTGAACCCAATAACTTTGCCTAATACCATTTTCCCCTCTGGTGCAATATTATGTGCAATATCTTTCTTTTATTGTTCTATATTTAAAGTCCACATCTGTACAAAGCAAATGTGTGTTATAGTACAACTGACCCTCTTCTCTATTCTCTTTTATCTGTTACAACAGATAGAGCTGCTGAATTCTGGATTGTAATTGGTCAAATACACAATGGTCACACATATACCCTCTAACATACACCCTTTCAGACATTCACCCTCTCACATACACATCCCCACATAAAACCACTAACATACACAACTCACACACCCACATCTCACATACAACCCCTCATAAATACACCCTTCACATACATGCCCACACCTCATGTACCACAGTATAACACCTTCTATTTACATGCCAACATTCCAATACAGTGTTGTGTTGTTGTACAACTGCTCTTCATGAAGTCCTCTGCATAAGTCTGCTTATGTCTTAATAATTACACAACAATATCATTTTGTAAATTTCCCTTTGAGATAAAATAAGTGATCTATAGGTGTAAGAAACCACACAAAGCCAACTGACTTCTGTAGTGCCTTGGTCTTGGAGAACTGAAGTTTCATGTCACTGTGTAACAGAACAACACGTAAATGGTATACATTTGTAATTGAAGCCATTTGCCTTAATTGAATAAACTGCATGGTGGTTAAAGTAACTGTGCTTCATTGCTCCATGTCATTACAAATCAATAGCAATAAAGCCTTATTCTGATTAGCGATATTCAGGACCGGACAGCGCCATTCTCTTTCTCCAAGCTGCTCTGTTCCTTTCCCACTGAGCAAACACCAATTTGAACTCCCCTGTACATCATGACACAATTGGGGAAAAAAGGCCTGAATATTTAATTTTTCTGCAGTGGAATCGCAAATCAGTAGAAGCTCATGGGACTTTTTTTTCTGTAGCGAAAATTCAGAAGATACGACGCATAAGCGCCCTTCCATACTTGTTTGAATGTGAGAAGAAAATATTACTACAAGGAATTCAGAGCTAGTTATAGATGGGTTACTGAATAAATCATTCGCTTGCTAAATTTCCTTGTTATTTCTTAAAACGAATCAAAATTTTAACACTCCAAGCTCACACTGTCCCACTGGCATTAGATTGCCTTTTAATGATCTCAGACTGCTTTTTATTCTCCCCAATTCTACCCCCATCAATATGATAATGAGTAGCCACCATTTTACATTTAATTGTCATTTATTGCCCATGTATAAATTGCACAGCGGTGGGGACTCAGTGGTTGAGGCTCTGGGCTGCTAACTGGAGAATTTCCTGGTGCTGCCAAACTGTGTTTGCTGAGTGCCAATGCAATTAGTTTAACCCTTAACTGTTTGGTTAACTGCATATTGCATATTTGAATAAAAATATCTTTTAAATTATTAAAATTTGATAAGGTCATATCTTCACATGGGCCTTATACCACTGCTACGCAAAGGACACTCATCTAATTCTCTTCCTCCTCTACAGACACTCTTTTTTCTGTTTGGATCGCAGCATGACTGCAAAACATCTCACTGTTAATGGCAGCTCATCAAATGAAGCTAAAACCTAGAATACTGACCTGCTGTTTATCCCAGAAATTTATCTCCATGTCAAGATCTCCTATGTGGGCAGTGGTAGCTTAGTCCCACCAAGCTGCCCCTCCTGGGCCCCTGAGCAAGGAACCTAACCTATAACTGCTCAATTGTATGACTGACATAAATGTCAGTCACTTTGGATAAAAGCATCTGCCAAATGCCATAAATGTGAGATCTTGTGATCTCACCTTCGATCTTCAAACGCTTCTTTTCACGTTTCTCATCTTATATGCTTATGTCCATTCAAGATTGTCACTAAAAGACATTTGACCTCTGCAAACATTCCAGAATGCAGCTTTATGATTGGTTTTCAACCTCCCTATGTTTCCTATAAAAACGATGCCACTTAGTAAAGCTTACTGACTTAAAAATGATTGTGTTTCACCTATAGATTCAACCTACAGACCCACAGTTTTCCAGTGTTACTAAACACCCTAAATTATATCACTTACAGTATATTGGATCTTCTACCTTCTTTTTACCTAAAAGATTTTTACCTTTAATTATATTTGTATAACACAAGGTATTAGCATATGCCCTGATATCATAGATGTCATTTAATTGTAATAAAGAAGCTTTCAGAAGGAAAAAAGAGAATAATGAATACAAATAAGTGTGAAACATTTCTTCTAAAAAGACATCACGTGATGTGTTTATAAAATATTACAATTCAGACAGGGGGGGAGTGGTGGCTCCAGCGGTTAAGGCGCTGGGTTGGCGATCAGAAGGTCTGGGGTTCAAGCCCCGGTATCGCCAGGCTGCCACTCTTGGGCCCTTGAGCAAGGCCCTTAACCCGCTATGCTCCAGGGGTCCCTTACAAAGGAAATATCAAGGTCCGTGACGTCGGAGTGACGTGGGGCCGCCTTCCCGTGGGCTCACCACCTGCAGGAGGGACCGTAAGGGACGGTGCTGTGAGGATTGGGCAGCATTCGAAGTGCTGCTTAGACTGCTGCCCCCGCGACCCGAATTACAGATAAACGAGAGAAAATTTATGAATGAATGAATGAACAATTCAGACAAAATTGAAGATACAAAGAACCAGGGTAAGACCCAATGCCTGCTAAAGAGACTTGTAGGAAATGTGTACTTTTAAAGAAAATGTGAAAGTTTTATTTTTTGTATATCTCAGCTTGTTAGGATGCTGAGGTTGAAGCACAGGTTTTGCCAACGTAGAGCATCTCTGGAGAAAAGACGGTTAAGGGCCAAATTCAATGTGATCCAGTGGCCACTTGGCAGGGGTGGAACTTTAACCCCTGACCTTCAGATCAATAATCCTGAGCCTTGATCATTGTTCTACCACTGCTCTATATTTTAGGACCATCTAGTATCTGTAGGCAGGGATAGAAAGGTTTGGATCGACCTACCAGGAAAAGCAGAAGAAATAAATGAAAGCATATGAATATACTTAAATCAAATACATATTCCAACCCACCCAACTGAGCAGAACATTTAGAATTGATGGGGTTATTTTAGGTTATTTATTGTGCTTGCAAAATCTCCATCAGTCTGTTCAGTCCAAGCTTCATGCTTATCTTGAAGTCATTTAGTGCAGGAGATTTAGTGCCCACCATTTAGTGCTGGCTGTATATGTGAAGAAAATTTTTACTAGGAATTATGATGTGACCTGCTTTCGACACTGCAAAAGAGCAAAAAACAAAGGCATACTTTACAGCACTCTCCTTAAGGACTGTCTGGGTAAAAAAAAGCGTTTTATGAAGATAAATGAAGTGTAGAAGTGGAGAAGAGAAGAGTATTGTTCTTTCTATTAATAACAAGGTACAAATGCTGTGTCTGGGGAACGTGATGAAACATCATGCTTGAAATAGTCTGATCAAGGCAAGTGCACTGTACATCAAACAAATTCAGGTCTATTCTGGACTTCTTGGCTGGTTTTATATCCCACTTGCTAGTTGTCTTACAGACATAGTCCTGGCTTTAACACTCATACGGGGAACGGATGGTGGAATTTGCTGCAATCTGCTGCAAAACATGATAAAACCTGCTGACCCTGAAGGAGATGAGGCTGGATGCTAAATTAGTTCTATTTGTTCTAGACAGCTGACAAGATCATTAATGTTATAAATGACGGCAGTAGATTATTTGGAGTGTTAATATCAGCTCGATACAGAACTATTATTTAAAGTATGAGGAAGTCCAGGTGTACCCTGGAGAGATTAAAAGGTCAGAGTCCTGGAATCTGACCGGATGTGGAACCATCTTGTGGATTTATTATTGATTGTGAGATTATTTGGGGCAAGGTGCAATGCAAATCAGGATCAGTTTTGAGATGCAGCCTAGATGGACTAGACAAAAGAACCTTCCCTCAGACATTTATATTTCTACTTAGATACCAGACATCTCAGCATCGGTGGCAGCTGAAACTCAATCCTCACAAAATTAGAAATGCTGTTCATGATCCAAACTGAAGCTGAACAATCCATCCTCCCAAGTTCTCCCACACTGACCAATTTGCCATACTTCCTCCACTGGTCTCATGCCACTTCCCACGTCAGCTTTTAAAGACCTACAAATCAAAAATTGGACCAGTACCCACCTAAAGCACTCATCTCAACCTGTACTGCACCATGCTTTCTCTGTACTACTGCACAAACTGATCACAACACCTCTCAGGGTACGATGAAAGCATGCCTCAAGGCTCTTCTCTGTTCTGGCATTTAAATAGTGAAATAAAATTTCCCTCAATGTTTGAACTGCTGAGTCACTATCCGGCTTCAAATGATGACTAAAGGCCTACATGTTCCTGAAGTACCTACATTAGCACTATGTTATAGAAAAAAAAAAAGATCATGTTTTTTCACACTTTGCTATCTCCCCCAAAAGATTTTTAGACTGACTGGCATTTAGTACACTCAGGATCTACCTAGTACTATTAGGATGAACCTGTATCTATTAATAGAAATTTCTAAAGCTCTTCAATTCTGGAAGTGTTTAATGGAGTGCATTCAGTTGTTCAGTTCAGCAATTTAGAACTATATTTTATATTTACAACAATTGGCAGACATTATTATCCGAAATGAAAAGAATTTGAGTTTGTTTAAGGGTCCAGCAGTAGCAGCTTGGTGATGCTGGGATTGGAACTCATGATCCAAAGTCCGAGGTCTTCACTATTATCATTTCCCCGTTATTATTGTGTAATTGATGACTGACACCATTTACCATTTCAATTCTTAAGTAAATAAAACAAATGAAAATAGCTGTTCCATAAAAGTTAATTTTAGCTTCCAGCCAGACCTTGCTTAAGGGCCCCAAGAGAACAACTTGCCAATAATGGGGCTTGAAACTCTTGACCTTGTTTAAGGGCCTTAAGAAAGGCAACTTGTTGATACCCGGGCTTGAACCCCTGACCCTGCTCGAGGGGCTTAAGAGAGGCAACTTGGTGATACCGGGGATTGAACCACCAACCTGATTCTGATTAGTAACCAAGACCCAGAGATATCACCTCCCCTTCAATAGCTCAAATGGATCATATGAGCCATATTTATTCTCTATATTTATCTGGAGACTGATGTTTGATGCATACATTTCTTGCCATTACATCAAATGAAATAATATAATTTCTTGAGCCTTGTAGCTGGTCTCTGTCTGGTCAGTTGCGTTTTCATACAGCAGCTATACAATTTACATAAACACTACAGAAGCTGTAGTGCTTAGTGCATAATTAGAATGAGTATGTGGTATGTAGCTCGATCCTCATCAAGACCGCAGTCCACCCCTGAATAAGATCATCCTTGAAGAATGAAAATGTATTTCACTTTTTCATAACTGGTGAAATAGGTGGTGAGAATGTGCGGCGGTAGCTAGGTGAATTAGCCTGCTCTTCATGCTTTGACTTCTGTTCAGAAGGTCATGAGTTCTAATCCCATCACCACCAAGTTGCCACTGCTGGAACCTTTAGCACAGCTATAACACCTCAGTTGTGTAAAAGAGGTACATCATGAGGTACACGTCATTCGGGAAAAGGTACACGCCATTCAAATGCAGAGAATGTAAACGTAGAAAGCTAATGAGCTACCTTTTGTTAGCTATTAAATGGTAAGAAATACCTGTACTTTTTTGTTTTCGTTTAGTTTTTACCTTGTAACACTAAATCACACCCCACATGCACCTTGTGGCTAATTTGTCTATTTTCATTTTTTTAATTATGGTCCATTTGGATTTACACAATCAGGATGCAAGAATTTACACAATGCACCGTTTTGTGCGTTGGTGCAGGATGGTTTTGAAACGATTTAAGCGCCAAACCCTTTGGAAACGAAGTAATAACTATGCTCAATGAGGTGCTGATTGTTCATTGACTCAGATCACTAGAAAATAAATTAACTACTCATTCACAATTAAAGTTCCCACTGCTTTGACAAGAGTATTTCAGAAAAAAAAAAAACCCACAACGTAAAGAGTGGCGTAAAAATGTACAGAATCCGAAATATATATGTGAAGGATTTGTAGAAGAATGGAGCAATTTCTTTTGACCTGGTTATGCGGCCATAATAACCTGGTAAGCATTTAAATAGCATGATTGATTCTGTTTTATATCTGTAGAATGTCAGAGTGCAGTCAATCCACATTCAAATAATTCCTTCATTTGGATCCACTGAGTGTTAAATAGCACAAGGCCACAGGGAAATTCTCTGCACTGAACGTAACTATGTGTCTATTTTAATCGCCATATAAATAAGGGTTTACATACCAAACTTACAATTGGCCATTTCATTAAATCTCTACACACATGGACACACACATACCTTCATCTCGCTGGATCTATTGTAGAGGTGTAGAATACGGAGGTAATAAAAGCAATTCACTGAAAAAGCCATACTCCCATTTTGATAGATCGTTAAATCCTAAATCTCTTCCACTGTTTTCTTAACAAAGTGATATGAAGGTCACATGAGTGTGGGACAGCATGTCTTACATGGACCTGCACCTCCACAAGTCACCAAGTTGATCATTCCATATCACTTTGCAGAACGAATAAAAGGTTATATCATGAAAAGATTTACAGGTCTATCCATCCGTCCATCACCACTCCACCTTAAAGTGTCATCTGTCTTTCATGAGCACTGAGAATAAGGCTTTGGCTGTCCACATCTCGTTTTCTCCCAGGGTTATTATTACAGAAGAAAGGTGCCACTTGCGAGGTAATGTTTCGCTAGGGTCAATAGCTTTTTCTCAAGACATCCGGGATTATTTCGGAGCTCGATTTATATGGGAGCAAAACCTTATTTCTGTCTGTGAAGGTAATGAATGGAAAACAATGTTCAGTTCCTCTGGGGAGAAATTACAAATATGCAGTTACGCCATTCAGCCCGAATAACACTAACTGCATTTTCTATTGTAGACAAATTCACCACAGTTTCATTATGGTAACTCACATTCTGACATCTTCACACCTCAGAGGTGGGAAAACAGACAATCTTCTCTACAATGGAATTGAAAACTACTGTATGTTTTATGTTATGCTGAGATCTTTAGACGAGAAGGTAATCAAGTGACAACCAGGTGACAACAACTCATTCAAAATCGCATAGTGTGTAGTCACGCAATATGCCAGGAAATATGCTATTATAATATTAATATATACCCTAACCCTCGCATTATATGTACTCTTTACTTAAACTAGAAGACCAAAACCTGTTCCAGCATGAGCTCTTTTCCAAGAGTTAGAAGATGTAGAAGATCTCCTGCTATAGAGCTCCAACCCTCTTGAACACCTTTGGGATGAAGGTGAATGCTGACTGCACCCCAGGCCTCCTAACCTTCTCACCTACATCACTACCTGACATTATTAACACCCTTGTAGTTGAATATAACTCCATAAATCTCCACAAAATCTAGTGAACATCTTTTTATAACACGAAATTGAGACTAAATGTGGAATAAAAAATAAACAGCTGAACTTAAAAAATCCATCTTCACGGAAGATTATTAAAGGTTATTAAAGGAGCCCAGTTCATATGAAAAGTAAAATTATTTTATATTGGCAGCAAGAAACTTTCAAGAGGAGCTGACCAGAAGACCTGAGTGGAGGAGTGAAGATGGAGAAAATTGCTGATGCATTAAGGTGCAAAATCAGACAGTGTGTTGTAGAAATAACTCAATCCTGAACTTCATAGAAAACTGATAAAGAAACACTAATATTGGAGTAATATGGTCAATGTTTCTTCACCTTCACCAGGAATAATGAGGAAGACTAATGTACAACAAGGTACAATAATTTAACTACAATGATTGTTATTAAATACCAATTTGCATGTTCTTGTTAGAAAGAAAATGCTTAATTCCATAGCAATAACCTTCAAATAGAAGAAGCCACCGTTATAAACAACTCTGATTTGTGTGCTAAAATGTAATGATGAGTCTGAGATCACTTCAAGATGTTTTACTGTACATGCAATGACAATGGTCCAAATGTTCAACCCTAAGATCAGAACCTTGGTTTTGCTTTTCATTTAATTGTAGAAAAGTTGCTTGTCAGCAAATGTTTTAAATTAAACAAACTGGTTTTGTTGAAGTTTATTGTAAAATAGCTTTCAGAATCATCATCATAACAATGACAGGAATTGCCCTACATCTAAAAAAAAAAACTCAGAAAAAACTTAATAATAAATAATCCAAACCTTCTAAACCTGATCCTTTCCAAAGAACATTCTGTCTTCCAGATAAGTCAAAGTGTTCCCTCGATGACAACCAAACACTCAAGATGATTGAGAAAACAATACGGGTTGATGATGTTAAATGCAGGAGTGAGATCTATTAAAACCTAGACCACATGTGGTGGGTCTCCTTCACAATGATTTATTTCATTTGTTGTGTGTAACACGGTTTAATCCCCCATGCCTTTCAGAAGACCAGGAATCTTGGAACAACTTGAAATCCTAGCAGAAAAAACCTAAGATACTACAACACGTGGCAAGCATGGGAAAGTTAGATCACATGATATGCCTATAAAAGATACCATACTCCAGTCACAAGGGGCCACTGGAGATCCTCATTGAGACGGCCATCCATCACGACTGTCCACTTGTCCACACATCACTTGAAGAATGTGTAAACATCAGCTCAGTAAACGGGGTGGAAAAAATGACCAGCCGGAATCTAAAGCATTTCAAGGACCAAATAATTAATTGAACCACCAGAGTATTGAATAATCTCACCAAAGAGCTTTTCTTGCTCTTCTCGTTCAAGTGGGTATGCTTGGTTTTTCTACTGCCACTTCACATCATCGTTGACGGTGATCACAGTGTACTCTGAAACCATGAGACAAAGAAAAAACAAACAAACCCGAGCCATCAGTTCTCTAACCAGAGACTAAACGCCATTAGACTGAAACCCTTTCAGCACTTCTGCAGAAGTTTTCAAAATGCTCGTTTGTCTCTGCAGAAATACTTTGCTCGGTCTGAATTCAGATCACAGCCTGCCATTTGACCTGCCATTTGCTGCGAAAAGAAATTACACATAGCCCCAAGAAGTGGATGGATACATAAAACAGCAGATTTTCACTCTTGTTCTTGAACAGATTTCTTGTCATTTCATAAACTGTGAAATGTTTAGACATGGATGACATTCCATGTCACTTTTTTTATTTTATTTTACCGCAAAACGTAAAAAGTCATTTTTGATCTTAACGTTTTTAGGTGTATGCTCATTAAACAGAAATGACTGATCATAAGTAGTGCATTAATGTGGAAAAAAGAATTAAATGAACATATGTTGATTTTTGTTTCCATAAAACATTTCTTTATTCACAGTCACAGAAAATCGAGTTGAGATGTGAGGTAGGTGAAGGGGGCGGGGCTTCTGGAACATTAGTGGCGGAACTCGTTAGAGAGAAAGAGAACTTCGATTGGCTATTCAGCTTAGCAAATGAGCACAAGAGAAAAAACTGAACTGACAAACGCAAACAAAGAGGGAATGATGTCACCTATTTATTCTGTCCACGTGTTCCCACGTCTGTGATTTCATTATAAACAGCGGGTTAGAACAAAAAACGAACGTGAAATTCTGCGTGAAACGGGGCAAATCTTTCACAGAGACTTTTGACGTGAACTTTTGACTTTCCTCAGAGCTTGTTTTTTCGTGTCAGTTTGGTGGCCCCTCACAAGAGTTCAGAACAGCTGAACAAAACTGTCATTTATTCCTTATTCTACGTCCATCTGGAACGACTGGAAACATGACAGTTTTAATAATAATAATAGTAATAATAATTATAATAAAGTGAATTCTAGTTGTTCTTTTATTGTATACTTTAATAAACTGCCTTCTTGTTGACTCAATGTTCTTTGGATGAAGGCACAAACCCTCCAAAATGCTGCTTCCAACCTGCATTCAACAGTTTTGGCTCTGAGGCTCAGCAGATTGAGTGGCCTGGGCTTTGTATTGTTTTGGGAGCACTAATACAATGAGTTTGCTGAGTAATGCTGTGCACAGCACAAATACACAAACAAACAGGATTCTTTTAGCCCACTGCAGGGTATCTTCTGAAGTGAAATGGAATTTACTGGAATTCACAATGCTTGAAATTACAGCAGCTCTAAAATAATGTACGCTTCATTAATTTGTGTGAAGAAAGTGTTTTGTAAATCACATGCATCACAAGTTCGATGTTTTTTGTCCCCTGAATATTCTTCAAATTGTCTTTTTTAGACAACATGCTAATTTACACTACATGCTTTCAACAGGGTTGAACTCTGCAGAGAAGCAGCAGTTTCAGGACCTGAAATCAGTCTCCGTGCTGTGAGATTAGAGGCTTCGTGTTTGTTCCAATCTTTGTTGTGCTTCTATTGGTGATGATTGAGCTGGAAAGCTCGAGTGATTATATCTAGTGACTCCTCCAATCTCGGCTAGTTAGCTCAACTTCGATCGCCTCCTCTTGTCCATTCTAAAGGAGCACTCTTCTAGCCACTCCACCTCCAGGAGCTATTGATGGATTTAAAAACATAATAAGCCACACTGAGATCCTTGTTTTAGGGCTATTACCCTGACCAGGAGCAATTTAGTTTTAACTGCAGATCAGGTGACTGAATACTGATGGAAGCTGAGAAATCTCTAAACTGCAGCATTGTGGTGTCACGTTCCTGAAGCAGAGGCTGAGCTACCTGAGAATAAACGTCCACTAGTTCCATGTTTTTATGCTTTTAGTTGAAGACTGGCTGATTTACTGTAGACCAGGGTCCGAGAATCCAATGATGTTTAATTTGAGCAATTACCTTTGACACCAGGAATGTCCTTTATTTTAGGTCCACTGACAAGAAGATCTTATTGCATCTCATCAGGTAATTAACGATAATCACTTCGTACAATCTCATTAATTCCACTGCAGGGTTTGGGTTTGAGGTTTTTGATTGATTGATTAATTTTGTAAAAAAAAATGATAAGTGGAGATCAGAAATGTTCAATCAGACCCAAAACACGGCACTTACATTTCAGCAGTCAGAACTCAGATCTCAGAACTCAGATCTCAGACCTCAGCAGTCAGAACTCAGATCTCAGACCTCAGCAGTCAGAACTCAGATCTCAGAACTCAGCAGTCAGAACTCAGATCTCAGAACTCAGATCTCAGACCTCAGATCTCAGAACTCAGCAGTCAGAACTCAGATCTCAGAACTCAGCACTCAGAACTCAGATCTCAGAACTCAGCAGTCAGAACTCAGATCTCAGAACTCAGCACTCAGAACTTAGATCCAGAATAAACAATGACAATATTTTGAGGAAAATTAAGATAATAAACTCGTGAACGCAGTGTGTTTGGACTAATTCTAACGTCTGTGTACACGTCATGTGATCCTGGAGTTTAGTAGAAAACGTGACGTCCGTATTTCTTTATATCCTGGCACTTTTTCCAGCACAGAACCACAAAGCCGTCAAAAAACTCCTCGGCTACGTGATCTAAAACCAATTTGAGAGTCTGAATAAACTGACACACATTTTCTTATCTTCATTTTGCAGCGAGAAAGCGGAGGTCCGACGGGGCGAATATGGGGGTATAGTAACGGGAGAATTTAATTTTAGAGGTAAGCAGTATGGAAGAAAAGAAACGCTGGATAAGCAAATGTTTTTTTTGCCCTGCTTGAAAAGGTGATTTCTTTTGAGACTCGAGTTTAATTGGGTCTCAGAACACTTACTTTGTGTACGCCGCTGCCACGCGTTCCACTGTCCACGCTAACCGCTAATTCACCTCCCAATTCAATCTCAAGAAATAAACCGTATTTTGTGGAATGTGTCCTCACAAGAAACACACAAGGATTAGAGCTAATTAATTTCTACTGCACAGAGACGGAGAGAGTAAAAGAGAAAAGATAAGGTAATGCTGAAGATGAAGGTGATGATGAAGATGACGATGATGATGATGATGATGATGATGAATATTGTGATGGTGATAATGATAAATGTGATGATGTTGGTGATGATGATGATGATGATGATGATAAAAGTGATGGTATTGAAGGTGATGAAGGTGATGAAGGTGATAATGATGTTTGTGATGAGGTTGGTGATGATGATGATGATGATGATGATGATGATAAGGGTGATGGTGATGGTGGTGATGGTAAAGATTTTGATGAAAGTGATGATAAAGGGGATGATGTTGGCGATGATGATAATAATAAAAGTGATGATGATGAAGGTGGTGCTGATGATGATGGTGATGCTGGTAATGAAAGTGATGGTGGTGATGATGATAATGATGATGATAATTATAAAAGTAATTGTGATGATGGTGGTGATGAAAGTGATGATAATTGTGATGATAATTGTGATGATGATGATGATGATGATGATGATGATGATGATGATGATGATGATGAAAGTAAAGGTTATTATATTAAAATAGTAAACTATACCAGGAGCATTTATCACCAGATCTTAACAATAAATTGTTGATAATTCTGTCTAACACTCACCTAACAATGGATTCCCTACACAATTATGTAAAACAAACTAATGTTAAATAAATATAAGAAAGTGAAAACACTGTGCTTCACCTGAACTCTCTACACTAAAGATTTGTGCTGCAGATTTATGAAACGGCTCACGGTGGCCCTGACGCGCTTCTTTTGCCCTCAGCAGCAGAAGCTTTAAACTGGGTTCATCTTTCATTTCACATTAAACAGCAATAATACATCAATGAATATTAATGAAGCCGGGAAATAGTTTGTCAGCCAGACTCAAGGAAAAAAAGCCCAGAAGCCAATCATTAGCAGTGGAGCAGTGAGATACACATCTACGTTCACACACACACACACACACACACACACACACGCACACACGCACACCTACACACACACATTATTTCTTGACTACTCCAGTGAGTATGAAGACGTCACATGTGCATCTTTACTCGTCTGCACAACGAACTGTAGATTCAGACGCATTTTGATCCTTTCTATTTTAACTATTTTAAATAAAAATAAAAATAAATGACATCACAGAAGGACTTTACTGATCTCCTATTAATACAGTAACTCAGTAATATTAAATGTTTCTGTTCCTGTTTATTTATTTATTTATTCATTCATTATTTTTCATTATTTCTATTTCTTTATTAGAAACAAAAGGTTAAAGAAAAAGAAAAAAACAGCAGTCAAATCATAGCATTAAAAATGATGTACTGATTTTATTTTGTCTTTTTTTCTGGAACACATAATTAAATTAAAGAATTATAAAAAAAACTTGAAAAGCTCAATAAATAATTGTAAATGAATAGGATAATAAATTAATGAATTTATTTATTTAATTAGTTTTTTGTTTTGTTTGTTTGTTTTTTCTCGATAAATTGATTGAATGGATGGATGATGTAATACTGAAACTCAAATTTGTGTCTCCAAAACGTCCTACATGCGCTGTCCCTCTAATAAACTCATTTCTAATCCTCTCCATCGTCATCACTCCCAATGAACATCTCAACATCTTCAGCTCTGCTACCTCCAGCTCCACCTCCTGTCTTTTACTCAATGCCACTGTCTCTAATCCATACAACATCTCAGGTCTCACCACAGTCCTATAAACTTTCCCTTTCACTCTCACAGATACTCTTCTATCACAAATCACTCCTGCTATCACTCTTCTCCACCCACTCCACCCTGCCTGCACTCTTTTCTTCACTTCTCTAACACACTCTCCATTACTCTGCACTGTTGACTCCAGGTACCTGAACTCCTCCACAGCAGACAGCAGTTTGCAGTCAGTGCACAGTAGTGACACTGGGCACCAGTTTTTTAGATGGGTCAGGTCTCCCTTTTTTGGCAACATGGTCAGGATGGCTCTCCTACAGTTCATTGGTAGCTGACCACCTTTCACTGTGTATTGTAGGACGTCTTGCACGCCCTGCCATATTACTGCCCAGAACACCTTGTAGAATTCTACAGAGAGACCATCTAACTGGTCCATTTCCCATGCCTTGGAGAGTCTCCTGAAGCTCAGTCAGTGTCAGCTCCCAGTCCAAAATCCCTGGCCACTGACTCTGAGAGCTTAAGCAGATCTTTGAGAAAGCTCTCCTCCACTTTCTGTGTCCCTGATCTCTTGCTGCTATACAGCTTTAAATATAAGCTGACTGTCTGCTTGCGAATTTCAGCAGGCTCTGACACGAGATCCCCTGATTCAGCATGCATGAATCTTTTCATGAGCGGAACAGTGACCCCTGTGCTGTAGTATCCAGCAAGTGCTTAATTTTGGCCTTTAATATGCCCTCAATTTCCTGTGGCCTCCAAATGCTGAAGGTTCACTATTTCCATCTCTAAAGCTTTTAGAGATCTGGCAATGTCTCTTGTGACAATGAGTGTGTACTGTTGACAAAATACTTTGATCTGTCCTTTTGTTACATCCCACCACTGCTGTAGGGAATTAAAGCTAACTTCTCCAGTTTAAAAAAAAATTAAATACTCTGTAAAATAAGCATCTTCTAAAAGGGCAGTGTTAAAATGCCAGGAGGTGCTCTTAGGTTTTATGTTCTTTTTACTGATGGTGCACTGAACCATGCAGTGGTCAGAGATGCCTACTGGAAAAATAAAACAATTTGTAAAAAAAAAGTCACTTGATGGTTAAAACCATTAAAACAATCTAACCTCGTCAAGGTGAGCATGTTGTCTGTGTAATGGGCTCACGTGTACTGTAAGCAGCATTACTGATGTCGCTGCTTTACTCTTGTACTTGCGTTCCCTTGCTCCATTTATATTAAAACTCACAACTTGGATCCTGTTCATTTAAAAGAAGTGTAAATAAAACAAATTCAAAGTAAAAAAGTAAAAAATATAAAGCCAAAAAACACCAAACACTTTATCAGTCTTTATCTGAGTTTTTCATTTTGACCTTCGTTATCAGTTTGTTTAGTCTGGAAATTTCTTGATTTATACAAATGCCTTCTCTTTTTTAATGCCTGATATCATGAACAAATTGTTTTCCTTTAGGAACTCCAGCTGCGCCACCAATGCTTTGGGAACGCCTCTGCATTTTCCACACTCTGAATCATGTGTGTAATCAGTCTAATGAAAAACGGTCACAACCAGGACGCTATGAGAAGCACATAGAGTGAAACTGGCACCAGCTACTGAAAGAGGAAGGAAGCGCTGCAGGTATGCAGGCAGTATGGCTTTGAGATGCAGCAACTCTGGGAACCATGGTTACATACGTAACCTGAAGACGTGCCCCTTCAGAAACTCGAGCTGCATCAGCAAGACTTTGGGAACGAGCATTCAAAACCACTGACCAGTCCCTGCTTAGTGTGGAAAAGCACAGCTATGTCTAAAGACAAAGGGGCCAGGAGTGGCACTATGGTCAAGGTTATAAAACCTGACAAAGGGCAGTGTTGCAGATGTCTTGGAGGGAAACTACAGGGGACAAACCCTTAGAGGCTCCCACACTCTGAGTTGAGTGAGTTCTGACCCTGAAAAGAGCAGGGAGACCAGCGGATTAATATGAGGATGAGATAGCATCCACAATCCACCTGCTAATGGGCTGCTTGTTTGCAGGGGGCCCCCTTTCTCGAAGAAGGAGAGCATCTAAAAAGCTTCTGCTAGTTCTGTTCCACCCAGATTTGGGTATATGGAGGCACTGGCCATGCCTGGAGTAAATTTCAGAAATGAGAGGGCCACAGGGAGGGCCTGTCTTGAGAGAGGAGATGGCCAGGAGGAACACAGTCTTGACTATGAGTAACCGTAAAGGCACCTTGGTCAATGGCTTGAAGGGAGGCTCACACAGGGCCTCCAAGACAAAGCACAAATCACACACATGCACTCTAGATTGTACTGGAGGCCTCAACCTCTGGGTTCTGTGGAGGAAACCTGTCACCAATGGGTTCTTGCCCCACCAGCATGGGTATGACAGGCCGCAATGGCCGACACGTTATTATTTGGGAAGGAAGGAGCGGACCCTCTGGCAAACTGTTCTCTGTACTGCATCTCTAGGCAATTGATGTGCCACATCAAATAGGACCTTCACTGGAGACCTTGGGCAGGAAAGCATCTGTTGTAGGCATTATGCGATGACCAGGAACTTCGAGCACGGGTCCCAGACAGGAACCAGGGATCTTTCAACACATCTAAGGCACATAGGGCTCACTATGTGACCTTCCTTGTACAGAATGGATTGCCCCTCCGAAATAACCCTCAGGTCCTGAGCCACCACTGAAGGTCTCTTATATGCAGGAGAACAAGTGGTACCACATTAAACACAGTTGCCATCAGACCCATCAATCTTTGAAACTGCTTCACAGTGAGTGACTGGCCTGCTCTCACTCTCTTGATGGCCGTTAGGATGGATTTGATGGAGAAAGCACACTCTTCTTGGTGTTCAGCCTTAACCTTAGCTCCTTCATGTGGGCCAGAACGACATCTCGATGTAGGATCACCAGCTGATCTGATTAAGCAAATATCAATCAATCGTCTTTATAATTTAGAATGCAGATGCCCCAGAGTCTCAGCTGGGCCAGTGCTGTATCTACACATTTCGTGAAAGTGTGGGGTTAGAGGGCAACACCAAACAGAAAATATTGGTAAGCTTCCGCCCTGAAAGCGAACCTCAGGAACTTCCTGTAAGACGGAAAGATGGACACATGAAAGTATGCATCCTCTGACCTGATTTGAGACATGACCTGATTCAGGGTCAGCATCCTGAACCTAAACCTTAAAAGTGAACGGTTCAGCTGACGTACATCCAGTATGGGATAAAACCCTCCCTCATTTTTGGGAAATATGATGGCTAATGGCTAACACACACTCCTCTACACTCACCCCGCACACCACCTGCACACTGTGTCCCAACCACTAATACACACTGCTCTACACTCACACATATACACCACCCGCACACTGTGTCCCAACCACTAACACACACTCCTCTACACTCATACACACACACACCACCCGCACACCGGGTCTCAACCACTAACACACACTCCTCCACACTTGCTCCGCACACAACCCACACACCGTGTCCAAACCGCTAACACACACTCCTCTACACTCACACACTCACCACCCACACAACATGTCCCAACCACAAACACACACTCCTCTGCACTCGCACCGCACACCACCCGCACACTGTGTCCCAACCACTAACACACACTCCTCTACACTTGCTCAGCACACCACCCACACACCGTGTCCAAACCGCTAACACACACTCCTCTACACTCACACACACCACGCCTTCTCTTTCCCCTGCGCATTCACAAAAAGACAGAGAGAGAAAAAAGGTGAGAGTGGGAAGAGAGAGAAGAGAGAGAGAAGAAAGAGAAGAGATGGGAGAGAGAAGAGAGAGAAGAGAGGGAAGAGAGTGGCGAGCAAGAGAAGAGAGGGAAGAGTCTGGTGAATTAACTGTTGTTTATAAGTAGCTGCAATAACATAAGTGACAACAGTAACTAATATGGACATTTCAGGACATTTCAGAGTTAAATGTATCTTTAAATGGATAAAAAAAAAATGAGATTCTTGCCAAATCGCTGTGAACTGAGATGTTAGTGGTGTGTTTTATAGGAAAAATAATCGGGATGGAATATTAGTATTTTTGACGACCAGACAACATGATGTCCGTGTTTGTTTATATGAATAAAGTTTATGCATCACATTTAAATATAAATAGCTTTTTTTTATTCTACTTTTTTATTCTACGTTTTATTTCTCTTCAGATTTATTTTTTTTACTTTATTATTTGGTCATATTTTCATTTCCTCTGTTCCTTCAGTGTTGGTTTCACACACTAATGTCTTCCCCTCCTCTTTTTCCAGCTTTGTGAAAGGTCATTATTTTCTTGTTATTGTGTGAGAGCTTTTCCTGATTCCCGCTGACTGTTTCTCAGCAAACCTGTTTAATGATTTGAATAGCACACAAAAGCGTAAACACGAGGAAAACGCTGTAGATCAGAAGAACCTTTTTTCTTTATACAGAGATGTTTCAGCTGTACTGCGGTTTTTACCCCAAAACACACTTTTGCACTCTGTAATTCTGTAACTCAGTTCTGTAATGCTGTGTCTGAAGTGGGAAGTCTTGGAATTATGTCATGTTTAACTTCTGTTCTTTGACGCTACGAAATGGGAAATAAACATGGCTGCCTCCATGTTTAGCTTTTGTGAGCAGCTCGCTAGTCAGCTAACTGTAAAGGCTTACGTTAATACACTTTCTTTTTTTTTTTTTATCACTTTCATTTCAGGCTCGGAATGATTTTAGCTTAAATGTCCACTTACAGTCTTTCTTTCTTTTAGCTTCTCCCAGTAGGGGTCGCCACAGCGGATCATACATATTATTATGAATTAGCGCTTAAAGTTACGAAATGCTAGTCAGATAACCTGATACACTGTATTGCCAAAAGTTTGTAAGGAATGTATGTGTTTTTTGAACATAGCATTCCACATTTAGTCCCAATTTACTCTTCGAAAATCACTCCACTCTTCTGGGAAGCACAGATTTTGGAGTGTGCTTTTGGACATTTGTGTTCATCAGCCACATGGGTGTTAGTAAACACTTGAAATATATATATATATATCAGTCTGTGTGTGAAGAATCTATATAATATCCAAGTTTCACTTTTTTTATTAAATTATTAAAATAAACTAAAAATTAACTTTTTAATTATATTTCAATTTATTAAGATGGGCCTGTACAATGTTGGGAAAAAGTATCTGGTTTGAGATGCTGAGGAAACCCTCGAAAACCCTCTGATGTGGCTGAATAAAAGAATGATGTGAAGAAGCATGGGCCGAAATTCCTCCACAGCGATGTATTGAGACTGATTGTCAGTTATTACAAACTTCCTTTGATTTAATTCCATTCTCAAAGCAGCTTTACAGAGAAAAAAGGTGATAAAGGTGATAAAGGTGATAAAGTTGTATAAATGAATTTATTTTATTTATATTCATTTAGGCTTAATGTCTATAAGTTTGTTAATAATGAGTGAAGCAGTGGTGACTGTGGTGAAGGAAAAACTTCCTGAGATGGCATGTGGAAGAAATCTTGAGAGGAACCAGAACTCATCCTGATCCTCAGCACAGAATGTCCATTCATGACAGTTCCATCATTGTTAAAGTTTACTGTTCAGTTATGGACACTTACATGCAGAACTCTTTATGCAAACTACAGCCAACTGTTGATATTAATTACAGTCCCAATCCATTTTCAAAGTTTTTGAGTTGCTCTTGATTATAATGTTTTACAATAACATTATCGAGGACGTTGTGTCACTGAAAGCTTTTATGCTCCTTAAACAGATGCCATAAACTCATTTGCAGCTTGACTATAATAAACTTCTCAGTACGAATGAGACGTAGAAATCTTTTACCTTCAGGAAGGAGCTATTAGAGAATTCAGGATTTTTTCTGAGACCTGTTGCGAATATGGCTGGCAACCGGATTTGCCACCACGCAACAACATTAAAATATGCAGTGATGCAAATGCAAAAACTGTCTACTTCTGTTTTATATGAATTCGCAGGTCACCAAATTTTGGAATGCAGCAAATTGAAGAACATTGTGTGTGAAATCGCATAAGACTTTCAGCCAGCGGAATATCTTCAGAGACCTGTTGCGAATATGGCTGGCAACTGGATATACCATCATACAACAATGTTATGTATAAATACTCTGTTTAATTATATATTTATGCAGTGACACAAATGAAAACCAGACAACATTTTAATTTAATATTAATTTTATTATCGTTTATAATCGCCAATTTTTCCATCACGGATTCTCTAAAGACGTCAGGTTGTGATATATCAATCTTCTGTTGGTCTTCATTTAGCTCACAAAAAGTCAAACAAGGGTGACGTAGTGACGTTGGCCGTTATCACAAAATCTCACTCGCTGGAGATGACCCTCTTGACCTTCCATGTAAAAACATTTGTTATATTTCCTAGTAGGAGGTTGTTTCTATTTCTTTTTCTTGTTTAAAAAACCTTTGGATTTTACGAGCAGCTGCTGCGAAGGTCCCCTGATCGTCCTCCAGCGCAATCGCCTCTGATCAATACCAATTCACTTACGAAATTAAGGCGCTCAGTAATTGCATCATGTCACGCAGTGTGATAATTGATCACCAGGGGTCCCCGGTTTCTCCACATAGCTTCATTTGAAATCTATACAGGATTTGAGCAGAGCCGCGAGCAAGCTGATTGAACCCGGATTTGAGCTCCGTCACGTGCCGCATGTGAACGTGAAGAGGATTGCTGTATGTAGAGAAAAAGTTATAATGGAATAAAAGTAAAAGGATTTCCAATCTATTTTTTTTTTGTTTTAAATTATCATAAATATGATAATGCAGTACAGAAAGCATGGACAAAACGAATCAAGTGAGCATGGTCATAAATCCCCAGACGATTAGATAAACAATATTATGTAAAGACTCGATATTGAAAAAAATGATAATAATAAAACAAGCAAATCCACAACCCAGCCACAAGCCAGGTGACTCGTAGTGCCGGTCTCGAACCCAGATAAATGTGGAGGGTTGTATTATGAAGAACATCCAGCGTAAAACATGTTCATACCGGATCGGTCGAGGCCCGGGTTACCAACGACCACCACAGTTATCATTAATAACTGGGTACCGGTGGAAATTGGGCTACTGTTGGCCAAAGAAGGAGAAGGACAGGAGAAAGACTTCTACAAAGACAGCAGGGAAAGGAGAAGTGGAGGAGAGTAGAGGTTCGGGTTGGTACTTTAAATGTTGGTACTATGACGGGTAAAGGGAGAGAGGGAGCTGATATGATGAAGAGGATGAAAGGTAGATATGGTGTGTGTTCAGGAGACCAAGTGGAAAGGGAGTAAGAACAGGAACATTGGAGGTGTTTAAACTGTTCTATCATGGTGTGGATGGAAAGAGAAATGGTGTAGGGGGATTCTGAAGGAAGAGTACAGTAAGAGTGTAGTGGAGGTGAAGAGAGTTTCTGATAGGGTGATGAACCTGAAGCTGAAAGTTGAAGGGATGATGATAAATGTCATCAGTGCCTATGCTCCACAAGTTGGCTGTGAGATGGAGGAGAAGGAAAAATTCTGGAGTGAGTTAGATGAAGTGGTAGAAGGTGAACCTAGAAATGAAAGATTGGTGATTGGGGCAGACTTTAATGGGCATGTAGGTGAAGGGAACAGAGGTGATGAGG
Source organism: Silurus aristotelis (assembly GCF_946808225.1). Lineage (NCBI taxonomy): Eukaryota > Metazoa > Chordata > Actinopteri > Siluriformes > Siluridae > Silurus > Silurus aristotelis. Next base: position 29,741,986 of record NC_139583.1, read on the forward strand.
AGGTGATGGTAGGTGTGGTTTTAGGGAGAGGAATGTGGAAGGGCAGATGTTGGTAGATTTTGCTAAAAGGATGGAAATGGCAGTGGTGGACACGTATTTTAAGAAGAAGGAGGACCATAGGGTGACGTATAAGAGTGGAGGAAGGTGCACACAGGTGGACTATGTTCTATGCAGGAGATGCAACCTGAAGGAGATTGGAGACTGTTAGGTTTTGGGGGGACAGTCCAGCTAGACAGCATCGGATGGTGGTCTGTAGGATGGTTTTGGAGGAGAGTGAGGACTGAAAGAAGAATAAGATGGTGGAAACTGAAGGAGGAAGACTGTAGTGTGAGGTTCGGGGAAGAGGTCAGACAGGAGCTCGGTGGTGGTGAAGAGGTGCTGGATGATTGGGGAACTACTAGCAGAAGTGATGAGGGAGGCAGCTAGAAAACTTGGTGTGACATCTGGAAATAATATGTTAGAGAAGTGAAGAAAAGAGTGCAGGCAGGGTGGAGTGGGTGGAGAAGAGTGATAGCAGGAGTGATTTGTGATAGAAGAGTATCTGTGAGAGTGAAAGGAAAAGTTTATAGGTCTGTGGTGAGACCTGAGATGTTGTATGGATTAGAGACAGTGGCATTGAGTAAAAGGCAGGAGGTGGAGCTGGAGGTAGCAGAGCTGAAGATGTTGAGATGTTCGTTGGGAGTGACGACGATGTACAGGATTAGAAATGAGTTTATTAGAGGAACAGCGCATGTAGGACGTTTTGAAGACAAGGTGACGGAGGTGAGATTGAGATGGTTTGGACATGTACAGAGGAGGAACATGGGGTATATCAGTAGGAGAATGCTGAGGATGGAGACACCAGGAAGGAGGAAAGAAGAAGTCCAAGGAGGAGGTTTATGGATGTGGTGAGGGAACTCATGCAGGTATTTGGTTTGAAAGAGGCAGATGTAGAGGACAGAGGGGTATGGAGACGGATGATCTGCTGTGGAGACCTCTAATGGGAGAAGCTGAAAGAAGTAGACAAAGATTTGTTTGTTTGTTTGTCTCAAAGCAGTCTGAAAGAGATAATAAGTGTGTACGTTTTTATTTGTCTACAGCAGAGTAAAATTCTTTATTCGCATATCCCAGTGATCAGAATGAAGGGTCAGCCATGGTGTAGGACCCCTGGGGCTCAGAGGGTTAAGGGCCTTGTTCAATAAAGATTGATTTGAATTGAAATAACTACAGTACACAGCTGTAGCGAAGTGACGAACAAAACCCCTAGTTCCATCTTCTCATCTACAAACTGACATAGAGGAATAGAAAAAGATCAGTTTCAACATTATGTTTCTTTCCTTACGCTCCACTAAAACTTCTCCAGCTAAATTAGTTTCAGGAAGTGAAATCGACAGCCTTCGGTTGCCTCCCCATCCAGGTTTTCACATCAGCGAATGCAAATGAGACGCCTTTCGACTTTCATCTTAAATCGGTTGAAGTTGTTCTGAAAGCGAGGCTGACCCAGCTCATCAATAAGCGCTCATTATTGATAAGTTCTTCTCCTTTTTCCGCTTCGTCCCTGAGGGTTGTTTTTTCAGCGCTCGTGGTCCTGTTT
>NC_139583.1:29748558-29801058 GCF_946808225.1 Silurus aristotelis
TATAGAAACAAGCAGCACTTTATTTCCCTGCCCGGGTTTTATTCAGTATGACAGGCGGAATGATAAGAGGAAAGAGGTGCATGTGGGCCACTTTCACAGCAGTAATCTTTGTTTCCTTCATTTTTTTTTATTTTTTATCTGGCACCAAGAAGATGGAGTGGGCACACTGAGAGTCCCTTTTTTCTGAAGTGGAAGAACAAAGGCTTCAGACTCTTTTTAGAATTTTATTTCCCATCTGCCATTCTTTCTCCACGTGTCATCGGGGTGTAGCCCAGAGAGTCGGGTTAAACACACAGACAGAGAGATGCTTTAACATTTAATAGAAACCTCCAATCGGTTAATTTATGCTTTTATTCCATGTTTACGTTAAAATCATACGTTACAAACAAACTCACACTGTTCCAGACTGAGGGAGAAAAAAAACACCTTATTGAGCAAAAGTGGGAACGTCAGAAGGGCAGAAGGCAATCAGAAATACAACATTTTACATACAATCCAGTTTCGTACAGACATTATATTCTCAATTTCAGGAAATTATTTATACTATCCATCCATCTATCCATCCATCTATCCATCCATCTATCCATCCATCCATCCATCCATCCATCCATCCATCTGCACACATTTCATAAAACTTGATTATATATTATTCATGTAAAATTCATCCATCCATCCATCCATCCATCCATCCATCCATCCATCCATCCATCCATCCATCCATCCATCCATCCATCCATCCATTCATCCATGAGTCCATCCATGCATCTATCCTTCATCCATTAATCCATCCTTTTATCAATTAATGCATCATTTAGCCAACTATCTATCCAACTATCTATCCATGTCTCCACCTATCCATCCATCCACCCATCCATCCATTTCATAAAACTTGATTATATATTATTCATGTAAAATTCATTTATCCATCCATCCATCCATCCATCCATCCATTCATCCATCCATCCATCCATCCATCCATCCATCCATCCATAAATCCATCCATGCATCTATCCTTCATTCATTAATCCATCCTTTTATCAATTCATGCATCATTTAGCCAACTATCTATCCAACTATCTCTCCAACTATCTATCCATTCATCCACCCATCTATCCATCTATTCTTCCATCACTCCAGTAAAAGTTGATTAATGATTCAGTTCAGATTAAAGAATAAATGAATCCTTATGTTATTCACATATTCATTCTTTTTTCGTCAGCATGTTTACAGTTCTACTTTTACATATCAGTAACCATAGCAACATGTCCCCATGTGCAGGATCGGATGTGTCATGGCGAGCAAAAATCCATTTCTCACTTCTTTATTATATGTTTATGTGCATGACCACACGTTCTGTCTGTTCTTTGCTCATTCATGCATCAGACTGATTTTGTGCTGAGCTGCAGAGAGACAGCGGCGTTACAGCGAACACACGGCGCCGGAGTTCAGCTCGTTTACTGCTTCTTCTGTAAATCCATGCTAATGTTCATACCGCAGTAAACTGACACACATTCGGGGAAATGAGGATTTTTTTACATAAAAACCCTGCAGGAAATGACTTCCATTACCTGCAATATTATATTATAATATCTCATATTACATACGAGAAACGACAGTATACTCTGCAAAAAAATAAACAAATAAACAAACAAATAAAATAAATAAAAAAGGCGTATACTGCCTGCAGGGACAGAGTATTAGTTATGAGGGATTACAGTAATTCTCTATAAATAAACGAGCAAAAACACAACAACAGACAGAGAAATGACATGTACTGATCCACACTGCTGCTGCCACCGCTGCTGCTGCTGTCATAAAGACTGTCCTTTCACACATCCCAGAATCCCAATGTGATGGATGGATGGATGTCTAAAGGAGGGTTTAATTCTTTGGTCAGATTAATAGATAGATGGATGGATGGATGGATGGATGGATGGATGGATGGATGGATGGATGGATGGATGGATGGATGGATGGATGGATGGATGGATGGATGGATGGATGGAGGGATAAATGCATGACCAGATGAAAATTTGAATGGATGGAAATAAAATAAATGGAGGAAATATTGGATGGATGGACGGAGATATAATAGGATAGATGGATGTGTGGATTTGTGGATAATTCGATTAAATAAAGAATAATTTGAAAGATTTTTACAGCTAGAAATGGAAGGATTTAAATGTATGGATGGATAAATGGATGGATGGATGGATAAATGGATGGATGGATGGATGGATGGATGGCCCCATGAATTTGTAAATATCTTCATGTGATCTCGGGGAGTTTTTCCTCTCCAGCACCACTTCACTCTGTACCTTCATTAGGGATTTAAATCTGCATCCATGTTTCTGTAAAACTGCTTTGGGAAATTGAGTATTGTTATACGTGCTGTATAAATAAAATGTAATTGTATAAAGAAAAGTGGTGTGACGTTGATTCTGCCGGGGTTAAATCATACTTTGGAGCTGTTCAGCCTTGAATAAAAATGACTGCGTCTCTGTGGAAAGCGTCCTCATTTCATATTCCTTTTTTATACGCATCCTTATTCCAACCCGAGGCCGATGACTAGCCCGTGCCCTGACGTGCTGTAAAATAAAATATAAAAATAAAGTGTAAATGTACCAGTTTCATCGTCATTGCATCATTTCCCTGCATATTTCCGCCAGTGTTATACGTCTGAAAACTCTTCGATAACCCGCAGATAGGTTTGTCTGAAAACATTCATGAACGTTCATTAATGATCGCAAAAAAGCTCAAACTTAACACTGATACATTTTCATAACTTAATTATTCATGCATAAAACATTAATTAAATCTAATATACAGAAACTAACAAAGAAAAGCTTTCTATATAGACATCTCCAGTGTCTCCAGTGACAGACCTAAAGCTGGATTTTTCTAACATCCTCAGGACAGAGGAGTTTACACTTTTTTTTTGTGATGTACAGTATAATTTTATGTAACGTGACAAACTGTGTATTTAATTCATTTTTGTATTTTAATATAAACTGGGAAATAGAAAAAGAGGCTGGTGAGGGAACAGCTGTTTATAGCTGCTATAATCGAACATGTTTTGCTGATATTCAAAAATCAATACGTTCAGGAACTCCATTTCCTAGAACCACCTACAAACATGGCCACCAAAAATCTAAGGTTCTTATTGCTACCATCATTGGAACAGTCACAGGGACAGGATTACTACAACTCGGTCCAATCACCCTCACAGTCTAAATAATCAGACTCTGGATTTTCCAATAGTTCCTGTGTTCTGATTGTGTTCTGCTTCCTGCTATCTTGATTTTCTGATTTTCACCTTGTTTTTTGTTGTCTGGCTGATCGTCTGAATTTCGGCCTGCCCCTGCATCAGTCTTTACCAGACACAGAAAGAAAGCATGACTTTTCTTTATCCATGTCTCGAAAATCCTCTACTCTGAGAGCTGCATACTAAATCTTCGACAAATATCAGCCCATAGCACTATAGCACGCGTTCAGGATTTTAATGTTGAGTCTACACAAATGACCCATGATTGACTGACTCACACCTGCTTGTTTATGACCTTGAGCCTTGAGCCCGACTCATTCAGGTGTGTCTGTCTGCCTCTTTACTAAATACACCTCTTACTGCCCTGGTATTCATCTAAAACTTCCACCTGCACTCGTTACATTACAATTAATAAAAAAACTTGTCTGATGAGCAGTTATAGGAAACGTTCAAAACCCACGTGAGGATCACCTGGACCGTTCGGTATCACACATCAACCACGCCAGTGATGCTGTGACTTGCTTTCCGACGATCATCATGGACGAGTTACTGAGAGGTTTCCTGGTCTCTCGTCGTTTTCCAGTGATTTTCTTCTGCTCTTGAAGCGTGCGTGCCATAAACGACTTGTTGCAGCATCGGCATAAACTTGCTGAATCATGTTAAATGTCTCTGTTGCAGATACGCCCAGTTTGAGTCAGAATTTTACGTTTGCTCTTTGTTCTAACTCGCTGTTGGTGATAAAATCGCAGACGTGGTAACGCGGTAAGAACAGCACTGATCTCATCCTGATGTACACAGAAAGATGTCTTTTAGCACACTGACTTGTGAATGTCGGTGCTCCTTGTGACTGTACGTGCAACCCTGTGCTGCCATCTGTTGGTGTGTTTAAAAACTAGTCTCAAAACTTTTTTATATAACCAGCAATGATAAAGCAGATAAAATATAAGCTTCATAAATGATTAGCCAGTCTGTCATTTCGTACTGGTCAGTCATTCACTCGTTATTAAAACCTCAACTCATTCATCTAAAACGACATCTTTCTGTCTACAAAAAAACACCAAATTGAAAATGTTTATATTTTTTTGTTCTTCCTGTTGGTCTTTTAAATAAAGAATTATTTTTATTACAGCACTTTGGCTTTAACGAGTTCGTAAATGCAGAATGGTTTGTGTTTAATGAGCTCAGACGAGAGCTGTTTAAGTTTGAGGTGTTTTAGGTGTTTGGGGATTTACGGCGTTTACGGAAGCGTGTCATGTTTTAGACAATAGTTTCTAAAGAGTTTATTTTCTAAAAGCTTTAGCATCAACACCAATTTTTTATTGGTGAACATATCAGTTGAGTTGTTGCTTATAAAATAAAAGATAATAAGAGAATATATTGCATAGCAGTCATTATGATGAAGAAGAAAAATATTCCTAATAATACAAGAATCACTATGAATTTAATTCAGAGTGCATTTCTGTCCTGCACCCAGTGTTCCTGAGATTTTCAGGATCTCACCAAGCTTTAACCAGGATACAACGGTCACATCAGGTACCATGACATATCTGTAGAAAAAATGAGTCTGATCAGTGGTGAAGAGAAACTTTACAAATCCTGTATTAAAGTGATAAAACCACCAAAGTTGTCAATCAGCCCCAAACACCTCAAGCTGCAACGGCATGCAGGTGATAAAGTAGACTTTCTTTAAAAAAATAAAAAACCTGCAATCTGCAAACTCAGTGCTACTGAAGGCAGAGCCAAAAAACCCAGGAGCAGAACGGCAGGACACTGAAAATTAGCAGTCTAATCTCCAACACCATGCAGACTGATGTTCAACACAGTGAGAGGCGAAGGGCAGATGGCAGGCAGGTAAAATGCAGCAGCGGGGGTTCACCCCGAGCACCACGAGTTCCTCGAGCACTGAAACATCAGTGTAGGATGTAAAATATGGCTAAATGTACTGTTATTCAATGGCAAAGATGGAATTCTGATAATCCATATTATTAGTATTAGTAGTACCAATAGTAGTAGTAATAATAATTACAGTATTGTAGTATTATAGTACAAGTAACAGCACTCGCACAAATTACATATATTCAAATAAAATATAATAAATCAAATTAATGCAATACACTTTTTCTTATTATAGTGATTAAATTGAGTATACAGTAATATCCCGCTTTACCGTGGGTCCAATCGCGGAATTGTTTATTGCATAAACTTATAATTATAAGAAACAAACTTGTAGGCACTAAAATTTTCAACCTCTTTATCTCTATACAGCTGCTTTAGGATGATGTCCATTGTTAAAAATGCTCCATAAAAGCAAATTGAAGCTAAATTGAGTCTAACCCCATTCTGAGAGATCATTCCTGAAGCTCCACACAAACACTCTAGTGGTAACATGTAAATGTAAATGGTTCACAAAATATATTCGCTTAGAGATCATCTAAAACACTGGAAAATGACCAAATGGGCCTCATTCACACATGTTGCTGCGGTTTTCAAACGGCAGTGGAGTAAAAGGACTTAAACATGTTCTGTTTTAGGAAAATAATCATCTCCCACATGACGCTAATTATTTTATTCCTATGATGTATATATATTATAAACATTTGACTTTGCATTTTCCCTAACAAATCCTAAACTAGTTAGCAGGAGGCTACTTTCTTGTTAGCATCCCTTTTAGAGAACGGCTCAAAACTAGTGAAATGTATATTTGCAAAAGGGCGGAACTTTCCGGAAACTTTCAATCTGGAAATATTCCAAGTTGGAAACTTTTTAAGAATTTAGGGAAATTTATGGGAATTGATTAAATATTTGGGAAAATGTATATAAACTGTTTCATATACAAACATAAATATAAACATTTAGTTTGGTCATAAGCAGACATGCATGCAAACTAATACAGATTTAAAGAAAATGATTTCTGACTTTGATTTACTTGTTAGTATAATTTTGTTTTGTTTTAAACATAAATTTGATGTAATATTTATGTAATTTATGTAAAAACTTGCAAAGACATTATATAATTTGACATTATTTTGTGTGCAGAATTGAAGAAATGGTGTGTTACAGTATGTGATGGACGAATAGGCAGTGCCTGTAGGGGGCGTGGCCTCAGTAAGTGTGCTGTGTGCATGTGATTAGTAAAAGTGCAGGTAGAAATTAAACTACAGTTGCATTAAATCTGGTTGTTTTCACTAAAATTATCCTGTGTGATATTTTGTTTTACTATATTGAGTTCTCTGTTATAGTCTGCAATTTTGTACATTTCCAGTTTATTCCAATTAATTCCCATGGAAAGTTTCCAGTCTTGAAAATACCTGGAATATTCAAGAGAAACCCTCATCAAAAGTGCATGAATTGAGATACTTTATGGCTGCTGGCTCTGAACTTTGAACAGCTGAATGTTCAGACGTCTAACAGAGTGGGAAGGAAAACTCAGACCCCCAGAGCAGAACAGTACAGCTTCGGTACAGCCTCGCTTAATTATGTGGCTGGAGATTTTTCATCTGCATCCAGGCGAAGAAAGGCAATTAAATGGAAAAGGGAAGATAACCCAATCCAGTCATAGGAGAACTGAAAACACTTAATATGGTTTGAGCTCTCTTTTGTGGATCAGGGATTTAAGGGTGTGATATATTTTACATTCCGTAGAGAGCTTGGAGAAAAATTTTCATTTGTGCGATCTTGTGGATCTCAGCGTGCTCTCCTGGAGCCTTGATATCTCACAGCTTTAAAATGATCAAGAGCAGGATGTATAATCAAAGCAGATAATCATTGGCTTTTTTATCAAGAGGTTTTTAAATACGTTTGTCACATCTGAGGCTCGACCTGATTTTATACAAAATGCAGAAGAATGTTGATGAGTGAGCAGAAAGAATTGTGTTATTGTATTGATTGTGATTGTGGTGCATTTTAATGAACCCTGTTCAAATTTCCAGCGATTGTTCTGAATACAGAAACCCAGTTGAAATGAAACTTTAAAACCAGGTTTAATTGCTCGTTACGTATCTTCCAGCTACAGGTTTGGGGAATATCAGGTTCCTAAGTTGGAATCCCTGAACCTGACCTACCAGTGTTAACCTTTCTGTGTTGGTTTATGGGCATGAGGTGGTATCAAAAGTTTTATTTACAAAAAAGTATTTTATTAATCTACGTTTCCACACTTTAACCTTCAAAATAGTCCCCTTTCACAGCAATACAGTGCCCCAGCATTGTTCTGAAATGTGTTCTGGAAGTGTTCTTTTCGAAGCACCTTCTGCGATTTGTGCTGGATCTTGACAAAACAGAGATCTTTGAGCTGGATTATCTTTGGGAAGAGGGCGAAGTCTGCAAGAGCCAAATATAGTGAGTAGGGAGGGTGTGGAAGTGAGATCATGTGAATTGTTCTCCGATTGATCATCATGCACAAGTTGCCAAAAGGATTCGACTTTTTGGGGGTTGAGCTTGTCGAAGGTCTTCCTGATCTCTCGTTGTCTACCATTGACGTTCTTCGGCTCTCGAAGCGTGTGAGCCGATTGAAACACCTCGAACGACTCGTTGCAGCATCGCCATATGTTGAACGTACGTCACGTCAAACGTCTCTGTGGCAGATTTGCCCAGTTTCATGCAGAATTTCACGTTCGCTTCATGTTCTAACTCGCTGCCTGTGATGGAATCGCAGACGTGGTAGAACAGCACCAGTTACACCATGTTCATGTCCACCTCGTAGATGTTTTTTTTTTATTATTTAATACTAATTGAGTCATTAAAACACTATGAAAACTAAATCCCCCCCCCCCCAATTAAACCAATAGTGTGAAGAACAAAGCTCTGGCCTCCTTCAATGCATGTATTTTATTCACCTGCTCCATGTTCTTTGTGAAGTTCCTTGTCAAATCTGTGTATTTTGTTGCATGCATTTACATTTATACCATCCATAAATACATTTAGGGCAAAATATCCCAAATGTGTGTGTGTGTGTGTGTGTGTGTGTGTGTGTGTGTGTGTGTGTGTGTGTGTGTGTGTGTGTGTGTGTGTGTGTGTGTGTGTGTGTGTGTGTGGTAGGTACTGTAGAAATGTATAGACCCTTAGAGGTGTCCTTGTTCAGTAGCCGGATTGCCTGAGGGTAGAAACGTTCCCTCCTCCAGTCTCTCACTGTTGGTTCTCAGAATCCAGTAGAGCTTTCCTACTCTAACACTGAGAACAGTCTCTATCAGGAGTGGTGAATATCTTTGATATTTCTCCTGGCCCTGGTCCTGCATGGCTGGCTGTTGATGTCTGTGATGCAGGAGAAAAGAGATCTTTATGACCTTCTCCGCCCTCCACCAAATCAGACGGTGATGTTCCCTGTGTGCTGACTCTCTATAGCTGCAGTGTTAAAAGCCCTCGGGACTCTGTGGGAGACCATGAACCAGGTCAGGCATGATGGGTAAGAGAGCAGCCAGCATGTCATGGTCACCAGAACAGAAATGGCTCCACAACTCCTTCTTTGGTTTTCTGAATTGAAGGAATATTTCCACAGAAGCTGTGGCAGATTCTGTGTTTTATTATAATTGCATAAGGACCTCAGGGCAATAGAAAGTGGAGCTGTGTACTGATATTTATATTTAATAACAGTGAGGCCATGAAATGAGCACTTTTACTTTCAGGTCAACAACTTTTGCCAGGTTTAATACTGTAGGTGCTTCGCTGTGCATAAATCTCTGGAGATTATTATTAATCATTTTCAGGATATCCGTCAGCAAGAATCAAAGTGGACAAAACTGTTATTTTTACATTAACAGCATTTTCTCATACAATTTACCAAACACCAGCCACTCATTTATTAAAGATCATACTTTTTATTCTTTAATAGCTACATTTATTTTTTAAAAACATTTTTATAGAATCTGGAAACATTTCAGTTTCATTATTGATTTTAAATCTGACTGTTGCAAAGCACTGACACTGGAGACTCCTTTCCTAACTGTTTAATAAAAACCTTCTACTTGCAGCTTAATAAAAATAGTAATTAAAAGTTTTTAGGTAAAGGTTTTTAGTTTAGGTAAAGCGCCCAAAGCAAACATCCCTGTAATACGTGGTTACTATAGAAACAATTAGAATAAAAGATGTAGTAAAATAAACCTGTGATTGGCAGCTGGATCTTTCTGGCCAATCAGAATCCAGAATGCAGTAGCACTGTGGTATATAGAAACACTTTTTGAAATATGGAGGTTAATACTTTGTTTATTCTTCATTTTATAGTATACATACATAAAATAAGCAGTGTTGCGAAGGAAAAAGCAAAGGTAGGCCTTGATTTGAGTGAGTATGATTTTATATCACGACAGGAAATGCGAATAACCATCCAGCGTGAAGCATCTCTACTTATAATAAAACTGCTGGAGTTAACACCTGGTGCTGTTTTTATTTATTTATTTTTTTTTTTCATTTGAACGTTTTCTTCTTTTTCTTTTTCAAATTAATCTCAAACTATTTGGCACAATATTGAGCCAATATTCACCTCCACATTCAAAAACGCTCATTAGGAGTCACAATCCACTATTCACACCTGAACTTCCAGCCAATCACAATCCACTATTCACACCTGAATTTCCAGCCAATCACAATCCACTATTCACACCTGAACTTCCAGCCAATCACAATCCACTATTCACACCTGAACTTCCAGCCAATCACAATCCACTATTCACACCTGAACTTCCAGCCAATCACAATCCACTATTCACACCTGAACTTCCAGCCAATCACAATCCACTATTCACACCTGAACTTCCAGCCAATCACAATCCACTATTCACACCTGAATTTCCAGCCAATCACAATCCACTATTCACACCTGAACTTCCAGCCAATCACAATCCACTATTCACACCTGAACTTCCAGCCAATCACAATCCACTATTCACACCTGAACTTCCAGCCAATCACAATCCACTATTCACACCTGAACTTCCAGCCAATCACAATCCACTATTCACACCTGAACTTCCAGCCAATCACAATCCACTATTCACACCTGAACTTCCAGCCAATCACAATCCACTATTCACACCTGAATTTCCAGCCAATCACAATCCACTATTCACACCTGAACTTCCAGCCAATCACAATCCACTATTCACACCTGAACTTCCAGCCAATCACAATCCACTATTCACACCTGAACTTCCAGCCAATCACAATCCACTATTCACACCTGAACTTCCAGCCAATCACAATCCACTATTCACACCTGAACTTCCAGCCAATCACAATCCACTATTCACACCTGAACTTCCAGCCAATCACAATCCACTATTCACACCTGAACTTCCAGTCAATCACAATCCACTATTCACACCTGAACTTCCAGCCAATCACAATCCACTATTCACACCTGAACTTCCAGCCAATCACATTCCACTATTCACACCTGAACTTCCAGCCAATCACAATCCACTATTCACACCTGAACTTCCAGTCAATCACAATCCACTATTCACACCTGAATTTCCAGCCAATCACAATCCACTATTCACACCTGAACTTCCAGCCAATCACATTCCACTATTCACACCTGAACTTCCAGCCAATCACAATCCACTATTCACACCTGAACTTCCAGCCAATCACAATCCACTATTCACACCTGAACTTCCAGCCAATCACAATCCACTATTTACACCTGAATTTCCAGCCAATCACAATCCACTATTCACACCTGAACTTCCAGCCAATCACAATCCACTATTTACACTGACTCTGGCTACAGTAATAATAGTTGCAAAAGAGAAATTATAGCAGAACAAGCACAATGAAGATAAAGTAAAAGTTTGACTAAAGTGTGTGTAAGTATACGATGGATGGTGCAATAAAAAGATCGATTTTTATTAAGAAAACTGAAATGACTCAGAACAAAATCTGAAACAAACAAAAAAATCATCATTGTGCAATAATACAATTTTGTCCTGGGATCAAATTGCGTGACTTCAAAGCACACACCGTGTAACCTGGTTCTCTCAGAACATCCTGATGATATTACATAACCATTTATCTTCTTTCATTTCATTTCAACTTTTTATTAAATCAGTCGCGATCGAGCGAGATGGATCAAGGCTTCGTGCTCTCGTCGTACCGTGTGCTGCCACTAAAGCACTATGTTTAGCTCTTTAGCTTTTGTTTTATTAATAAATCCTCATGAATTAAAAAGCATTGTCATGCTAAGTGCTCATTATGGAATTGTTATTGGTAAGAGCCTGCATTGTGTTTCCAGTCTCGAATGCTTCATCTCCGAGGAAATCAGCTGCAGGTCGGTCTGAGCGCGTGTGTCCTGTCTGGTTAGGAGCACGAGATCCATTTGCATGATAATTTTCGGTTAATTGATTTAGAGGAAAATTGCATGTCTCTGAAAACACGAGGTGAGAGTTGCACAAATTAGCTCGCTGGTTTGAAACAAGGACTGGACGTGTTACAGCAGCGGGGGGAGGTGCAGGTGACCTAACCTTCATAAGAGAATAAAACATAATTCTTTTGTAATATTTAAAGAGATTATTTTATGGAGACATATCAACTGTACATTACTCATTCAGTATTATTTTTTACTGATATCATGCTCATTGATTATTCATAGTTCAAATGTAACCACAGACTTAAGCACTTATAACATGGGTGGAGTGTAAATAAACCACAGATGCACCTTAGTTCCCGTTCAGGAACTTGAGCTGCATCAACAACGCTTCGGGAGCATTTCCGCATTCTGTCACAAGGTTTGGAAGGTTTCTTCCCCTTGCTATGCTGGCTAGCTATCTCACTCTGGGTGCTGCATCATCTCTAAAAATCCCAGCCCTGGCTTATGCCTCAGCAGGTCAAGCCACAGGCTGTCTGCACATCATGGCTGTGGCCTATCAGGCTGACCCGCTATGGGAGCTAGATGTGGGAGACACGTCGGGTGGTCAGGAAGCTAATCTTATCACTCAGGGCATCTAAAGAGACAGCTAGGGCTATTGGCTAGTCCATAGTAACTCTTGTGTTTACATTAAGGCACCTGGTATCTCCCACATTGCTCTCATGGGGCTGCTCAGCGGACACAGCCCCAGCCACAACCCTGCACCTCTGGCATTTTGAGGTGCAAAATGTAGAGCATCGTGACTCACACTCCCCCTGCTAGGTATCCTATGCTGTGCTCAAATCCGAAACCCTGTAAGCTGACGGGTCTGAAAAGAGTCACCATCAATAGAGGAACATCGGCCAAAAAGTCCTGATACAAGACCACCTGGGGGACTCCCCTGGGAATGGTGATGTGCACCTCAGTATACGGTGCCTGTTCTGCCTCTGCCACTTTCAGTGCTTCAGGGCATGGCCTGCTCCAGCTAACACCCTCCTTGGTTCCGTCCTGTTCCATAGCAGACTTAAAGGGTTCCCCGCCTCACAGGAGGCCCCTAGAGCTACACCAGGGCGCTAGATATACCAGGGGTCAGTTTCAAAAAACTGATTTCCTTAAGAGACAATTTAGCAGCCTGGAAGTTCTGCTAGACATGTCTCGGCTGGTCCTGCACACTGTAGACAGAGGCTAGTCAATTCAACTCGGGTCTCATCCTCCCCGGCTCAACAGGGAGTGCCCCAACCATTGAAGAATTTTCTACCAGACCACAATGGCTATCATTTGTTCGTCAATACGGACAACACCTCTGTGGTTTTCTATATCAACCACCAGGGGGGGTCTGTGATCTCGCCTCCTGTACAAGCTGGCACGTCAGATCCTCTTGTGGGCCCAGAGGAATCTGCTCTCCTTGAGGGCAGTGTAAATCCCAGGCCACTTATACGAGCCATCTCGAGTCGAGGGCTGCGGCCCAAGGAATGGCGACGCCAACCTGAGGTGGTAGAGGGAACATCTCTAGGTTAAATATGTAACCCTGGGTCCCTGAGAGAATGAGACAACTGCGTCTCCAAGCCATAATCCCTGCATCCCTGCGGCACTTCCTTCCGTTTACAGAAACTTTTATAGCTTCCTGGTCTACGCTTGGGGAATGCTTCCGAGTTGTCCATGCTCAGAATCATGTGTGTAATCTGTTTAACAGACAGGCGCGACGTCACCCTGCCAGTGACTCTTAGTTGGACAGATTACACACGTGATTCAGAGCATGGACAATTCGAAAGCGTTTCCAAAGCGTTGTTGACGCAGCGTCTCGTTCAACCAGGAACCAGGCTCATGGAACCAGGGTTCCATACATAACCTAGAGATGTTTTTCTTGAGTCCAAGACATGTTTTGAGAAGGAAGTTTAGCATCATTGTCTGACAGTTAGATGTAAAAACACACATATATAATGCTGAAGTATATGATTTTAGAAATGCGTTTCACAATATTAAATACAAAAATGTACATAAAATTGATTGGTTATTTCACATTACTCAGTATATATACACACTGATCAGGCATAACATTATGCCATAGACCACACGCTCCCCACATGCATCAATGAGCCTCAGCCGCCAATGACCTATCTATCGTTTTTCTCAAAATAGCTTCTCCTAAGGATTCCATACTGCATTTAAACACAGCCATAACCTCCTAATATATATCCTTGCAGGTCCGAGCCACCATTATCATCTAAATTCAATCTTTATATCCGTCACATTGTGATGATCCTGCATGGTCATTTCCAATCCAACACAATGATAAAGCCAAAAAAAAGCCAATAGAAGCTTCATCTGAATCTGGTTGTGTTTAAAATAGTACATTTTCCATCATGACTACAACCGGTCCCTGTGTGTTCTAGCTTGAACTTGGGAGGTCAGTGAAGCTCCCACTGCTGTCATATTAGTTTATTAAAATCTCCCATCACTCCGGCGAAGTTCATTCCACAGTCCCGGAGCAAAAAGCAGCCTCGTTCAGCTGCCTCGCTGTGTAAATGAGTTGCCCTTGGCAGCTAGCAAAGCAGTCAGAGCTAATAATTCACCTGCGTGACACGTCTGCGTTTTAAACGATAGGATGTGGAAGTATTACAAGCGAAGACGATACATGATGCAAGAGCATCTATTGCACTTCCCTACAGGTTCAACCTTCTCTAACAACCAAAAAAATATATAAAGTATGATTAATGCATTGTATCTGGGAGAAACAAAATGTCAATTACATTAAAAATAAATTAGCTGCATCTTTAAATTCATTCATTCATTCATTCATTCATTTTCTCCCGCTTATCCGTAATTCGGGTCGCGGGGGCAGCAGTCTAAGCAGGCCCCCGCCTTCGACTGCTGCCTAATCCTCACAGCACCGTCCCTTACGGTCCCTCCTGCAGGTGGTGAGCCCACGGGAAGGCGGCCCCACGTCACTCCGACGTCACGGACCTTGATATTTTCCTCGTAAGGGACCCCCGGAGCATAGAGGGTTAAGGGCCTTGCTCAAGGGCCCAAGAGTGGCAGCTTGGCGATACCGGGGCTTGAACCCCAGACATTTTTAAATTCACTTTGAATAATAGTTTTGGGTCAAAAAATATTTACTCTCATTATCTTATTTTATTTTCAAGTTTTTTTTCCATGTCATGAGAATAAACATTAATTATTTATAGTTCCATATATAGTTTATTTACAGTTCTTTCTTTCTTTCTTTCTTTCTTTCTTTCTTTCTTTCTTTCTTTCTTTCTTTCTTTCTTTCTTTCTTTCTTTCTTTCTTCCTTTTTTCCTTCCTTCCTTCCTTCCTTCCTTCCTTCCTTCCTTCCTTCTTTCTTTCTTTCCTTTCTTCCACTTTGCAGAGTAAAGATCTCAAACTGCAGCCCTGATGTGATACAATGCCTGATTTGACTGTGATGTACTCGATTATAAATTAGCATGATTTTATTGTATTTTTTACAAAGAGAAAAAAAAAAATCCACTCGTACATTTCAGCTATAATTAACAACTCATAAATTTTTATAAGCTTCTTGTGCATGAATCAACTGAGTGTCACGTCTCTTATGCAAATTATGACTTAGTCTTATATACAACAAAATCTATTTAGTAACATCAGTCACTCGGGCGAGTCGTAAAAGCGATACATGTCCGTCTTTATCGATTAATAAAAACAAAATGCAAGGGACAGCAATGAGCACTGATACACAGGAGGGTGTAGGACAGATGCCAAACAATTAAATACCAATAAACTATTCTTTAAGAGTTAATGTGGTGACATGGGAACGTTTTTGGTAAGAAGAAATGTGATCATGTAGCTGCAGAAAGTTCCTTAGGTCCCGTTCTCCATTCACAAACCGGCGCTTTACCATACTGCTGCTGCAACACCAGCATGAATATGAAGTGGCATCAAAAAGTTTCAGAACTGGATTAGGAAAAAAAATAAAAATAAAAATAAAATGTAACAAAATAATAATAATAATAATAATAATAATAATAATAATAATAATAATGAAAATATTATATTATATTATTTTATATTATTTCAGTATATAAGTGTGTAGTGCATGTTTTTGTTCATATAATAAATGTAAAGACAACCTTTTTTATATTTGTTTTATTGTAGGCATCACAATGCAAACTTAATAATATGAATCTTATTTTCAAACACCGTTTTCGTTAAATTTAAGAAAAGTATTAATAATATACAAATCTAAGTACTTTATACTTTGAACATTATTATCTTCAAAGTAGTCCCCATGCACAGCAATACATCTCTTTCATGCAACTTCTGGAATGTGTCCTGGAAGTCTTCTTTTCGACACACCTTCTCAATTTGGTTTTGAAACCGAGACCTTTGAGCTTAATCTTCATCTTCGGGAAGAGGGTGAAGTCCGCAGGAACCAAATTTGGTGAGTGGGGTGGGTGTGAAAATGAGATTGTTCTCCGACTATCATCATGCGCGAGTCGCTGAAAGGGGTTGAGCTCGTCGAAGGTCTTCCTGATTTCTCGTCATCTTCCAGCGATGTTCTTCCACTCTTAAAGCACACGTGCCGCTTAAAACAGCTCAAACGATTTACTGCAGAGTCACCGTGCGTCAAACATACGTTACGTCAAACGTCTCTGTGGCAGATTTGCGTAGTTTGCTGAAATCGCAGGCGTGGTAACGCACGTGGTCAGTAGCACCAGTTAACGTTAGTTTGAAAACTTTTTGATACCACCTCGTATCTTATTTTCTTATGTTGTCTTCAGAATATATTTAACTCATGAAATATTCTTACAAAACCGCGCTTTCACTCCTATTATGATAAACATTTTAATGGAACTAAGCAGTGACCTCGAAATGTAGAAAATTGTAGGTTGGTTTTCGAATTTTGTACATTAGGGAAAAAAAAGCTCCAGCATGATGCTCTCAGCCAGAGGAGGAGGATCTCTGATGTATAGCTGCTCTAACGTAGGTGACAACAGGAAGTAAATTGTTTTGCCATCATTTTAAAACATTAAACGTTGCCTTCATAGTCATGACTCATTATTCTAGAAAGAATCATAAAATAAATAAAACACTTCCACTATTAAATTCCAGTGCCTTTGTTTTTCTCAAACCTACAGTGGGTTCACCAGGTTCATGTCTACACTGTCTGGATGGTGCATTCCACTCTGGAGGTATTTAATATCTTCTTTAAATCCCAAACCATCCGAAACTTCACCGAGTAGACAGAAAGTCACAGCGAGTGAAACTGGCGGTTTTCTAAATCTTCTCAACAGTGTACAGGGCCATCCTGAGACTCCCTCAACTCATTTATTAAACATATCTCCGGTTTAGATGTTTAACCCGAGCTCTGGGTAATGCTTTAGGAATGATTTGACAGTCCAACCCTGCATGCTGTTCTGTTCTGAGTGTACTCTATGAGTGTGTATTTTTATTTAGCTGTTCTGGGAACATTAACCCAGGACAGATATTCCACCCATACTGACCGCAAAACCAGAAGTACTGTAGGAGCTCCATTAATTAGCGATGGAGAAGAGATAACGGGATCGCTGCAGCTGTGGGAGAGATGTGTTCATAAATCAATGCGACTGCATTTCCGAAGGCTGCAGGATATTTGATGAGGTGCAGGTGATAAAACATGGTGATGAGAAAGGCTTTGATCTCTAAGCCAAGTCAGCGAAACTGGAGCACAAACAAACCTCTTGGGCCGATTTCAGAAACACACACACACACACACACACACACACACACACACACACACACACACACACACACACACACACACACACAATCTGCTGCTGCTCAGAAAAATGAAACCCTCTAGAATAAGCTGTAATGGTGGTACTTGTGAGACTGATTGTGGTGAAATCTGTGACCTTTTGCTTTAATCCACGTTAACGTGTCAGGTTTTACACCATTCCACACCATTTCTGCTTCACCTCGGGGACGTTTTTTCACCTGCACACTGTGCACTAACATCCTGTAACACCTCAAACCTCCACCTGGATCCTCACCTTACCAACACCTCTACAGCTGTGCGGACTAAACTGGTTCCTGGAGACTCCTGAGTTATCAGTGGTGTTTCTTTTTTACATTTACAATTTACACTTGTGGCTTTTAGATTTGTGATGTTATTATCCAGAAACTGTACAGTGCACTCAGAGTTCACATTCATCCCAAAGGTGGAGCTCTATAGCAGGAGATCCTTCATTCCAATCCATGGAAAACAGATTTTCATGGAAGATCTTCATTGTCATGCTGGATCAGGTTTGGGTCTCCTAGTTCAAGTGAAGTGAAAATTTCATGCTCCTGCATCCAGAGACGTCCTACACAACTGTGTCTCTCAAACTTTGTTCTAAGAGTTTGGAGAAGAGCAAAGTATGGCTGTACATTTAGTTTGTACAAATACTTTTGGTGAAACAGTGAATATTGATTTTTTTAGCTTTTAGAGATTGTTGATATTCTTTGAGAGCTTCATGAAGGTGGAGGAGGAGATTTTTTTTGGTTTGAGAGATTCATCATCAAACCAGAGTTTGGTTTTTGTTTTGCTTTGTCAGTCTCTCTATCCCTCTCTCTTTCTCTCCATCTCTCTCTCTCTCTCTCTCTCTCTCTCTCTCTCTCTCTCTCTCTCTCTCTCTCTCTCTCTCTTAGACAGAAATAGACCACGTGATAAAATCAGACACATGCGACAGTCTGAATGCTCGGCTTGTAAATTGGCTCTTTGTGATGAAGGAGGCAATTATTCAAAGTGGATCCTTTAATGGTTATAAAAACTTGTTTTGTAGCGATGAAAGAGGTCCTTTAGGGCTACTGATTTGATCGCTGAGGATCATTTACACCATGTATTGCAACGATGCAACATCACAAACCCCAGAAGGTCTGATGTGTGAGGAATCAGGGTTACGCTGGTGATGGTCCTCACTCGCTTCTCCTTTAATTTAAATACTCCTTACAGAAAAACTTCACCACATTAAATGTTAAATGTTGTATATTTTGTTACAGACACAAATTATTAAAAAAAAATCAGCAATGCCTTTATTTAAAATATGTATTTCTTTTATTTTTCATTAAACTCAGTGCATGAAATATTTATTATAAATAAAGAATATTTATGAATGGACGATTACACTGTGGTCGTCTTTTTCAGAAAATGGGGAAGTGAGAAAAGTAAGTCTAGCATTTACCGGGAAATAATTAATAATTTAAAGAAAAACATTACAACATAAAATGTCTATGGAAACACACACACACACACACACACACACACACACACACACACACACACACACACACACACACACAAAGTAATTAATAAAGCATAACATATTTTCTTTGAAATGAAAATTACATAAAGATAAACATATTTTCTTTTACTATATTTATTTATTTAATTATTTACCTATAATAGTTAATAAATAATATAATAAATACACATATATATATATATAGGGTTAGGGTTAGGGTTAGAGAGAGAGAGAGAGAGAGAGAGAGAGAGAGACAGAGAGAGAGAGAGAGAGAGAGAGAGAGAGAGAGAGAGAAATATATACTGTATAATAAGCATTATATTTTAATAATAATATTTATTTATTTATTCATTATTAATTTAAATAATCATTAAATAAATCAGATCCTATTGAATATAATATCTCCGCTCCTCTTGCGACACACTCTTGGTTTTGAACAGTGTGTTTTGAGAGAAGTGTCGTGTTTGTCCGGCTTATAAAAGACCTGATGTTGTAATACAGTGTTGAAGGCTAAAAGTTTTCTCTCTGATTGCATCATCCCTTCAGCAGAATGCAGAGCTCTGGGTAAATAATGCATCAAAGCAGGAAGAGCTGCTGGGCTCATGGCTCCATCGCTGAATCCAGATCTGAATCTCTGGTCCAGAAAGAGCTCTGGTCCTGCTGCTGATGTTCCTTTCGCCCACACATCAATCAGTTATTGAATGATTAAAGCTTCCTTGATGGTTCCAGGTGGAGTTACATGTAGTGGGATCTTCACCAAACCAGCAGAATGAACAAGCTGCACACATGAAGCTTCATTTAATCTTTTGCAAGGGCAGAGATTATTAATGACCAGCATACGGATATCCGTTTTCATCACACGTAGGGTTGGTTCACGAGATGTCGTTCAGACAAAACTCTACACTGTACTGTTTTTATGTATGTATATATATATATATACTGTAAAATCCTTTTTATTTCAGGGATGTGAACACAATGAAAGAACAATGTTCCATAAACAGCACATTGTCTGCCGTTACTCAAATCTCAGGACTATACTGTATTCTCTGGAAAACATGAGGGAAAATTTTCTAGATTGAATTGAAGGAGGCTAAACATCTTATACATGCTTATAGATTCGAGAAAATGGGAGGCAGAGATCAGGCCAGATGGATTTCTGATTCATGAGCATGTGGTGTTTATTTATTTATTGATAAATATATTTCTGGATTCTCTGTTGCTCATTTTGTGGACATCACCCTGTATATACAATTATTATGTTGGAGGATTTGTACTAAATGGATTACAGGAAATATTGCATACTTTACATTTCTTTTTTTCTTTTTTTTTTTGCAACATTTCAAAATTAAACCCATAAAATAAACATATGAACATGTTTGCATTTACATTTATCAGATACAACTGAGCAGGTGAGGGTTAAGGGCCTTGCTGAAGGAACCAGCAGTGGAAATTTAGAGATGCTGGGATTTAAACTCATGATCTTCCAATCCAAATATCAATACAAAACAATTCCTGTTCTTACTCATGTTAAATCCACAATTAACACTCGTTCCTTCACCAGGATCTTCTCCTGATCTAAATGAAGGTATGAAACTCACCATCTTGAAATGAAAGTGAAAAGTTTTGAGAAAGTGTTTGATTGAATCAAAATTAAGGAAATATAGAAACAAGAAGATTCTCCTTGTCTCCAGGCTCTGTAGTGATGTTATGCAGTGTTGAGTTCCATCCAGGTGTTCTTCAACCCACTGATTTGTAGAGTAGGAGATGGTGCAGTTTTATGGCCTCCATTTTTGTTGATGTTGGTGATTTTTCTCTCTGAGTCTCAATCAGCTTCTTAGGTCACTTCTTATGGAGCTTGACGAGAAAGTGAAGTGTTTTAAAGACTCGTCTTATCTGCAAAATAATTTATTTGGTTTTCAGTTTGATTTTGTTTCTGCTGAATCGAAACAGTTTGTTTCTGGCAGCATTTTTTGTTTGGAGGTTGGGATTTTATGTGCACTGGTGTTTTTACTAATAACTGGAAAAATGTTTTTTTTGTGCTATTTGTCTGATGTGTATTTTGTGTATTTTGTGTTAGATTTGTGTTGAACAGATCACTTGAGGTTTGGTTTATTGCTTTGGCTTGGAACAAACCTAAAGCTATAAAGCACCAGTAATGTTTGCTGTTTATATGCAAGACGACACACAGCCGTAACACTGATGAGCCGAATTTACTGCTAATGATCGAACAGACTTCTGATAGAAAGAAAAAAATATCAATATAGTGTCTATTACATTAAAGATACCATTAAAAGCCCCAATTTTACTTAAATGCCTATTTGTATTAATTAATTATGTATATAATACATATTTAAATGTTTTATTTTTATAAATGTGAGATTAATTTTTTTATTTACATCTTTGTAATTTATATAAATCATCTTTTTTATAAACTGTACACTTCCACATTAAAGCTCTATATGAACTGGATATTGTTTAATCTGTATTTAATCCCAGACGCCGTTGAGGTAGGAACCAATTTCCAAAAGCGAAAACACCAGCCAGAGTTGTAATTGTGGTTCTGGGTGAAATCTGTGAAGCGTTTATTATTAATACATTCCATATTCCCCAAAGAAAATCCTCAAAGCATTCAGGGTTCAGTGTAGAAAAAAATCTTTACTTAATTTAATCTTCTCCAATTGGAGAGGCTTAGTGCTGTAATTCCCGTATTTACTACAGTCAGAGGACAGAGTCCAGCACATCAAAAATAAATAAATAATATTATAAACTAAAGTCGTTCTAATGTACGTCACCAAATGAATTGCATTTTACTTTCTGTTCATTTGTGTAAAAATAAATGATTCAATTTTTATTAAGTGTAATTTCAAATGAGAAGAAATATTTAAATAAAATAATTCATTCATTCATTCATCCATTTTCTCCCGCTTATCCGTAATTCGGGTCGCGCCTTCGACTGCTGTCCAATCCTCACAGCACCGTCCCTTACGGTCCCTCCTGCAGGTGGTGAGCCCACGGGAAGGCGGCCCCACGTCACTCCGACGTCACGGACCTTGATATTTCCCTCGTAAGGGACCCCCGGAGCACAGAGGGGGCCCAAGAGTGGCAGCCTGGCGATACCGGGGCTTGAACCCCAGACCTTCCGATCGGCAACCCAGCGCCTTAACCGGAGCCACCAGCGGTTAAAATAATAAAAATAATCAAGAATAATATTTACTTATATATTTATATTTATATTTGTAGCTGTTTGGCTTCATTTCAGAGCAACTTACAAAAGTGCTGTAACGTCTCCATCATTAAATACATTCTGATTCTGTTTATTTCGACACTCAAATAAAAATATTTATACCATGCATGTAGCTTTAATTTAAAATTAAAGAAAAATGTTTTTTTTTTCATGACATTTAGAGAAAAGTTTTTTTGTTAAATTGACACTGTTAAATAAACACTGTTAAATTTAGTCATGAAATAGCAAACAAATAAATAAATGAATAATGAGTGACAAATAAAATAAAACACAAAAAATGCATGAATTGTTTGAAAATGGATCATTAACCAGCCAGTTAATGTCTTTAAAAAGCAATTAATTAACAAACAAATAAAAAAAAAAAAAAAAGGAATAAATTCACAGACAGACAGACAGACAGACAGACAGACAGACAGACAGACAGACAGACAGACAGACAGACAGACAGATAGATAGATAGATAGATAGATAGATAGATAGATAGATAGATAGATAGAACAAATAAAAAATGTGCCAAATGGAAATGATCTTAATATTTGTCTCTAGTGGGCGTGGCCTGTCTTATTCCTACTGTGAATAACCTTTAAATGTGTTGCTTAAATTCAATAGTAATTTCTTTGTTCATTAGGGTACTTTTTATGCATTTAGAGTTTCATTTCATGCTGAGTAACATCTGTGGAACGAGAGAATTCCTGCTCTCTCTTACGTTGGAGCAGCTTCACCGTATGCTCTGAGTAAAATGAGACTCCATTCTGCTCCTGACATTGAACCAAATTGAATTCTGTCACTGACTAACTTGCAGAAATGTACATGTCAGGTGTGTAATGGATTTAATTCAATGCCATTATAACAGAAAAGAAAAATGTTCCAGCGCTCAGAGTTCTGATTTTTTTCCCTCCACAGTTTCAGTGTTTTAAAGCAAAAAGATCTGTAAGTTTAACATCCCACATGTAAACAGCAGCTTTCTAATAAAACCTGTGCCTTTATAACAGACTCAAATTAAAACCTTCTCACGTTTTCTACTGCAACATGAAAGTAGGAAGAAAAGAGAGGAATAAAAACCCTTCATGTGACGCAGTTACAGTAAAATAATCATCAGTGCGGTGGTGTGGTGTGTTTCAGCTCAACCTCATGTGTTTTACTTTATTATCAAGAAGCAAACATCAATTTATACTATTCATCATCATCAGTTCATCTTTTACAGTCAAGAAGCTGCATTTCATTTCAACCAAATCAATCTGAACCAGTGCAGTGACATAATACAACATTTCTCCACAACACTGGTGCTACACACACCACAGAGCTACAAACAACACAGAGCTACCACAACACAGAGCTACATACACAACACAGAGCTACACACACAACACAGAGCTACACACACACCACAGAGCTACAAACAACACAGAGCTACCACAACACAGAGCTACATACACAACACAGAGCTACACACACAACACAGAGCTACACACACACCACAGAGCTACAAACAACACAGAGCTACCACAACACAGAGCTACATACACAACACAGAGCTACACACACAACACAGAGCTACACACACCACAGAGCTACAAACAACACAGAGCTACCACAACACAGAGCTACATACACAACACAGAGCTACACACACCACAGAGCTACAAACAACACAGAGCTACACACACCACAGAGCTACAAACAACACAGAGCTACCACAACACAGAGCTACATACACAACACAGAGCTACAAACAACACAGAGCTACCACAACACAGAGCTACATACACAACACAGAGCTACACACACAACACAGAGCTACACACACTACACAGAGCTACAAACAACACAGAGCTACACACAACACAGAGCTACACACACTACACAGAGCTACACACACAACACAGAGCTACACACACTACACAGAGCTACACACACTACACAGAGCTACACACAACACAGAGCTACAAACAACACAGAGCTACACACACAACACAGAGCTACACACACTACACAGAGCTACAAACAACACAGAGCTACCACAACACAGAGCTACACACACAACACAGAGCTACACACAACACAGAGCTACACACACAACACAGAGCTACATACAACACAGAGCTACACACAACACAGAGCTACATACACAACACAGAGCTACACACACAACACAGAGCTACACACACTACACAGAGCTACAGACAACACAAAGCTACACACAACACAGAGCTACACACTACACAGAGCTACACACACTACACAGAGCTACACACACCACAGAGCTACAAACAACACAGAGCTACCACAACACAGAGCTACATACACAACACAGAGCTACACACACAACACAGAGCTACACACACTACACAGAGCTACAAACAACACAGAGCTACACACAACACAGAGCTACACACACAACACAGAGCTACACACACTACACAGAGCTACACACACTACACAGAGCTACAAACAACACAGAGCTACACACACTACACAGAGCTACAAACAACACAGAGCTACACACAACACAGAGCTACACACACTACACAGAGCTACAAACAACAAAGAGCTACACACAACACAGAGCTACATACACAACACAGAGCTACACACAACACAGAGCTACACACACAACACAGAGCTACATACAACACAGAGCTACACACAACACAGAGCTACATACACAACACAGAGCTACACACACAACACAGAGCTACACACACTACACAGAGCTACAGACAACACAAAGCTACACACAACACAGAGCTACATACACAACACAGAGCTACACACAACACAGAGCTACACACACAACACAGAGCTACATACAACACAGAGCTACACACAACACAGAGCTACATACACAACACAGAGCTACACACACAACACAGAGCTACACACACTACACAGAGCTACAGACAACACAGAGCTACACACAACACAGAGCTACACACTACACAGAGCTACACACACTACACAGAGCTACAAACAACACAGAGCTACATACACAACACAGAGCTACCACAACACAGAGCTACAAACAACACAGAGCTACCACAACACAGAGCTACATACACAACACAGAGCTACACACACAACACAGAGCTACACACACTACACAGAGCTACAAACAACACAGAGCTACACACAACACAGAGCTACATACACAACACAGAGCTACACACACAACACAGAGCTACACACACTACACAGAGCTACAAACAACACAGAGCTACACACAACACAGAGCTACATACACAACACAGAGCTACACACACAACACAGAGCTACACACACTACACAGAGCTACAAACAACACAGAGCTACACACAACACAGAGCTACACACACTACACAGAGCTACAAACAACACAGAGCTACACACAACACAGAGCTACATACACAACACAGAGATACACA
Organism: Silurus aristotelis; assembly: GCF_946808225.1. Classification (NCBI taxonomy): domain Eukaryota; kingdom Metazoa; phylum Chordata; class Actinopteri; order Siluriformes; family Siluridae; genus Silurus; species Silurus aristotelis. The sequence continues at coordinate 29,774,040 of NC_139583.1, forward strand.
CAACACAGAGCTACACACACAACACAGAGCTACATACACAACACAGAGCTACATACACAACACAGAGCTACATACACAACACAGAGCTACATACACACAACACAGAGCTACACACACACACAACACATAGCTACATCACACAACACATAGCTACATCACACAACACAGAGCTACAAACACACCACATAGCTACACACACAACACAGAGCTACACACACAACACTGAGCTACGCACACAACACAGAGCTACACACACAACACAGAGCTACATACACAACACAGAGCTACGCACACAACACAGAGCTACACACACAACACAGAGCTACACACACAACACAGAGCTACACACAACACAGAGCTACATACACAACACAGAGCTACACACAACACAGAGCTACATACACAACACAGAGCTACACACACAACACAGAGCTACATACACAACACAGAGCTACACACACAACACAGAGGTACACACAGAAAACTTCATCAGAGTCACTCACAACTAACTCATATATGCTGAACATCTCAGCAGTTACAGTTTAAGGGCACAACCATAGCAGCTTGTTGTTTTTGGGATTGGAACTCATAACCAACTGATCCAACATCTTTAAAATTAAGCTGATAAATCTGAGTACTGTTTCATACGTTTCTTCTTGCTGAACCTGAGGGTTGAATGCAGCGTGGAAACTCCACACATCTGAATGATGGATGGAGGAAGTGACGGCTACAGCAGCATCCTGGAAACGAGTCTAAACAGATTTCTTCTGCGACGCTCCGCCCGACTGATCCGACTCGACGCTAACTGACTGGGATCTGGTAGCATCAGAATGCGCAACCCAGAGCTCTGATGGAGTTCAGGAGTTTACCCCTTAAGCGTGGCTTCTATTTCCATTTTATTTACAGCAGATATAAGTGCAGGAGAAAATCCCTTCCGAAGCGGCCGATGTTTAGATTGTTAAAATAATTAAATAATCTCGCACCTCTTTACTTCATACAGAGACGTAGCAGAGCGTTAATGGTCCATTTAAGCCAAATGAAATCAAATAAAATACTTTTTGTTCCCAGAGTGCTCTTGTGCAGTTGAGTGTAAAATCGTCTTCATCTGCTGTGAATTTTTTTCAGAAAAGCAATGAAGGTAAAACGTAGCTGCTTTTTTTTACCGTCTGCCTCGCTGTTTATATTCAGCACACAGTTTGAGAAGACTACAAAAGATATCATAGTCCTTCATGTGAAACCTGATTCAGGTTGTATTTGATGCATTTCTTAAGGAAATTTGCCAAATTGCTTTATTATTTGAATACACTGTATAGCCAAATGTTTGTAGACCCCTGACCATGAGATTTCTGAACATCCCATTCCTTATTTAGTCTCCATTTGCTGTTATCACAAGCTCCGAATCTTCTGGGAAGATGTTCCACTAGACTTTGTGGAGGTTTGTTGAAATTAATATAGTGTCAAGGGTGTTAGTAGATCTATAACAGGAGATCTTCCAGTCCAACCAATGGAAAGCAGATCTTCATAGAGCTGGCTTTGTGCACGGGAGCATTGTCATGCTGGAGCAGGATTGGGTCTTCTAGTTTAAGTAAAGGGAGAATTCCATGCTCCTGCATCCAAAGACAACTGTGTGCTTCCAAAAGTTTGTAGAAGAAACACATGTGGCTGATAAAGTCAGGTGTCCTGATACTTTTGTTCATATAATAGAGTATATATATATATATATAGGTGATGGTAGATGTTCTGCACACCTTTTTAGTTAATTCTTTGTTCATATCTTTTTAAATAAGCATCTGATGAAGGTCTGTTTTGAAGGTTTGACATCAAATATCTTCAATTCCAGATCATTTCCAGTTCTTATCTATAATTCCAAGCTTTCATGTTGCTCTTCAGCTGCTCCTGTATTTGCTTTGGATCTCCTGCTTACTGTGAAGGTTTTATTCCTGCCCTCTCTCTACCCTTCTTCACTGATTATGTGACTTTGCCTTCTTTAGCTGGTGTAATTAAGATTACGCTGCACCTCGTATTCTCTCCCACACGCCGACTCGTCGCGCAGATAAAAAAGCAGGCTGCTCATCATTTTCTGTCTGCTTTTGTCCTTGAGATTTGATCGAGTGAAGGTTCATGAAGACTCTTGTTTCCATGGCGATGCGAGTTTTAAAGTTAAGATGTCCAACGTGAGCAGATGAGGCCGGATTTGCGACGTTACTTCAGATTGCTGGTTGACCTCATCTTGACTTAAATGCACTTTATTTGGTGAACTCATGAACTTCCTACTTATTTGACTCTCAAGGTCCTGAAAGGTCAATAGGCTGCTGGAAGTAGGATTTCATATCAGTTTTTCTTCTGTATTTCACCCAGTGACTGATCCTGGACAGAGATCAGTGGGTCGCTTGGTTGTTGCTCATTAAACCCTCGTTGACTATGAACTCTAAATAAACCACATTTCAATTAATAAATATTATCATTAAACTGCAATTAATATTTATTGAAGCTCTTTGGGCTCTGAGTATTTAGTGAGACATGTCAATATCTGTGAAGTGAAAGTTCCTGGTATTCATAGTAGAGTCACTTCCCTGCTTTTCTTTCTTTCCTTTTTTTTTAATAATGTATTATTAATGATTATTTATTATTATTAATGCATGCAAAGTAATTTGTGTTTGTTGTTTTATTTTATTGTGTGAAGGATAAACTGAAACGCACTCATCTAACAGCTCACTTTATCTTAAATAACAATACATACACCACATTTATGACTAATAAAAGTATTGAGACTCCTGACTTTTCCAGCCGTATGTCGTTCTTCCCCAAACTGTTACTACAAAGTTGGAGACACAATTCTACAGGACGTCTTTAGATGCTGTAGCATGAAATTTTCCCTTCACTTTAACTAGGAGACCCAAAGCCTGGTCAAGCATGACGATGACCCATGAAGATCTGCGACCCATGGGACGATGACCCATGAAGAGTGGAGCTCATTATAAGAGCAAATGGGAACTAAATGTGGAATGTAATGTTCAAAAAGAAGCACATAATCATATGCAAAGAAATGTTTGTCCATTCATCAACACCGACACATGCACATTTCTTTCTTTCTTTCTTTCTTTCTTTCTTTCTTTCTTTCTTTCTTTCTTTCTTTCTTTCTTTCTTTCTTTCTTTCTTTCTCTTGAAGAGGTTAAGAATTTATGGAATTAACCGTATGTTACACTGAAAAAGAAAAGGCTGCTTGGGTTTGCGATCCCGTAACACACTGCAAACACCACATGTTTTTTTTCCATAATGCTGCAGAACGAACGAAAGATCAGAAGCAACAGATGGAATGCGCAGATCAGAAGCAGGAAAAAATAAACGAATTTGCAGATCTGCTCAGACACAGCAGACCGAGCTGTAAGCAGAGACGCTGGGTATTTATTTCATTCTGTGTACTGACTCTGAACGAAAGATGGTTAGGGGAGGTGCTAAAGTTAGAAATGAAGGATTGAAGATATGTGAAGGGGGAAAAAAAAACAGTTTTTACACACGTTTGTAAATCATGTAAATGAGGCTGCAAGGTTTAAACACACACACACACTGGCAATCTGCATTCCTTATATGGGTTTCCTGTTGCCATGGTAGTTGATTATCCTCACCTGTTGCTTATTAGTGCGATTTATCATTGTTGCGTTTCCCAATGCTTTCATGTGTGTGTGTGTGTGTGTGTGTGTGTGTGTGTGTGTGTGTGTGTGTGTGTGTGTGAAAATTATTGCATGTGATGTATTTTTTGGCTGTTAATGAGGCTGCAGTCTGATAATTAGATTTTCATATTTCCACTAATAAGCACAATTTGAGTGCAGACTTGCATCATGAACGCTGTTTACAAACAGCAGTATTCGCCATGTATGTAAAGTGGTGGAGAAAAGAAAGAAAGAGAGGAAGAAAAAGAAGTTGTAGTCATGTGCGCTGTAATTTGGAGTAACATCTGGAGAGAAAGAAGGAAAAAATGAAAATAACAACAGATAGAAATAACAGGGAGCGGATTAAAAAAAGTTTCTGTGTGATTTGAAAAAGTGTGTGTGTGTGTGTGTGTGTGTGTGTGTGTGTGTGTGTGTGTGTGTGTGTGTGTTTGTGTTTGTGTGTGTGTAGTTTCAAGATAAAAAAAATAAAACTGTGTTCATATGTAAAATAAGATAGAAAAAAATGCTACAAAATAAATAAATAATCCATAAAAAAAGAAATAAATAAATAAAAATAAATAAAATACTGAAAAGCATTAATGTGTTCTTTGAGAAGAAGTAATAATATGTTGATATATAATTTTATTCTGAGTATAAAATCCTTTAGTAACACATCTGGAGAGAAACCAATGACCTGTTTCTGATCTCAGACCTGTACATATCAGGTGCTTTTGGTTTGACGCTCAGATGCACTTGTAGCTCTTGTAGATCTGCTCTGCACAGTTACAGTAAAGCAGAATGAAATCACATTTAATCAAATCTAATAATCGATAACCATATAAACAAGTAACATTTATATATTCTTGAGATCGAAAATGAAAAGCAACATCTGGTGAGAAATGTAAATCAAATCAATTAATTATCAATTACAATTAATTGATTGACAAAAAATAGGGGGAGTGGTGGCTCCAGCAGTTAAGGCGCTGGGTTGCCGATCGGAAGGTCTGGGGTTCAAGCCCCGGTATCGCCAAGCTGCCACTCTTGGGCCCTTGAGCAAGGCCCTTAATTCTCTATGCTCCGGGGGTCCCTTACGAGGGAAATATCAAGGTCTGTGACGTCGGAGTGATGTGGGGCCGCCTTCCCGTGGGCTCACCACCTGCAGGAGGGACCGTAAGGGACGGTGCTGTGATGATTGGGCAGCAGTCGAAGGCGGGGGTCTGCTTAGACTGCTGCCCCCGCGACCCGAATTACGGATAAGCGGGAGAAAATGAATGAATGAATGATTGACAAATAAATTCGTTAAGTGGTTAAATAATGGATCAATGTGGTAATTTATTGATTAATTACATAATTGATTAATAAAAAAAACTATATATTATTGCTTTAAGAAGATATTTATTACGTACTAAATAATACATTTTTATATCTATATCTATATATTAAGCAAAAAGTAATATCTATTAAGAAAACCGGAATCAAATCAGGTGGCTTTTATTTTCATTTCAGACATATAAAGTACATGGTGAGACACAAATGAACACATGATAACACAAAACGCACAACTCAACACAGCTTTAGCGAGAGGCGGTGAACACAGAGACGTTACAGCTCTGAGTAGATGTTTAATAGTGAAGAATTATTTTGTAATAATAATAAAATTGTACAACAATTAAACCAATACACAAAATAGCAGAATTCATTATTTAATAAAATTATGAATTTAATCTAAGTTTATTTCTATAGCAGTTTTCACTACACATGATGTTAGAATTATAGAATAAAAATGTAAATATAAGTGAATTATGTGTATTTATTCCTGATTAACAAACCTGAGGCGACTGTGGTGAAGGAAAAACTTCCAACTTAGAAGGTATGAAGAAGAAACCTTGAGAGGAACCAGACTTAAGAAGGGGAACCCATCCTCATCCTTATCAAGAGTGTGAATATAAATAAACACCACAAACACAGTCACTTTACTTTATTGAGAAAAGTCATTTCTGCCTCAGGAAGAATGAGGCGTGTTATTTCTCGCATAAACAAAACAGCACAGTGAAATTATTATTTATTTTAAGGGCCTTGCTCAAGGGCCCATCAGTGGCAGCGTGATGGTTTTGGGGCTTGAACCCCCAACTTAAACCTGAGTCTTAACCATTGAGCTACCACTGGTCAAAAAAATCAAAAGATGTCTGTCAGCACAATGGTTCAGATGTTGGGATCCTGACCTGAAGGTTGTGAGTTCAAATACAACCACCATTAAGCTGCATTGGCTGGGCCCTTAAGCAAGACCCTTAACCCTCAACTTCTCAGTTCTATAAATGAGATCATTGTACAATTGTCTCTGTTTAAGGCATCTAACAAATGTCACAAATGGGATTTGAACCCACACCTTCATGTTGAGACCAGAATACGCAGGTATTCCAGACCTTTAATTTGGCAACTTAGACCACTCAGGATTTCTGACATTAATGGACAACTAATTACAATATTTAATTAAATTATTAAAGAAACATAAATAAATTCAAAACAAACAAACAAATGAATAAATAAAGAATCTCTGATGATTAGAAGTCGAAGCCGGTGTTGGTAAAAGCTGAGCTCCAATCAGGAAATCATCGAGCTGCGAGCACAAAACAGCAATTAAAGTCATTAATGAATTCCGTGAAATAAATCTGTGGAAGTTTATTTATTTATTTATTTAAAAACACCACTGATATAAAAGCCATAAAAATCCCATTGGTGCGGACTCTTACTCAGACATTTGCATATGATTTGTTTGATATTCTCTTAAACAAAGAAAACTAAACACTGCAGCCATGTCAGAAAAATGTTAAATATTTCCATTGACGAGGTTTTGACAAAAAGACGGAGCTGGAGGTGTAGCTGGAGGTCAAGCTGGAGGTCAAGCTGGAGGTGGAGCTGGAGTTGAAGCTGGAGGTGGCGCTAGAGTTGGTGCTGGAGATGGAGCTGGAGGTGGAGCTGGAGGTGAAGCTGGAGGTGGAGCTGGTGCTGGAGGTGGAGCTGGAGGTGGAGCTGAAGTTAAACATGGAGGTGGAGCTGGAGGTGGAGCTGGAGCTGGAGTTGGTGCTGTTGGTGGAGCTGGAGGTGGAGGTGGAGCTACAGGTGGAGGTGGAAGTGGCAGAGTTAAAGATGCAGAGATTTTCATTAGGAACATGGGGTATATTGGTTGAAAAATGCTGAGGATGGAGGAAAAGAAGGAGGCCAAAGAGAAGGTTTGTGGATGTGTTGAGGGAAGACATGCAGGTGGTTGGGAGCAGCCTGAAAGAAGAAGAAGAAGAATTTCAATTGAGGAGGTTCAGTCTCATTGTGCTGATTAGTGATCATTAATCTACAAGAGCATTAGTGCGATTAGACATTGATGTTGAAGGAAGGTAGCAGTCTCCATGTTCAGTTCATCTCAAAGATGTTTAGTTGGGTTGATAAGGTTGAGGAGCTCAGTGCTCTGTACAGGTTCTTCTAGTCCAACCTTCACACCAACAACCATGTCTTCATGGAGCTCATGTAATGGGATTGCTACAGCTATGCTACAGTGTCTACCTCCCTGATGTTCCTAATATTTCTGACCTTCAGAGTTATTTGTAATTTTTATGCACAAATGTTTAGAAATCACATTCTTTAATTTAACATAAACATTTCTCTCATGTAGTTTTTATGTCTCATTAATAAAATATTATTTCTGTGTTCATTAACGAGCACAACATGGGAAACAGCTAAAGACCTGATGGGTCTCAGATTGGGTCACAACCTCGTTTTAGAGACCCAGTGAAAGTGTGTCAGACAGCAAACCAGTCAGAATAATGTTCCAGGGTTTTATTTTTATCCTGTGTGGTTTTCTTTTTACATGACTTCCCCGAAAGAGTTTATAGAGTGACGGTTTTCTCATTCCGTGACCGAGTGAACCAGTTTGAGGATGTATTTATCGAGAGACTTCAAAGAACTGCTCTCAAGTCATTCTGGATTAAGTGTCATAAATGTACAGTGGCTGTCAGAAGTGCAGAAACATGGAGTCTTTCTAAGAGACACATATGTTCCTTCAGTTTCTATGCAACAAACTTGGAAAAAACAACAGAAGAACTTGTGTAAGAAGGAGAACAGGAGAGATGTGCTCAGACTCCCTCACCCCCACACTCACACATGGAGGTGAAAGTTTCATGGGTTGGGGTTGTTTTGGAGCAGAGAAGATTCCGGAAAGTGAAAGTGAACCAACATGTCTCCTATTCCACATTTCATCACCATGCAGTTCTGTCTGGACTCATCGGAAGCGACTTCACAACAAGACGATGGAGTTCTTCATCTCTTTATCTCTCTGACAGAAAAACAGATAGTATATAATGGTGTTTAAGAAAAGAGATGGAGTGAAATGTGACTGAATAAGATGAAGATGAATGAGATGAAGAGATGGAGCCATGGAGAGAGATAAAACGGAGTGACAGAAAGGATGGAGGGATGACGAGAGAAATGGGGTGAAATTGAGAAAGAAAGAGTGATTGATAAAGAGAAATTAAGGGAATAAAGAGAGAGAGGGAAACATGTACTGCAGAGGTGAATTTTCACAAATATTTAGAACTTTTTTTGTGTTGAAAATATATTTTCGATATTTTTATATATTTTTTTCCCAATAAAAATGAAATTGTGCGGCAAAAGAAAGTGAAAAACACTGATTTTCTCTTGTTTGTTTTTCCTGTGTTTTTATTGATACCGAACACGAAAGCAAGGCCTCAGCGTGATCAGGTGATGGAAGCGAGCGAGCGAGTGTGTGATTACAGCAGGATGGAGATTTAGCGTAAATGTTGAATTAGCCGCCGGGTTCTGATTGTGTACCGAGCGTTTCTGAAGGATTACGCCGCTGACTTTTAATACTATAAGAACTCAACACTTAACACACGGAAAGCCACGTTCAATACAAACACGTGCTAATGATCACGTTATTCTCCTGCAAGTGCAATTAAAACAACATAGTGTTTCGCTTTTCCATGTTGGCTATTAACGGGGAAAAAATGCATGCGGAAATATAGAATTGGAGGAAATATAATTTAGTCACTTGGCTGTAAAAGGTCATTTAACGGACCATTTGACTCACAGCTGTGCAGACCGACCCTGTCATTTCCTTCAGTTCCAATACTGAACTGCCACCAGAGAGAAGATGGAAATAATACAGAAATGATGATGCACAAATTAAAACTTACACTTTTGAATTCATTGCAGCTTCTTAAACTCTGATTGATGATAAAAACTCTGGGTTTATGGATAGACATCAGGGTCAAATCATGTCCAAAAACATCTATTAATTTAGTACAGAAAAGTGTAGAAACACTGAGTGTTTTAGGTTCACAAGAATGTGACAGTGAGTGAAAGAGTGGAAGTTCTGTTGAGTCCAAATGGGACATTTTTGTTTCTAAAAGAAGAACTTATGTATTAGATCATGCCAAGGCTACCAGATTTGGGCTCCTTGGTTGAAGCAGACACATGGAGAAGAACTATGAGGATGGCTTGGAACTGCAGTTTTCATGAGCAGTTGTGTATTGAAGGACCGATCACTAAGCAGCACCTCAGCAACATTCAAACTATAACGAATAGATATCTGGTGCCAACCAGTTTCATGCAGGACTGGTTCCTCTCAAGGTTCCCTTTTCACACCATCTCAGGGAGTTTAATTGCCACTGTTGCAGATGACTTGCTCATTAGGAATATACTTCATTAAATTCACATTTTATCACCTTTGTATCAGTGTGAAACATTGTGACGATTATAAGTACAGGACTGAAGATGTAATCAGACTCCCTCACCCCCACACTCACACATGGAGGTGGAGGTTTAATGGTTTGGGGTTGTTTTGAAGCAGGGAAGGTTCCAGAAAGTGAAAGTGAACCTACATGGCTCTCATTTCACACTTCATCCGTCTGGACTGCGGCTCATCAGAAGCGACTTCACCGTACAACAAGACGATGAGCCGAAGCGATAAACACGTCTGAGTTCTGTACCTGTTATTTAGAGAGCAGACAGACGTCTGGAGTGATATCTATCATGGAACCACCTGCCCAGACACCACACCTCAATCCTACTGAACTGCTCTGAGATGAAGTCGAGTGAAGAACATCTGTGGAGAGTTTTAGTGAGAATAATGCAGCTTTGTTAGATAGAAATGCAGTAACAGTCTCATAATCTTTGGAAAATTAATGAAGGTTTTTATGAAGTTGATGCACTTTATTATCAATAAAGTTAAAAGCCTGACATAAGTTAATAAGTGAAGCTTTGCTGCACTTTAAGTGAATATTGAATGAAGCTCTGTTGTATTTCTTTCGCATTAGATTTATTTATCTTGACTGATAAAATCCCAGAAATGTCCTATTTTTCTTTGTCTAAAAAACAGAGCTTTTTTATGATTTTTTTTTCTTAGATCTGATTGCCTTCCTGGGTGGTAAACACTTTTAATCACTAGGAAACAATGTTACTCTTAATTACTCAAAGAAAAGTTTCAAAGTGTTAAAATAAAAGAATGAAAAACTTTTTGTGACCTGACGTCTCCTCTGAATTAAAGCTGACACGTACGCCAGGCGTCTCCACCTTGGTATTTCTTACGGAAATGTTTGATCATGTTTCACGTTCATTACACTTTCTTTACACCTTGTTTGAGTGTTTTTGTCTGCAGGTTTATTTTTGGGAAACTTTTTGGGAAACTTTGCACAGCAGTGCATCAGCCAAATGATCCGTTCCTAAATTGCACAATGATTTTGTCTCCTGCAGCCTGGAATCTCAACTGTGAGAGGATTATTATTATAAGGAAGAAAAAGCAGTGAATTCTCTTCTGCACAAATGTGCTTTAATAAACAACTGCTCTGTTTCTGAAGCATACTTTTATACATGTAGTGTTTCGCTGCAGGTTCTTCAGGCAGGTGAGAACCACACACAAGTCCGAGAGCACCTGTGCAGGGAGGAGGCCATGTTCTGCTTTGATGTGAGAAAGAAATTTAGCTCTGAATCGAGACAACTGAACAGAAAAAAAGAAGATTTAAGATTTATCTCTTTCCTGCACCCTGAGAAATGGTGAGATCATTAAAGCAGTGGAAGAAAATACACGGAGTATTGAGCAGTGGTAAAGGATAGAGGGATGAGTGGAGCAGTGATAGAAGATTGTGCAGTGAAGAAGTCATTAAAGCAGTGGTAGAAGATGTATCTGACTAAACTTCTGTACCAGGATGATCCTCCACGCCTACTTAAATCAAAAGGTGCAGGCTATTTGTTGGTACCTTAAATAATGAAGACTCCAGCAGGGGGCAGAATCTTCTCCTATAAACCCCACAGTTATGGAACAACCTTCCAATCAGTGTTCGGGACTCAGACACAGTCTCAGTGTTCAAGTCGAAGCTGAACACATATTTATTTAGTGGAGTCTTTAGTCAGTAGGTTTTTGTGAGGTAAAGGAGCAGATCTGGAGGGATCATGGATATGGAGTGTTTGGTGAACTGGGATATTTATATGCTGTTGTCTCCTCACTCTCACACGTTCACTCAGGTTTGTTGATGGTGGTGTGGTGGGTCGTCTCTTATCTCAGAGATCCTCATGTCTGTGTTTCCTTCTGCTTCTCCCTTTTACTTCTGCTGCCAGAGAGAATCTTGCCAGAGTCTTGATGTTCCTTGACTTTCATGCAACAATTAGGAGACTTAATAATCCATATTCTTCTCTTCCTGTCATCTCTCTTCTCTCACTCTCTCTCTCTCTCTCTCTCTCTCTCTCTCTCTCTCTCTCTCTCTCTCTCTCTCTCTTTCTCTCTCTCTCTCTCTCTCTCTCTCTCTCTCTCTCTCTCTTTCTCTCTCTCTCTCTCTCTCTCTCTCTCTCTTTCTCTCTCTCTCTCTCTCTCTCTCTCTCTCTCTCTCTCAGTCGAGTTAAACATACTCCTGAGGAACCAGTGACCACTTTCCCCTCTTCCCTCCGCAGATGGTTATTTATTTGATTGGAGGCGACTCAGTGCAGCTGGAGATGTTTCTCATCAACAGCCTGAGGAAGAGATTACAGATAAACAAAACAGGAGCTTTGAGGATGGATTTGGACTGTAGTTAATGTCAACAGTCTGCTACACTGACTCAGGACTACAGTTTGTATCTGATCTCCATCACTGCACCTCAACATCGTTTATCTGTAATAAATGGAGATCCGGTGGAACCCAGATGAGGATGAGGTTTCCTCTTGAGTCTGGTTCCTCTCAAGGTTTCTTCCTTATTCTATCCCAGGGAGTTTTTCCTTCACCTCAGTCACCACCGACTTTTTCATCAGGGACAAACTTACAGTTATAAAGAACATCTTCATTCTTTATCACCACATTATCTGTGTAAAGCTGCTCTGAGACGATGTTCATTATTAAAAGCGCAAAACAAATAAACATGGATTTAATTGAAATTGAATAGATGATGGAGGGATGAGTAGTACAGTGGTAGAAGTAGCACAGTGGTAGAAGATGGTATTAGTGGTGCAGTAGTAGAAGATGGATGGATAAGCATTACAGTGGAAGAAGATGATGGATGAATGGTGCAGTAGTAGAAGGTGATGAATAAGTAGTACAGTGGTAGAAGATTATGGGATGAGTGATACAGTGGTAGGAGATGATGGATCAGGAGAGCAGTGGTAGAAGATGGAGAAAGCTGTAAAACAGTGGTAGAATTGAAAGAGATCAGTAGAGCAGTGATAGAAGATGGAGGGATGAGTGAGAGTGGTAGAGGGTGAAGAAAGCATGGTGCAATATGGGGAAAAACTATTGCTTTGAGGTAGATGGGTTTTGGGCCCTGTTTGATTTTGTAGACATTCATTACTGTTTTTAATCAGACTTTAAAGCTACAGGAAGTAACAGTGACAGTAGTTGTGACTGAGACATCGTCATGTGTGTATAAGATTAGCATTGTGTGTATGTTGCGAGCAGTGACAGGAGATAAAAGCTCCACCTGCTGCCACTTGATGCTGAAGGAGGTATTGTTTCTCACTCAGTGCTTGAGCTCACTAATTACTGCTGCACCTATATTTACATATTGAGTTCTTCTGTTGTTCTATTAAGGACTGTGACAGGGATTTACAGGTAAGAGCTTTTACTTCACTTCACATCTCACATCTATTCTACTGATCATAAACTCACACCCCCTTATGGTTTGTTGCTTTATTAGAGCTATGGTTTGTGTTTTGTTGGCAGACACCCACTTCACCATCTGGAGTTATCACTCTCACTGATTTACTGAAGAAAGAAGATGTTTTATTACTCGGACTGTTTCTACATTCGCACCGTGAAATGCTGAGCCTCAATGCACAAGCGCTCATTATCTCCAGCTCTGCTTCTGTTGGCCTCATTAAGGCTTCTCCAGCAACGCTAAAACCTAACACCAAACTTTAAAGGAGGAACTGAACAGAAACAAAAAGAGGATGAAAACCCTGACCGGACTGGGGGGTGGGGGTGGGGGTACTGTGCTCTAACATCATGTTTTATTACCTTGTATTGAGTTCTGCATTCTCACAGTTAAAGATAAAAAGTATATATAATCTTTAATGTTACTCTAAATGGATAACATTTCTATAATAGTAATTGTAAATCTGAAGGGATAAAATATCTATAATATTGAATGTAAATCTAAATGGATAAAAACACTACAATTGTAAAAGTAACTTTAAATAGATAAAGATATCTATCATTTTAAATGTAACTTTAAAGTGATAGAAATTATTCACAATCTTACATATAACACAAAATCGATGCACTGTCTTCTTCTTCTTCTTCTTTCGGCTGCTCCCATTAGGGGTCGCCACAGCGGATCATCCGTCTCCATACCACCCTGTCCTCTATATCTGCCTCTTTTACTCCAACTACCTGCATGTCTTCCCTCACCACATCCATGAACCTCCTCCTTGGCCTTCCTCTTTTCCTCCTACCTGGTGGCTCCATCTTCAGCATTTTTCTACCAATATAATTCATGTCCCTTCTCTGCACATGTCCAAACCATCTCAATCTCGCCTCCCTCACCTTGTCACCAAAACATCCTACATGTGCTGTCCCTCTAATAAACTCATTTCTAATCCTGTCCATCGTCGTCACTCCCAATGAAAACCTTAACATCTTCAGCTCTGCTCCCTCCAGCTCCACCTCCTGTCTTTTACTCAATGCCACTGTCTCTAATCCATACAACATCGCAGGTCTCACCACAGTCCTATAAACTTTCCCTTTCATTCTTGCAGATACTCTTCTATCACACAAGCACTGTAAATGTATTAAAACAATTTCCGTGGAAACTTTGGAACGTTATTTCCAGTAACAGCGTAAAAAAGCGTGTTTTATTCTTTACTTTATTCTTTTCTTGGACAAGTGATGAGTCTTATTTTTCCTTTTTTTTCTCCACAAAAAAATCATTTATTCACACATTTAGTGAAAATCACTGTTTTATTGAAAGGACACAGGAAGGTAGAGAAACCGAGACACGTAGCAGTAGATTAAGTCCTCAGTGCATGGCACATCATTCTCAGGGAGACGACTCACTGTGAGTCTGTTTTCTTTTGTTCTTTTGTGTTTTTTTGTGTTTTATTTTTTTTTATTTTCTCTTTAAATTCTTGCACCAAAAGCTTTCAGGTTGCTCAGTGATCAAAGTTGGCCAGCCAACTCAATTTCCTCAATTTCCTCCATTTCCTCCATTTCCACTATGCCTTCAGAATCTTCAGAATACAGAAAAGGGAAGAGTGTAAAGTAAAAACTACCACCACCACAAAAAAAGAAGAAAAAAAATTCTTTACATTTAGATCTTTGTCAGATCATTTTGTCGGTTCTTGCTGCGTTTATGAGGAATTTCAACACTGGAAAAATTGAACACAGAACCAGTGTTACTAGCATCAGATTCACATCCATCCTTCTTCTATTCGCATTCAGAGAACCGTATCCGAGACCGTAGCGAATCAGGTGCTCACGTATTTGAGCGAATGCGTCTCTGGGCCATGGTGCAAGTCCACCAAGTTCTTGACTACCGATTGCACAAAATCAAAAGGTGCTCACGATCTCTGGAGAAATTGGAAACAAATTAAAAAATATAAAGCAACATACGTGTTATGAAAGAAAGTGGGAAAAAAAGAGAAAGGAAAGACCAGTACGGTTATAAACGTGAAACCTAAACGTTTAGAGTGCATGCCATTGTACTAAGCTGCTGAATCTCGGGTCCAATTAGGACTCTTGGGGTTCCTTCTCTACAACTGCAGGTATACTTACACTGTGTGTCTGTGTGTATCAGTGTGAGTGTGTGTGAGTGTGTGCGAGTGTGTGTGAGTGTGTGCTTTCTATTCTCTGAGAGTGACAGGTCAGGGGAGTTAAACTGATTAAACCCGATACCACACGGAAAAATCTGGCAAGTCTTTTAGTCGTGTTTGTCCAGCTGTGTTTTTATTCGCGTCTCAGTCGTGTTTGTCCAGCTGTGTCTTCTTTCCTCCGTCCATCTTCACGCTGTTTACAGGCGTCTCTGCGTCGGTGTGTTCCACGCTCCTCGGCTGTACAAGGACAGTGAACAATATTAACTCGTTAGAGAAGTGAAGCAAAGATGTGTTCAGTGTTTAATCTTCATTTGCTGTTATAATAAGCTCCACTCTTTTGGGAAGATTTTAGACTAGATTTTATAGAGATTTGGGGGATTTTATTCAGCCACAAGTGTGTCTAAAGCAGGAGACCTTTCACTTCAAACCCATATGAATCAGGTCTTTATGGAGTTTGATTTGTGCACAGATGCATTGTCATGCTGGAACAGGTTCGAGTCTCCTACTTCAGGTGAAGCTAAATTTTACGCTACAGCATCCAAACACATCTGATACAATTGTTTGCCCCCAAACCGTTTAGTAAAGAACCCTGGCTGGAAAATCCAAGTGTCCAAATACTTATGCTTTATAGTTATAAGTCAGAGGTCATCGCTATAAAACAAAAGATTTAATAAATAGCAAATAATTTCTAGAGAATATTTCAGACAGAATCTTCTCCATCCTTATTATAACTGCCATAACAGGATATAGCGATCCAGTGACATTAGCGCTTCAGAGTAAAACTGATCGCTATGGCAACACGTGGCTGCTAATTTGCATGCTAAGTCCGTTCTAGCTAACATATCGAACTATTATAAAAAACATCCTCATATGGAGTGTTTTACATATATCAAGTCTACAAACAATACTCGTTTCTGATTGGCTGCTCAAAAAGTTTTAATAACAAAACGTCATCTGTATTTATATATTTATATTTATATATATATATATATACACAAGAATAATAGCCTTTAAACATATAATAAACTGTGACACTGCTGAACAACTGGATTTAAACCGACAAGTAGTGTTAATGACACAGTTATGTCAGGCTTATGGAGTTTCAAAGTGTCTCATTCACTCATTCATCATGGACACAAACTTCTTCTTCTTCTTCTGAATATTATTTATCTTATTTTATTATCATTTTATTGATATAATAATAAAAATAATAATAATAATAATAATAATAATAATAATAATAATAATAAAAATAATAATCATAATAAACATATTCATAATAATAATAAGAAGAAAAAAAAGGAGAAGAAGAAAATAAAGAAATATATTATTATTATTATTATTATTATTATTATTATTATTATTATTATTATTATTATTATTACTCATTTCTTTCTTACTTAATTAACTAATTTATTGATTGATTTATTCAGAGTTGTTTGTGTACCTGCTGGTGTGCAGGTTGGTCTGCTTTCTCCACAGATGTTCTCTCAGTTTGATTGCGGAAACATTCAGCCCCCACCTGTGAAAACGGGACATTTCAAAATAAACACAACAAGTTTTATATTTATACAGTTCATATTTAGGGTCCATTTAATCCATGTTTTATAGTTGTTTTCTACTCTTTAAAACAGTTTTATGACATTTTATATATATATATACACACTGGTTACTGGTTGCAGGAACACTGGTTACTGGTTGCTGGAACACTGGTTACTGGTTGCTGGAACACTGGTTACTGGTTGCTGGAACACTGGTTACTGGTTGCTGGAACACTGGTTACTGGTTGCTAATGCAGAACATTTTCTGTTTTCACTACAAGATTCTGTGTTTGACCAAATGAACTGCATCACTTATCTGAGTTTATTCACATACTGACATATAATTAAAATATAGCCAAATGTTTGTGGACACGCCTGCATAAGATTAGTATGTGTTTTCTGAACATCTCATTCAACATTTAGTTTCCTGTTTGCTGTTATAATGACCTCCACACTTCTGGGAAGATGTTCCACTAGATTTCGGAGTCCGATTTGTGCTCATTCAGCCACAAGGGTGTTAGTCAATTCAGGTACTGATGTAGGTGAGAAGGTGAGGAGGTTCCTGGGGTGCAGTTAGAATTCACATTCATCCCAAAAGTGTTCAATAGGTTTAAAACCCTATAGCAGGAGATCTTCCACTCTAACCCATGGGAAGCAGATATTCATGGAGACAGTTTTGTGCACAGGGGTATTGTCATGCTGGAGCAGGTTTGAGGTCTCCTAGTTCAAGTGAAAGGTAAATGTAATTCTAATGCATCCAAAGATGTTCTACACAACTGAACGTCTACAACTTTGTGAAAATAATAGTATACCTCCGAACAAACGAACAAATAAACAAACAAAATAAATAATGTTTATTTTTCCAGTTTGTGGTTTCTGCTTAATTGGTATAAAATGGTAAATTTTTGTCCAATTCCAGCTACTTTTCACACTCTGCGGTTGTTTCTTCTTTTTCCCCTCAACCTCAGCACAGTATTTTTTGCATGCAGTTCTAAAGGCACGGCTGCAGCAGCAAATGATAGGTTGGTATTGACACACATTTTCGTTTCTATGGCAACAGCTCGTTCGCAGGGGTTCCACTGATAAACAAATGAAATACGTATCGTTTTCTAAAAGCTCGCTATTTACCATATCAGGAAAACAAAACTGTAAATGAGCTCTAGGGAAATGTTTTTCTTTTACAGGAAAGAACATCAACGTCACCTCAATAAAACAAATTAACAAAAAACATTTCTCTCCAGCATGATGATGCCCTGGTGCACACAGCCTGCTCCATGAAGATCTGCTTTCCATGGGTTTAAAAGATGTGGAAGATCTTCTTCTATAGTGCTTCTACTGAACACCTTTTGGATGAATGAACGCTGACTGCACCCCAGGAGCCTCCTCACCTTCTCACCTACATCACTACCTGACTTTACTAACACCCTTGTGGCTGAATGAATCTCCACAAAATCTAGTGGAACATCTTCCCAGAAGAGTTGAGCTCAGTCTAAATGTGGAATGAGATGAGAGATTTAAAAGGAAGCATATACAGTCAAGTGTCCAGAAACATTTGCCCCTATACTGTATTTCATAACCTTGATTTTTATCATCCCACATCAAATACATTGTGTTAAACTGTTCTAATAAAATTAATATAGTCTTTTTCTTCTTCTTTCAGCTGCTCCCATTAGGGGGCGCCACAGCGTATCATCCGTCTCCAAACCCCCCCTGTCCTCTACATCTGCCTCTTTCACACCAAATATAATAATAATAATAATAATAATAATAATAATAATAATAATAATAATAATAATAATAATAATAATAATAATAGAAAAAACTATGTGCTGGATCAAGTGCTATTTGATTAATGGCTGATTAAGGAGTGTCATCAGGACGCCATTTTGTTAGATTAGACTGTTATAAAAGATTAGATTTATCATTTTTACATCAGTGTATTAGATTTTTTTTTCCTACTTTCATATCACATCATATAAATTTGACAGTAAAGACACAGTGCTGTTTATCTCTATTCTTCCCTGTATGTTGTGCTCGAGACATTAAAGTAAAAACCCTTTTTATAAGCGCATCTTTGACAAAAATCTGGCAACCTCTGAAGCGTGAACTCTATAAATGCTTTTTTAATTATGATAAAATGTAAAATGATACTGTGTTCCGAATCACAAGCTTTTTTACAGTCTGCTGAAGTTTCATATCAGTTGTTTCTAATTTTCCTAATTTTTAGTTGTGTTTTGTTTTATAAATCTGACAATAAAGAAGTCAGTAATGTTCCCAAATTTTAATTATAAATTGTGTCTTGTCTTGAAAATCTGACAATAAAGAAAAAATTATTATTTTCCCCAGGTATTGTTTTTAAAAACTGACGACTAGACGCTTTTACACAAACCCCGTCTCAGAAAGAAATCTGGCAACCCCAGAGGTCACGTGCATAACCAGACTGGCAGATCCAGAAAACCTGTGCGTGATCATGAGCGTGACTATGAGGAGTTTTGTTTTTAGGTGAATATTGGAGTTCGTCTCGAACGCGGCCCTTAGACACGACTCTGACAGTGTGGTTGATAACGTCATGTCACTGTTCAGTGAGACGGATCTCCTCTGTGCTACGTTCCTCTGCTCTCTGCTCGTGGCTCGGTTCTGCTGCTCCGTATCTGTCTGCACTGTGACATATTGATACAGATTCCTCGTTCTGTTTTAAACCTCACCAACGAGGAAAGCTCATATCAGCCCCTGTCAGGGTGAGACGCAGGGTATTTGTCATCGCCCAGAACAATGTGCGAATATAAATCCCAAGCGAGTGTTCGTGACTAAACAAATGTCTTTTTAACAAGTTCAGTATCTGCCCTCAAACTTTTCAGCAGCGACACACGCATCTGTCCACGTCACTAATAATTCCCCATGCTGCAGGACAAAGACGTCAATTTCTCTCGATTTGTGTCGATCCACACAAGGGGTTTGGTTTTTACAGCTGAATTACTGACGCTAAATAAAGACCACCTGAAAATCAATAAGCAGCAGAGTCTGATTATAAGTCCATTAAAATGATACCAGCATCAGCACTTAATGTTTACCTTCAGCACCTGACAGTTTTTAACTCCTGTAGTGTCTCTCCTGGACAGCTCCCAGTGCGCTGGAGATCTGCTGCTTGTGATCCGGGGGACTTTTGGGATGTCCTGAGAACAAAGAGGAAAAATTAAGATAGTTTCAGCGCAATCATGCAGCTAAAGAGAATAGAAAGAAAAAAAGAAAGAAAGAAAGAAAGAAAGAAAGAAAGAAAGAAAGAAAGAAAGAAAGAAAGAAAGAAAGAAAGAAAGAAAGAAAGAAAGAAAACGAAAAAAATATATAAACTAAAAAAGAAAGAAAGAAAGAAAGAAAGAAAGAAAGAAAGAAAGAAAGAAAGAAAGAAAGAAAGAAAGAAAGAAAGAAAGAAAGAAAGAATAAAACAAAAAAAAGAACGAATGAATGAACAAATGAAAGAACGAAAGATTTTGTGGAGATTCATTCTGTTAGTAACGACAGGTACTGATGTAGGTGAGAAAATGAGGAGGCCTGAAGTGCAGTCAGCATGATCCATTCATCTTAAAGGTGTTCAGGAGATCTTCCACTCATGGAAAGCAGATCTTCATGGAGCTGGTTTTGGGCACAGGGGCATCGTCATGCTGGAACAGGTTTTGGGTCTCCTAGTTTGAGTGAAGGCAAAATTTCATGCTCCTGCATCCGAATACAAACTGAAGAATTGTGGGCCTCCAAGTTTGTGGCTCGTTTGTATTTGAGACATCAGAACGTTTTGAGACCGGAGACGAAATATAGATACACGTCCCAGTAAAAGAGCCGTTACTATAGAAACAAAAGAGTATTAAAATGCTACTAAAGTCCTCAGAAAGCAGCGTCGGCTGTTTTAGTGACATCAATGCTTTTTTTGTTTTCAACTTCAGGTCCATGATGAAGAGGAAGGAACACGATTCTTTAATGCAAAGCGTGAAAAAATGAAACACAACACAAGCAGATGTTTAGTAACTCAGGAGGAATTTGAATGTGTGTGTGTGTGTGTGTGTGTGTGTGTGTGTGTGTGTGTGTGTGTGTGTGTGTGTGTGTGTGTGTGTGTGTGTGTCAGCACAATTTAATTCCTTTGTCTAGCGCTTTAATGCTGACGGGAACAATACTAATTTCCCACTCACTTGAAAACGATTGAAAAGCGAACACGTGTTCTGTGTGTGTGTGTGTGTGTGTGTGTGTGTGTGTGTGTGTGTGTGTGTGTGTGTGTAATTTCCCCTCCTGCTCCGCTGTGTGTGTCAGTTCGAGGAAAAGAAACACACTGTTGGCTGGCGATTGAGTGAATAAGCGTCGCTGTGGTGCGATTCAAACCTCTTCAGTGCAGAAGGTAGACTACACGTGTGAGACTCGAGGCCCACAGGTTAAACACTTCCTGCTGAAATCCTTTCATCCGGCCCGTGTGTACGCGCAGAAAACGTGTTCCCGCTACAGAGAATTCACCGAATAACAACCGCCGCGGTGCTCTGTGTGCGCGGGAAAGCCGACACGTATCAGTCAAAGCAGCATCTAAAAACGATTCGAGAACTCATCAGGTGACGGACTTTTGTGTGAGACTCTGGAGATCTGAGAAATTTATTACCAAATCTTAATATTAATGCTGTTTAATTCCTCAATTAGCACCAATTTGCTGTTATAAAACCCTCCATTCTTCTGGGAAGATGTTCCACTAGTAATTCTTTTGGAGGATTTTAAGGATTTTGAACCTAAATGCATCAGAAATCTTTTCCATCCTCACTTCACCACTAGATCTTCTTAAGTCATCTGGTTAGAGTCTTCTGAGATGTTCTTGCTGCCACTGTAAAATCGCTGTGATCTCAGCACCTTCTGTAGCCCAATCTTCTGTGAAGGATTTTTTGAGTTCAGATTTTATTCCTTTAGCTTTAGTCTCTATTCGCTGTTATTATGAGCTCCAATCTTCTGAGAAGATGTTCCACTAGATTTTTTGGAGATTTTTGTTAGTAAAGTCAGGTACCAAAGGAGGTGAGGTGAGGAGGTTCCTGGGGTGCAGTCAGCATTCACATTTATTGTTCAATAGGGTTGGAGTTCTATAGCAGGAGATCTTCCACAAACCTCCAAACCATGTAAAGCAGATCTTCATGATACAGGCTTGGTGCACAGGGGCATTGTCATGCTGGAACAGTTTTGGATCTCCTAGTTTAAGTGAAGGAAAATATCCTGCTTCATCCAAAGATGTTCTACACAATCATGGATGATTGTAACCCTGAGGACCAAAATCAGTCTCAGGCTGAGAAATTGGGGTTCGTTTGTGTGTTTTGGTGAAGTGTTGCGGTTCGGATATGATCAATCTTCGGTTTCCTCTGTGATGAAACTCCTCCACGACTAAGAAGAATAGCAACCGGAATGAGAAAACAACAGTTTGAGAGGAAATCCGATTCTTCATCATCACCTCCAGCCTGTGATTATCAACGGAAGCTGTAATCAGTACACGCCGTGTCTGAAGTCTGGATGTGTGGAATTGCTTTGTGTTGTAGGGGAATATCTCAGGAATTGGAGTGTTTCGAAGAACTGCCAGGGTTATATAAATATTCCAACCAGTATAAATACATAAACAAACCCTGAAAGCTTTCAGTAAAAAGTAACACGATGCACTAACAGGCCACCAGAGCAGCTTCCTCTCAGGGCTTGTTAAATATGAAGTATGTTCCACTCACACTTCCCTCAAAAGCTCATGTTAATGAATCTTTCACTCATACAGACTGTGTGTGTGTGTGTGTGTGTGTGTGTGTGTGTGTGTGTGTGTGTGTGTGTGTGTGTGTGTGTGTGTGTGTGTGTGTGTGTGTGTTCAAGCTAGGATTTAAGGTTTTATCATCATTGCTTGCCGGAGCTTAGGCTATTAGACTCTGAGTAGAGGAGCTCAGAGAAATACAAATCTTGATGTGGATAAGTGGAGAAATGTTCCTTTAGCATGAATGAGGAAAAGACGTTTCTGTTACCGCTGATTATTGTTACGGCTGCGTCCTGGAGTGTTTTATTCCTCTTATATTCTACTACATTTGTACGATCTGATGAGTGAGAACTCGCAAAAATTGGCAAACAAATAATGAAGATAAAAACAAAATAAGGTGAAGATTATCGTTTACAGATAAACAATATGAGAGAGGTGGAGAGCAGACTAGTAGGTTTGGGGACAGGGGTAGGGGTGGGGGGCAGGACTAGAGTTGGTGGAGACAGGAATTAAATAAGGAATGGAACTAAAGAAGGTAGAGATTGGACTAGAAGGTTATGAGACAGGTGTAGGGGGTGGAGGAACAGGAATAAGAGGTCAAAGACAGAACTAAAAGGTTTGGTGACAGGAGTAGAAGGTTTGGGAGGTTTGGTGATGGGAGTAGAAGGTTTGGTGACAGGAGTAGAAGGTTTGGAGACAGGAGTAGAAGGTTTGGTGACAGGAGTAGATGGGGTTGAGACAGAACTGGAGGCAGGGACAAAGCTACAGGTGTGAAAACAGGACTGAAGGTATTATAATTGTTTGTGTTTATTAAATGAATCGTACTATTTGTTCATTTGGAGTTAAATTAAACATTATGGAATGTCTATGAAAGGTTTCTGTATTTGGAAGCTAAAGTTCCAGCTTCACCGCTGACTCCCTCCATAAACATTAAATTAACATCTACTTTCATGACAAGGATTTTACAATCATTTTTATCCGCATACGTCCCCATGAATTAGCAGTTGCTATAGAAACAATAATGTGTCAAAGTGTGCGCAGCAGTGTCAAATATAAACGCTCATTAGAAAACTAATCAGCACATCCCTGACCAATCAGAACGCTTAATTCGACAGCTGTGTGTTCTACCTTCATGTGCGGCTCCCTGAAGGTGACTCTCGAGTTATTGACGAACGGAGAATATCTCATCAAGTGAGTGGGTGTGGCTGGCAGCCTGTGTAAATCCACCGTCTGGGTTTGTAGGACAGATGAGAAGCAAATATGGACTGTGTCCTTCAAAGCCCTGAGCTGAGACTCCTGAATAAAAAAAAAGAGATGAGAACTGATTTTACACAACAAGACTTATATACCAGTATAATCACAAAGATCTCTGGGCTGGATTGAGTTCTCAGCTGACAGATGGAGAACGTGTGAGAACATCTGAGGACAGGCTGATCTGGAAATAATATACAGCTTTAAGTGAAAGATTGAGGATTTGATCATTTCTCTTTTCACCTTGTCAAGTGCTGCTTTCTCCAGTTCCTCTTTGGCCACTCGTAGCTTGTTCTCCAGATCCATGAGCTGCTGACCCTTCACAAGAAACAGATTGCGTAATTAGTGTTTATTGCTAATTACATTTTTTTTATATAAAAATTTTAGAACGAATGCCTTGTTCACCTTCGATACCATTTCATGTGTCATTAATGAACATAACCAGTCTTCATGTCACAAAATGTTACAAGTGCATCACATTGTACAGCAGTATGGGGTTTGTTTACTCCACTCATGTTAAAACACTCAGATTCATTAAAAACGATCAATTACTATTATTAATACATTTTTAAAGCACATGAATGTCTAAACCTTATGGCCCAAATATCTGACTCTAATTTATTTAAGTAATTAAATTAATTAAATATATTTAACTATAATAAATGAGCACTCAGGGGTTGGTTTCTCTCATGGTTTCTACCTCATGACTTCTCAGGGAGGGTTTTTTTTTGCCACTGTTGCTTCTGATTCGCTATTTAGGCTGAAACTTATAGGAACTAATTTATGATGCTAAAATATAAATTTGTAATCTACTTATTCCTTTAAAGCTTTGGGACGATGTCCAGTGCTATAAAATTACAATTTAATTAAATTGTATATTTAATCACCTAGTTATTGCCAGAAGTTGTAATATCTCTGAATTCTAATTGAATTAAATTTAAAGCATAATCACACTAAGTGTCTATTATAGAGTTTTATACTGTGTATTTATTCAAGTTATTGCAGTACCTGAGTGAATTCTACTGCTGTGCAAACCTCCACCCTTCTCTACTTGTTACTTGTGAAAAGTTTTTATTTAAACTACATTTACATGTGTGGAGTTCAGCAGAGGTTTGTTTTTGCAACTGAAACTGGTGCAGTAGGTCACGGACTAAAAATCCCACCTGTCTAACAACTCTGTTGGGAGTGAAAACAAATAGAAAATAAAACTTTTCTTTGTACAATAAAAGTTATAATCGAAGTACTTCTAAAAGAGATACAGTATACTGGGGTGCAGTCAGGGTTCACATTCATTCCCAAAGGGTTCAAGAAGGTTGTAGCTCTTTTGTAGCTCTTTATATGTGTTTGATGGCGAACCACATATGGCTGGAGACATCGGGTGTCCCAATATTTCTTGTCAATTGAGTGTATGTCCTTAGACGTCATTTCAAGACTGTTAGTGACTCAGATGATGAATGAATGAGTGGAGCAGTGTTAGAGGATGGAGGGATGAGTGGAGCAGTGTTAGAGGATGCAGGGATTAGTGGACCAGTGGTACAGGATGGAGGGATGGGTGGAGCAGTGGTACAGAATGGCGGGATGGGTGGAGCAGTGGTAGAGGATGCAGGGATGAGTGGACCAGTAGTAGAGGATGTAGGGATGAGTGGAGCAGTGGTAGAGGATGAAGGGATGACTGGAGCAGTGGTAGAGGATGTAGGGACGAGTGGAGCAGTGGTAGAAGATGGAGGGATGAGTGGAGCAGTGGTAGAGGATGTAGGGATGAGTGGAGCAGTGGTAGAAGATGGAGGGATGAGTGGAGCAGTGGTAGAGGATGTAGGGATGAGTGGAGCAGTGGTAGAAGATGGAGGGATAAGTGGAGCAGTGGTACAGTATGGAGGGATGATCATTAAATACACCTGTATAATATATTCCTCTCCTACAGTATATTTGCATATGATTTGTATGGATGGTCATATAGCGTGATGTTCTACACACCTGCCGCTGGGAATACACTCTGTTTAACCAAGCAATTCCCAGCACTATCCTCATGCTGAAGGTTTCCAGATGGTGCATGTGGATCAGAAAGTCAGAGAAAGTGGCAGAACTAAATGGAAAAGGGCCTGGCAGTGTTCCTGGATAACAGATGGTGTTACCCATCACGTTTTTGCTGCCATTATACTCCTAGCTTTTAGCAAAGAGCCGTGTTATTTACCTAAAAAGTGCTTCTGTATAATAGATAACTGACAAAATACAGATCTTAATGCATTAGATTTGTATGATGTCACATGGGGCCATTGGGAGCAGCGTTAATGGGTTAAAAAGTCACAATAAGATGATTTTCTTTAGAAAGACTAGTTTGCTTTATGCCAATCTAAAGGATGCATCCAGCAAACTCACCATTCACCAGGGCAATTAGGAGCTGCTCCGCTAATACACATTTACATCTACATACACCATTATCCAGAGTGACTTACAATTAGCTCATTTATACAACTGAACAGTTGAGAACTTAGAGCTTTGTTTAAAAGCCCAGCAGTGGTCGGAGGCAATGTCTTAACCAGACTGAATATGTATTTTTTGTTAAAGGTGCATTTTTAGGTGTAAGGTTGCCAGATCTTTTAGAGATGAAATGTCTGAGCTTTTTTAGTAGATGTACACGAAGAAATCAAGAAAGAAGACATCAGCGATATACATAAATTGCAATTTGAAGATCTAATAATTGTTAGGTCAAAATATGCTTCCAAAGAAAGTTTAAAACACATGTAGATAGAGGAATCATAGGCACATCCCTAATCATAGAGGATCTCCTGTACAGTTCTAAAAATGACTCTAAATCTAAAACACGGGGGATACAAAAAAAAAAAAAAAACTGCCAAGACTTTGCAATAAAACTCTGGCTATTAAACTAATAATGAAGTAAAAACAGAATAAAGTGAGAATAATTGGGTACAGAGAAATTTTGAGACAGAGACCAGACTAGAAATTTTGGAGACAGGAGTAGATCAGAGTAAAGAGACAGGATTAGAGGAAGTAGAGACAGGATTAGAGGCATAGAGACAGGATTAGAGGGGTAGAAACAGAATTAAAGGTGTACAGACAGGATTAGATTGGTAGAGACAGGATTAGATTGGGTAGAGACAGGGTTATATGGGGTAGAGACAGGATTAGAGGAGTAGAGACAGGATTAGATTGGGTAGAGACAGGGTTATATGGGGTAGAGACAGGATTAGATTGGGTAGAGACAGGGTTATATGGGGTAGAGACAGGATAAGAGGGGGTAGAGACAGGATTAAAGGAGGTAGAGACAGGATTAGAGGGGTAGAGACAGGATTAAAGGGGTAGAGACAGGATTAAAGGGGTAGAGACAGGATTAGATGGGGTAGAGACAGGATTAGAGGGGGTAGAGACAGGATTAGAGGGGTAGAGACAGGATTAAAGGGGTAGAGACAGGATTAGATGGGGTAAAGACAGGATTAGATGGGGTAGAGACAGGATTAGAGGGGGAAGAGACAGGATTAGAGGGGTAGAGACAGGATTAAAGGGGTAGAGACAGGATTAGATGGGGTAGAGACAGGATT
>NC_139583.1:29806058-29843558 GCF_946808225.1 Silurus aristotelis
ATTGCATAGGAAGTTAGTGATTATAAATCTTTATTGTTAAATATAATTAAGTACTTATATTAGTGGAACACGTACAAATATAGCAAAAATAAAATAAGATAACTAAGTAAGTAAGTATGTAAAACCAGTAAAATTGAAAATAACTTGGTAATAGATGTATTGAGCATAACTTATTATATATTTAAGTAATTTTGTAAGTATAAGTACGTTCAAATGGGTATTTATGTGCAATTATAGATCATAAAGTAAAGCGAACTTAAAAGCAAAACAAAAGCAAACAAAAATAACTAACGTTATTAACTGTGTGGTCAACTATACATGAGTAGGCTGGAAATGATGTATTATTAAGGTGATGAATAATTTAAAGTGTTTAAGTAAATAAGGAAAAGTAAGATTTAGTGTTTAGTACAATATTAATATTATATTTATATTAATACTGCAGTGTGACTTATGTATAGTCAACAACGTGCAATATTACTCATACAATGTGAAATATTATTTACTAGTACTGCTACTGAAAAAAGTGTGTGTGTGTGTGTGTGTGTGTGTGTGTGTGTGTGTGTGTGTGTGTGTGTGTGTGTGTGTGTGTGTGTGTGTGTGTGTATATAAATATATAAAAAATATATTTTTTAACTAAAAAAAAAAAATGTTATTATAAGGTCTATGTTTATTCTATTTCATATAATATTGTATAAACCTTTTGTGACTGATTTTGAGAAACATTTACATGAACTGTAACGTACCTGTGCGAATGGCAATAAACCTGAAACACTGTATAAATAAGTAAAATTGAAAGTAAATGAAGGTAAATATGTTCATGAGTTGGTCAGTAGTAAAGTAAATAAGAGTTAAAGCATCAGAAGGTCATGAGGTCAGTGTGCTTCTAATTGAAGCCTCTCGGTTCGGAGCTGCTCATGGAAGGAAAAGTAGATCTTAATGCTCATTTTTATTCCCCGCACGGATTCATTCTTATTCTAGACGAGACACAGCGCCTTCCCCTCCTCGTATCCCAAAGTGTTCTCTCTCTCTCTCTCTCTCCCTCTCTCTCTCTCTCTCTCTCTCTCTCTCTCTCTCTCTCTCTCTCTCTCTCTGTCTCTCTCTCTCTCTCTCTCTCTCTCTCTCTCTCTCTCTGTCCAGCTCTTTTTCTCAAAACACAGCAGGAGGAGAAAAGTTCTAGTGCTCTGTGTCTGTTTTGTAATTAACACACTGTACCTCTATAAGTCAGGGATAAAATACCCCGGGCAGAATCCGGCCCCCTCTGTGTGCTGTTCCTCTGCGACTGTAATAAACATCCCTGATAATAAGTTTTGTGTTGAAAGGACACGGGAAGGGCGCAGACGGAGAAGGTCAATAATATAAACACTTGAACCAGACCTTCATTTCAATGCAAAATAAAAAAAAATGATGCGTGCATCGCGATTTGCATGTGGATGAAATGTACATTTTGTCATGATGAGCTGTTTGATGAATCGCTGGAGCAGAACCGCTTCATTTTATAACCTCTGTTTGCTCAGGAGCCTCACCGTGGCTTGATGTTTCTCAGCTCGCTCTGCTGCCTCGTCCAGTTGCTTCTGAAGAGCTGCCTGGAGTGATCTCATCTCTTCTCTGATATTGAAAAGGAAAAGAAAAGAAAGAGAGAGAGAGAGAGAGAGAGAGAGAGAGAGAGAGAGAGAGAGAAAGAGAGAGAGAGAGAGAGAGATAATATGAGAACATGGGAGTCAGAAGTGTCATTTCTGCCCCTGTGGGGTCATAATGCAGGTCATTTCTAGTAAAAGGCACTGATTGGGATATTCATACAGGATGTGTAGCGGCAGAACATTTTCGTCTGATTCTGCGGCGATCGTAGCTCTAGGACTCGAAATGAAAAACAAGGTGACGAGAAAACTAATAAAGCAGGCAACAAGGAAATCAAAAGTAAACACAGCTTAGAATGGCGAGCTGTGTCAGAAACTACTTCCTGTCGCTATTACCTGCAAACAAAACACTGTCTTTTGGGTTTTTTTACACTCTGTGTTTTTATGTTCCTGCAGACAAAGCGATGGCCTGGAGAGAATTCTGACTCTGATATCAGAAACCGTAACCATAACAACGCTGGTAATAACACAAATAGCCCTATTTTAAATCTACATATTTAATCTTACTATAGCACAGATAAGAAGGCTTTTTTTTGGGTTGGAAGTTAGAGAAAATTTTAATAATCAAGTCTGTGACACTGTGACTTCACGAGCATGTGATGTCACATGATGTCAATATATTACCCACAAACTCCCCTCACTGTGCTGAGAGTTTAGAGATATCACATGCTGATGTTGCAGTAAATTGTGTACTTTTATTATTTAATTGGTTAACGAGCATCATGTGACCTGGCCATTCCCATAGCCCTGGGGTTTCAGAGTTTCCTTCAGAATTCTGGAAAATAATTGGAAATGGTCAGTCATTGAAAAATTTGTATTAAGAACAAACAGGCCATAAACTGTGTGAACCCAACCAGCTGCGGTCACACCATACTGTACATGAACATGAACAGCTCAGTGAGGAGAAGTGCGTTATGGAGGACGCCAGTGTCGCGCAGAAGTGCATTACGTTGAAGGAAAGACTGTTTATAACATATGTGAGAACAGGAGCTAATTGTAAAAAGTAACTATAAATGGATAAAAATTACAATGTGATGTCACTTAGATATTTATTTTAACAGCAACACACACACACACACACACACACACACACACACACACACACACACACACACACACAGTGTTCCATTCCTGATATTGTTCCTTGCGTAGTCCACTAGCACTTGGTTTTCTGTATTGTATTAGTCTTGTTTAAGCAGTAATAATGGCCCTGGGCCATGGTCAGGGTGGAGGGTTAATGATGGAGGGACCACACAGTCATTTCTCGTTTCTGTTTACTGCAAGGTGTTAGCGTTTAGACCTCACAACACTTTAAACCTAAAAGATCAATTATGCAATTACTTACAGTATTTTAGTGCTACAGATATCTACTACACATATGTACTATATATAAATCTTCTTCTTCTTCTTTTTGCTGCTTCTCCCATTAGGGGTCTGCACAGCAGATCATCCGTCTCCACCCCCCTGTCCTCTACATCTGCCTCTTTCACACCAACTACCTGCATGTCTTCCCTCACCACATCCATAAACCTCCTCCTTGATCTTCCACTTTTCCTCCTTCCTGGTGGCTCCATCCTCAGCATTCTCCTACTGATATACCCCATGTCCCTCCTCTGCACATGTCCAAACCATCTCAATCTCACCTCCCTCACCTTGTCTCCAAAACATCCTACATGCGCTGTTGCTCTAATAAACTCATTTCTTTTAGTCAAATATAAATATATATTTATACATAACAAATTCCTGCAAGCACGTTACAAGCAGAAAGTAAACTGCACTTGTGTCCTTCATTCTGTTCATCATCCAAACATTATTTTTGAGGAAAGCACTGGCAGGATATTGCTTGATCTCCCAGATGGATTGGTATCAGTTCAGGGCAAATGATTCCCCAAGCTTGTCAAGAGGCAATCTTCTTTGATGTGTTGCTTCTCAGAGAAATGTCAACATTCCCATTTGGCTTAATAAGTTAACATGAAAAAATAAATAAATTATAATCCATCAATTTGTTTACTTTCCCAAGCTGCTCATTGTACTGAGGCTTGAAACTCAAACCACTGAGTTTTTAAAGTTTCCTGAACATATTGAATATTCAGAAGACCTTTTGGTTTGAAACCTGATCATATACATCAAACATCCAGCTTTCCAACTTGTCCAAATTTTGACTGAACACTCAAAACATCTAATCCTTTCTCAGATCCAAATCATGATCACGAGCACAAAACATCCAGGTGTTTATCTGCTCTAGAACCCAAGTAAATATATATATATATAGTCAGTCCACGACTTGGAGATGACGATGGAGATGAGTTCTGATGACTCCATTGTAAATTTATTAAATGGAAAGTGGAGACATGTCCTGTCCTGCCCAGGACTCTTAAAGAATAATGATCATTATGAGGTAGTGTACTGTAACATGTCAATAATTTTACATAAACGTCATCATTTAGCAAAACAGAGAAATTAGCATTTCTGTAATGTGGCAGTGGGCATGTGGACGAGTGCAGGTCAGAGGACGGATGTGCTCTGTTTCAGTGTCCAGCAACGGTGAAAAAGACGAAAGAAACAAGAGTTAAAACGATTTACGAAAATTTTCTATTTTCGTAAATCGTGTGCGAAATGCTATTCTTCTCAATCCTTCTAGATCTTCTAGCATCCACTGGGTTTTGCTCCAGACCTACAGAACTGTTTGTAGGTAGACAAGCTTTGTACCTGTAACAGTTTGTCTTCTAACACCAGCTCTTGGTTTTCAGGGTTTTGTTGAAAACCTGGATTCGAGGTACAGTTAAAGGTGATATGTGCATTTTTTTCTGTTGTTCTTTATATTGTGTTTATGAGAAATACAAAAAATAAAAACAAATCACACTGAAAAGATTCGTGGACCATTTGAGTGCTGTGATTTTTCAGCATGACAGTTTTTACAGTGTGTGTAACTGTGTGTGTGTGTGTGTGTGTGTGTGTGTGTGTGTGTGTGTGTGTGTGTGTGTGTGTGTGTGTGTGTGTGTGTTCACACACAATTCAAACACAAAGGCGAAAAGCACAGCTGCCACTTTTTTTCACAGTTCCTGTGCAGGGCAGATCATCGCTGGAACCTCCTACAAACCTGTCGCTTTCTAAAACACGAGGTGGCGGTTTTACGAGGAAACAAAACCGAAGTAAGAAAAACTCCACACCAGAAAAAATGCCTTTAGGCCAAACAGCTAAAAACAGTTGCTCCTTCTGCAGCTTCTCTTTTCTCTTTCACTTTCTTGTGAAGTTATTAAGAAAAAAACAGAGTTCATTGTGTTACTGAGAAACTGCAATGAAGCATCGTTTCCTCCTCCGTCCTGAAGATGGTGGAAGACTATGCCTCTGACACTGGAGACTCCTTCTATAAATTAGTAAAAACATCACAAATTCAAATTATACCATCAGATCAAGCACATTAATGCGAAGTGGTATCAACAAATCTCGAGACTAAAGGTGAAGTCACCCTCATCCTGAAGATAAAGATCCTGTTTAAAGGTCTCAGTTTCAACACCATTGCGGAGATCCGTCACGAATCGCAGAAGGTGCTTTAAAAAGAAGACTTCCAGGACACGTTCCTGGAGAACACTGGGGGCGCTGTATTGCCGTGCATGGGGAATATTTTAAAGGTGATCGTATGGAAACATTGATAAATAAAGTATTTTCTTGTACAAATAGCGAGTCTGCAATCTTATTGATTTCACCTCGTAAGAACTTTGTGCTGCTGTTATAGAAAATTAAGCAAAAATCCCAAACGATTGAGAGGAAGCTCAATACTGAGAACTACATTTAAATTCTTCATCATGAATCGCCGGTTCAGTATCATTATTATGCAGCTCCTGATCGACACTTTTCACTTTCTCGAACTATTTTTGTGTTCAACATTATCTAGCAGAATTTCTTTTCTATTTTTCGCCGTGACCTCACTGAAATAAAAATGAATAATAAATAATGAATGGGTTCAGCCTGCCTGGGCTTTAGGCATGTTGTAACTTTTATGACAAAATGAAATGTAGACCAAACGCCAAGGGAATATCGATTCGTTGCTAAATCAGGCACATTTGTCTGAGCACCAGAACCATCATCGTACCAGGTTCAACATTTTGGCTGACGTATAACTACATTTTGTATGCAGATGGTTGCATTGCTGGTTTTCGGTCTCCAGGGCTTTTGGTCTGATCCAATGAACATTTTTTCTGAAGGAGTCCAACATTAGGGTCACTTCAAAAATGCCTTTATTTGTCAGTACAGTACAGAGAAACTTTTTTCTTCAAACATCTGAGCTTGTTTGGAAACTGGGTTTGGAGTGCAGGGCCTGGTCAGGGATGATAATCTGACACCTGAACAGAAAGTTATGGTCTTTGTTCAACAGTTTACTGTAACAGTGGCAGTTTGGTGATGCTGGGGCTTAAACTCCTGACCTTCTGATCAGTAACCAAGAGCTTCTGTCTTTCCCAGATCATCACATCAAACATCGCTATTAAAAGGCTGATTAAGTTTTACTGGGTTTATTGTTTCTATTCTATTGGGTATGAGTGACAGCTCTATCTTAGTCCCACCCCCAGAGTTTAATGCAACTTCAATTGCAATTCAATTTCCTCCCACAAATATATTTATACATGTTATTTGTTTACCAATGCCTCATGACGATAAATCAAACCAGTCCAAGAAAACTACTTAATAACCACAATGATAAAAACTGTTTTGTAGGTGTTTAAAATAAATAGTAAACAAAGCACATATAAACCACCTCCTACTGTATGTCTGTCACCATTTTGTCTTTCACACTCCTTTGATGGACCTTCTCAAATCCAATTATTGATGAGTCCATTTCATCATGAAGTCAAGTGTGAATCCAGTAGCCTGGGTGTCAATACTTTTATGTCCACTGAGTCTGGTGGGACTTTCTGATGGTTCATGTTGTCTACAAACTCCTTTTCATTCCTTTTAGAACTTCATCCTGTAAAACAGCACATTCTGACGTTGTAAATCAATGCTCTCACCTGCAATTCCAGCTGAAGACACAATTAAAACACAACATTTGTGTACACCTGACCATAAGATTGGTATGTGCTTTTTTCTGAACATCCCATTCCATATTTAATCCTTATTTCCTCTTATAATGAGCTCCATTTTTCTGGGAAAATGTTCCAAAAGATATTGTGGAGATTTGTCGAGATTCATTCAACCACAAGGGTGTTAGAAAGGTCAGGTACTGATGAAGGTGAGAAGGTGAGGAGGTTCCTGGGGTGCACTCAGTGTTCACATTCATCCCAAAGGTGTTCAATAGGGTTGCAGATCTATAGCAGAAGATCTTCTACATCTTCCATGTAAAGCAGATCTTCATGGAGCTGGCTTTGTGCACAAGAACAGGTTTGAGTCTCCTAGATTATATTGAAGGGAAAATTTCAATGCTACCACATCCAAAGACCTCATATACAATTGTTTGCCTCCAAACAGTTTGGAAAAGTCCTGAGGTTGGATATAAAGCTCTTTAGGTTGCTCCTTCAAACACTAAGGCAAATTGAACATGGAACACAAGGTTGGACCAAGTGATAACTCGCTCAGAGAATCTTCATATCTTCAAACACCGGGCAATAAAGGGCTGAATAAAAACAACAACAACCGTGACTCAGGATTTCTCTTAATGGCACCACAGAGAAGCAGATGAATCCGTGCCAGCACGGCAGCCAATGAAGCAAACAGCAGAAAGCGAAAATATAAAGTAAAAGATGCGCCACCACAAAGCACACATGACTGGAGAGCGATCAGCGTAATTATCCCTCCTGTATGACAGCTCGTCTGGGGAAGAATACAAGATGCCTGAAGAAACCAGGAAGGTGGAGACGTGCCAGATTCAATGCCCACCAGCTGGGAATAATTGTATAGTTTGTCTGTTTATCTTCCCAGAAGCACCAGACAAAAGCAGAAGCACTGAGTCTCAGATCACCAGTACAAATACCCGAGTACCAGAGCACAAACATCCTCCTTTCTGTCTCTTTTCTTTTAACAACACACAAAAATTTATAAATATACTCCCAGGAAGCGTTTATTTGTCACATGGCCTCCTTGGAGACTGCTTTAGAGTGTATTATTATTATTATTATTATTATTATTATTATTATTATTATTATTATTATTATTATTGTTGTTGTTGTTGTTGTTGTTGTTGTTGTTGTTGTTATTGCCCTTTATATCTTTAACATGCTTTTCAGGAAGCCAAAGCAAACCATCTTTATTACCTTCTACCCAGGATTATTGTCATATTCCACACACTGACATTTCACCTGATATTTCAACATCTGTATAATGTCAGCTGAGTCCTGCCCTCGATCTGCTGCTCGCTGGGTCAAGCTTCTGAAAAATGAAGATGTGACACATTTTACATCCCAGATCCTGTTCTGAAGATCGAAATCAGCAGAACCTCAGTATAAGTTAAGGAAAGTGATCCACATTTTTTTTGTTTATTATCTGCTGACATAACCCAGGTTTATATTAATGCTCTTGTTCGAATAAACTTCACTTTCCATATCAACAGATGTTCAGAATCAGAACACTTTATTAATCTCATAGGAAAATGTCTGGGTTGCAAACATAAAGACTCAAGTAAAATAAAATATACGACATTTTAAATAAAATATGCATCTTAAGGTATATATTAAGTTGATATGTTTATATAGAGTTGTACAAGTTATTGCACATGTAGCCTTATTATTATTTTTATTGTTATTTTTATTTTAATATTATTATTATTATTATTATTATTATTATTATTATTATTATTATTATTATTATTATTGTTGTTGTTGTTGTTGTTGTTGTTGTTGTTGTTGTTATAACATTGAAATAATTGCCCAAGATATTAACATTGAATAAGTGTGACATGAAAATCTATAACTGTAATTAAGGCTACATCTACACGAATCCAGATCAATTTGAAAATTGTGTTAAAAAGACTCACGTCCATACGTCGTATCCTACATAACGTCTGAAAACGCTAACGTCTGAAAATGTCCCTGTACTGGGTATGCGTGAAAACTTCAGATGCTCTGACATTTCTGCCTGCCGTTTATTTTCTTTTTGGCTCTTTGAAACGAATACAAATCAGTCATCGTTTTTGAAAGCATCCGTTTTCACACACAGTTCAGGCTGCGATGCAAAAACTGCCTTTTAAAGTTTATTCCACCCTCATAAACGTGTTTAATCTTTTAAGAAGGAGTCTCCAGTATCAGAGGTACGTTCTCTAACACCTCCAGCATGGAGGAGATTTTACTCATTAGACAGAGAATAACGAGAAGCTGCTGATGGATGGAGTGTTTATAGCAGCTATAACACAAGTGAGAACAGGAACTGACCTGCTTTAATGTCATTCACGACATAAAATATTACTTTAAAGTGTAAAAGCAATTACATTACATTGTTCAATAAAAGAAACAGAAATGGAATTGATGGCAAATTGCTGTGGTATTTCAAGCTTACTTTTAGATTTTTGGACATTTTTACTCATACTTAACGATCTGTTCCTCGTCTCCTGCATATGCTAACGTCTGAATTCCAGCATGCAGCGTTCCTCTGATTATCTTGCCCTGATTTATAGTCCAGCTGAGTCTGTGCTAGACTGCAGATATCCGTGGGAGTCCAAGTAAACAAAATCGATACATGTGCAAAGGGCGCAAGCTCTAATTTCCTGCCTCTCAATCGGATTTTAGGAGGCAGATACTCACAGCATCAAACTTCTTTGATTTTCTTGAAGCAACTCGGTCCATGGAGAGTGAGTACGGCCAATTAAACCAGGAGCGGGGGTGTAAATACAGTAAATAAATAATATAAAGAGCAGATCCTTAATGGGGGAAATATAAAAAAAAAATCTGAATATAAGGCTGAGCATGAAGCAGGTCAAGTCAAAGAATCATTAAAACTCTAACAGCAAAAACACTGCTGTAGCTGAAACTCTCGGCAATCAAGCCACATAATACCAAATATTACTAGATACATATTAATAGATACATAATTCTAGCAATATATATATATATATATATATAAACACCTAGATTTTCCTTTCTGAAAGGCACTTTTTTTTGGAGAAACACATGTCCAGATCTTCCAATTTATTTTTATAAAAAATACTCCTCCCTTATCATGAAGAACAGTTTTACACTTTCAGCACCAGGACAGTTCCTTTCTCCAAACATTCAGCTGAAACTCTTTGTTGTGTCTCTTCTAAAACTCTCTAAAGTTGTTCTTCACTAGATGGAAATTTTCTTCTTCATCTCAGAGCAGTTCAGTAGGATTGAGGTGTGGTGTCTGGGCAGGTGGTTCCATGATAGATATCACTCCAGACGTCTGTCTGCTCTCTAAATAACACCTACAGAACTCAGACGTGTTTATCGCTTCGGCTCTTCGACTTGTTGTACGGTGAAGTCGCTTCCGATGAGCCGCAGTCCAGACGGAACTGCACGGTGATGAAGTGTGGAATAGGAGACATGATGGTTCACTTTCACTTTCTGGAATCTTCACTGCTCCAAAACAACCCCAAACCATTAAACTTCCATCTCCACGTGTGAGTGTGGGGGTGAGGGAGTCTGATCACATCTTCTCTCCTCTTCTTCTTCTTACACAAGTTTAATTCTTGTGTGTTTTTGCCTTTTAAATAGTGTGTGTTTATATATAGTATGAGAGCGAGCAGTTCAGGGGCAGTTTTAATAGAACCATGTTTCTCTATTAGATTTCTGCACTTTCGCGCACACGCACATGTCCCTCTGTATCTCTCTCTCCAGCGTCCTTCTCTCACTCTTTTTATTCTTTTCTCCCACTCACTGTAAAAGAGAACACTGATTAGATAAATTCCCAACAGGTGTGAGATTTTAACCGATTGTCTCCCCCGGCCTCACCCTCCATTCACAAACCGGCGCTCGGCCACGCCCCCTGTGCCACTTATATATGTATTACAAGCTAAGCTATGTTCTATTCATACACAGACATGAGCCCTATTTTGATTCAGTAACAAGTCAGAAATGAAATCATGTTTACTGTGTAGATGTAGATGTTCCCTTGGTTCCTAAAATGTTTTTCTGACCTGAGTATGGACACTATGTGACCGCGTGTCTTCTCTGTCTCATGTTATACAATAAAAATCCTTTAACTATAAATCTGGGATTTAAGGAATTTTATTGGATTCTGTTCAGTTTTATCCAGAAATCTGCTCACATGAACACACCATGCTCTTCAGAGTGACTCGGGTGTATTAAAGAGATGTTTCCATCCAATGAGAGAAAGGCATTATTCTGAGTTCCTGGGTTTTTTGTCAGCAAGCAGCGAAACCACTGATTTGATCTCATGACCAAATAAAGGATTCTTTAACAATGTTTGCTTTTAATTGTAGCTATATGCTAATAACAGACAGTGCTAGGTCATGTTCAGAAGCTTGGGCTGTATTACTTCCCGACTATGGAGTGAAAATGCAGGCTCAGAAAACTTCTTCAGCACAAACCATAGTCGCCACGGCTGCTCATCAGGGACAAACGCACACCATTCACCTTCACTGTTGTTTTCTGTAAAGCTGCTTTGAGACAATGTCTGTTGTGAAAAGCGCTATACAAATAAACTTGACTTGACTTGACTTGACTTTCCCTGTGACGTAGAAACGCTATGTTCCCTGTGTAGTCACGGGCTAAAAAGCTGAGCCGTGCAAAAAATAAATCAATTGGTGCAAAGAATAAAAAAAATAATAATAAATTTGCTTTGGTGCCTTCATAATAAAAATGTCATGAACTGTTTTATTCCTTTTGTACTCCGAAATGTTTACATGATCAGTTTTTTCTGATATTCAGAATGACACCTCGTGTAATTTTTAGCGGTTTATAGCCACATTTACTGCATGTTCCACAAATCAAATGGATAACAATTCAATTTCGATTCCCTACAGCCAGAAAACACACACACACACACACACACACACACACACACACACACACACACACACACACACAGTTATTTTTTTTATCCAATTTGACTCTGTTTGTTCAGCGTCTGGCCTTGTGCTCATTCTTCCCTTAGTTTAGAATCCGGTTCTGGATGTGTTGGATGCTAACTGGTGCTATTCTGACCACATTAGAACAAAGAGCAAACATGAAATTCGGCATGAAACTGCTCAAATCTGCCACGGAGACGTTTGACGTGACGCTCGTTTGACACAAGGCGATGCTGCGACGAGTCGTTCGAGGTGTTTCGAGCAGGACGTGTGCTTTAAGAGAGCAGAAGAGCATCGCTTCAAGCCCACGTGAGATCAGGAAGACCGTGGTGAACTCAACCCCCAAAAATTACAAAATCGTTCGGCAACTCGTGCATGATGTTCGTTGGAGAACAATCCACGTGATTTGACTTTCGTACCCACACTGCTCGCCAGATTCAGCTACTGCAGAATTCACCCTCTGCCTGACGATAAAGATCCGGCTCAAAGGTCTCCGTTTTGACACCATCGCAGAGATCTGGCACGAATCACAGAAGGTGCTTCAAAAAGAAGACTTCCAGGACCCGTTCCAGAAGAATATTGGGAGCAGTAATCTGCTGTGCATGGGGACTATTTTAAAAGTGAAAGTGTGGAAATGTAGATAAATAAAGTATTTCTTATAAACAGAGTGAATCTCTGAACTCACCTCATATGACTCTAATCGTTAACATCCCATAATCCTGATCATCTCCCATTACCCTCCTAGATTTACTTTTACATTTACAGCATTTAACAGATGCCCTTATCAAGAGTGACCTACAGCTATCTCATTTATACAGCTGAGCAGGTGAGGGTTAAGGGTCTTGATCAAGGGCCCAGCAGTGACAGCATGGTGGTACTGGAGTTTAAGATCTTGGTGTTCTTATTCAACCTCTAACCCAATTTGATTTCAGACGGACCCTGATATTTTCACTATTGATAGAAAAGACATCAGAATGAGTAAATTTAATATGAACCTGCAGACACTGGAGACTCATTCCAATATTATTTCATATATACACTTCGTTACAAATTTTGCAAACTTCACCATATTGATATATATTCAGTAATCTGATCCACATAACTAATATGAAGAAAACTTTATATACTTTATATACTTTTAATTTTAAACTAAACAGAACAACTTAAAAACTTCAAAAACTTAAAAACTTTTACTGTATTTTAACTTTTACTCCATGAATCGTGTTTTAATGAATTACATCAGTTCTTAAATAAAACTAAACTGTAAATCAGCGTATCAGGTCCATTTTTAAACTTCATTACAAAATCAGAACAAGAGATATAAAAAGTTTATTTTTTCCAAAAGAAAAAAAAAAAAAAAGATTTCTTTCCTTTTCTCTAAATTTGTTACTTAACCAAACACAGTATCAGAACATTATACAACCACTTTTCTTTTTTGCCACTGTTTATAAAAAATATTCTTAATTCTTTTCCGATTTTCTTTTACCATCATTGAGCTGTAATATACCTTCTGACCAATCACAATCCAGCACCTTGGAACAGTTTGCACTCGTCATCCTTTGTGTCATTCTTAAATAAATGAAATTATTTTTGTACCTTTGTTTGTGACTCAGCTCCAGAATCCTCTGCACATCCTTTTTGGGCACCGAGTCGTCATTCTTCATTGACTAAAATAAGGAAAAAAAGGTGAAATGAAAGATGTTTTTCAGACTGAACATTGGCCTTGTGTCTGTGATCTGCTGCTGTTGACTGAGAGATGTTCAGATTCTGTTCAGATTTGATGCTAAATAAATATGACTTTGATTTTTAACGCCAGGGCTGAGCGAGAACACAGGCGTAATCATCTCCTTTGTCATTGTGTTGCGAAAAATCTGTTGTGTTTCTGACTCATCTGGATGGAAAGATGGAGACGGAATGAAATTAAAAGTCTGTAGCTCATGTACATGTTTTCTAAGTGAGCAACAAACTCCTCTGTGTTGTGCTAAAAAACTAAAATAATCACTGACAGAGTGAAAGAAATACAACTTTATTTATAAAGTATAAGCAATGGTGCTCTTTTTATCCATTTATATTTACATGTAATTTTGCAGAAAAGTCATTAAACAAGCAAACCTTCATTATAGTAGCTATAAACGCCCTGTCCCTCACTTTTTATTCCAGAAGATGCTGTAAAATGTATGGCTTTATCTCTGACTCCTTCCATAAATATCAAATAAAAACATTTCTTTTCTACAGATGAAAAACTTCACCACCTCATTAACAATCATGGGTTTATTTAATCTTTTTGTTGAATCATTTAAATCAACACATTCTGACCAATCAGGATTCAGAATCCAGTAAGATCAACACAGTAAATATGACTAGTTACAAAATACTAGCATTATACTGTATATCTCTTAATTTAAATACATTTAAATAAATAAATATTACAGGTTACAGATTTTTAGCTGTAATGTATCTCTGGTGATATGTTACTAGATTCATCAGAATCAGAATAAAAAAAACAAGTTTACACGCACAAGAAAACGACTTGGTGACTGGAGCTTCCAGTGCAGAAGAAACGACAGACAAAATATAACAGAATATAAGTGAAACAGACAATAAAATAATAATGCACTATAAACTGAAGTAGAAATAATGTTTGAATAAATGTACAGATGTTATTTTCAAATGTGCAAATGTACTATTCTGATTCTATGAATAAGTGTATCAGATCGAGAATGTGTAGTTGTGAATCTTTTAATTGTTTGACTATAATTTGACTATAATTGAGTATAAAAAACAGTTTGTGTGCCTGCTGTTCTGGTGGACGATGTTCTGTAGCGGCAACAGTTGGACGAGAGAGTGGGCTCGGTGTGTGGGGTCCAAAGTGATTCTCTTAGCCCTTTGCTCCACTCTGGAGGAGTAAAGATCTTGGAGGTTGGGCAGTGGTGCACCTGAACGTCCGCTGAAGCCTCCTGATGTCTGATTTGGTAGCTGAACCAAACCAGACAGTTATAGAAGTACATTTTAGTAGCTTCAGGTAATAAGATAGAAGAAAAAAAACTTTATGTATATTGTTACATATTAATAGCTACTCATCACTAGCTACATATTGTAGTTAAGTATAACTAGGGATTATTAGACATGGTCCTTTCATGTGGATTGAGATGGATGTGCGATCGTGTCTTTATGGAAAGCTGGCAGAAATCCGAGCAGTCAGAGCCGAGGTGAACATTACAGCCCTCATCAGGAAAAGTTTAACGATAATAAGGCAGACTCTGGCTCAGTCTCGTCGTAAAAAATAAACAGAAGGACACAGAAGCGGCTCGGGAAAGGTTACATGTGCATAATTTATCTGAAATAAAGGTTACTGTTGATCATTGATGTTTTACAGCAGATCCGGCGAGATCAAAGTCTCCATACCACCAATCCACCACCAACCACCTCACTCCCGTCTCACACACACACAAATACATAACGCTTTGAAAGAGGTCCCAAAACAAAAAAACACACATATACAGGTACACACACAAGGATTTTCAATTCTGACCAAGAAGCTCCATGTTGAAAAACACATAGAGGAACTGATGAGACATCACCCTCCAGGCTTATGGAAATATGGCTACAGTGCCCTGCCAAGCCCTGGTACAACGTCCAAGTGCTCTGCCCAGACAAACTGGACTTCAAAGATATAAATATGTGAATCACTGTGGATCCATTGGCTGCTATTTGATGAACATTCTGAAGAAGAGCAACAGAGTCACATCCTCACACCGGCAACAGATCAGCGTATTACCTTCTCCTCTGATCTTATTCACTCTGAACAACTGCCTCTGTTTTAACTAAATTAAAAAAAATCGCATTAATGATTCAGTCTGATTAATTTATTATATTTAGAGTAAAGTTTGTTCCTAGTAAAAAGATTCATGATATATGATATATACATTACTGCTTTATACTTTTTTATTAAGGAATAATAAAAATGTAATTCTTAGTTACTTTGATTTAAAAGAAGCAACATCATAAGTATTATTGTATATTATAAAATAATAGTTTTTTAAATATATGTAAATGTACTTTATCACTTTAAAGTAATATAATAATATATATGTACACATTTTTCTTTATTAATATACAAATGCACAATAGGAAATATGATTCTATTATCACATTCTATTCTATTCTATTCTATTATTATTTTCATATTAATTTTATTGTTTATAATTTACATTGATGTAGTTTTGGTCGGATGAGAATCAGGAAGCTGTGATTTATATTCCGACTGACTTTTTCGGCACAAAATCTGAAATCAAAATCAGCAAAAGGTCAGTAAGTGAGTAATTGAGGCGGATCGTCCAGACGGACTTTTACACACTTTGTGCTGAACATTTGGTAAAAAGTGAAAGTTTTTTTTTTGCTCAACAAAATGTGTGAAATATTTTGTATATTTTAACTTTTATCATTTATACCAAAATATTTGTTTGTGTTTATGTAAATCAGATGTTTATGCAGGTGAAATGGGGCAACAGGTTTGATAATTGTATGGGTGCGTTTATGTAAATGATAAGTGTATTTGCAGGTTTATGTGAATGAGAAGTTTATAAGGGTTAATGGGGCGTGTTTATTTAAATTATAGGTGTATGTAGCGTGTTTATGTAAATGAGAAGTGTATTAGGCTGAATATGGCATGTTTATTTAAATGAGAAGTGAATGTAGCGCATTAATGAGGTTGAACGGGGCGTGTTTACGCAAATGAGAAGTGTATGTACCGTTTTTATGTAAATGTTAAGTTTATGAGGTCGAATAGGATGGGTTTAATATAATAGGTGTATGTGGAGTTTTTATGCAAATGAGAAGTTTAGGGGGTTGAATGGGGTGTGTTAAAGTAAATAAGAAGTGTATGGGTTGTGTTTATGTAAATAAGAATGTATAAAGGTACAATAAGGTGCGCATTTGTGGAAAAAAAAAGTTAATATAATTGTAAATATGTAAATTAAAGTTTGTGAGGGAAAATTGGGGAATTTTTATGTAAATAAGAAGTTTATAAGAGTAAAATGGGGTGTGTTTATGTAAATGAGTTGTTTATGAGGATAAAATGAGGTGTGATTATTTAAATTAAAAGTGAATTATGTTAATTGAGTTTACCTGTAGGTTTCCCTTTATGCTGTCCAGCTCCTTCGAAGTTTTTGAGAGTTGACGTAAAATCCCTGTTCTTTCTGTAAATGCTTCCTTTAGCTTCTTCTCCAGCACTTCATAACTGCAGAGAAACAGAAAAGCAGAAAAGAACAACATCATGTATTATGTGGAGACGTGATCTTCTGACACATAACTGAACTGAGATCAACTTTTAGAAATTCTGGGGGATTCCACTATAAAAAAAAGTGTATATTAACACCCTCATATACCAGGTCGCAAATCAGCCCCAATTCACCCCAGTGTACAATTATTTTACACAAACCAGCCAGATTTACGTGGAAAATTATAGAGTTATTAGAATTAATATTT
Organism: Silurus aristotelis; assembly: GCF_946808225.1. Lineage (NCBI taxonomy): Eukaryota > Metazoa > Chordata > Actinopteri > Siluriformes > Siluridae > Silurus > Silurus aristotelis. Next base: position 29,823,153 of record NC_139583.1, read on the forward strand.
AGAATTATTACAGAAAGAATTGGTATGTAAATATGTAGAATCTTCAGATTTAATTAAATGTATATATTTGCATAATTTCTGCCATAATGTGTTTCCAAAAAAAATTGAACGAGAGAAAATGTATCTGAATAATGTTGAGTTTTAAAGAATTGAATAATAATAATAATAATAATAATAATAGATTTTACACATTAGTTTAAATAATTGAACTGAAATGTAATTATTAAATTGTGGAATAAAAAAACCTGCATTATTACACCTTTATTACAATGTTATTACATGTAATTAAATCCCCTAAACCTCATTTAAAGTATTTCTCTGGTTTAAACAGTATTTTATTGTCTATACTTTAAATGTGCAGTAATACAACGCATGTCTGAATCAAAGATGGAAGATGCAGAAGAGAGAACACAATTAATATGCAAAAATATTCTCGCTTTGTAGCTTTAAAGTATCAGAATATAAACAGGACATCAAAGACACATGAAAGGTCACTAATTAATGAGGTGTATTTGTTAGAACATTAATTAATCACCGTGTCTGAGCAGCGCATGAGCTTTTATTAGTATTTACTTCCTGCCAATAACCGAATCATAACCCAGACACCGGAGAAATCAGTAAATATGTTCATTACCCGAGCGAGACGTCTCGCTCTGAGTCACCGCTGATGCCTGAGAGTGGAAACGAGTTGCTATTCGTTAGACGTCTGAGGTGACGGCGTGTCACGGGTCAAAGCTGAAGCGGGTTATTAGCACTGATGCTGAATCAAACTGCTCTGATCTCTCGTCACGCTGAAGACGGGAAACATGTTGTAATAAAATCTGACGTGTCGCAAAGTCATGCTTGTCACGTTTCCTACGTTATTTTATTAGAATGCAGAGCTGGTTCTGATTGGTTCTGATCAGCACTCACAGTGGCACGTTATTGTTTCCATAGTAACAGCTTATTCCGTTCACAACAAACAAACTCATACATATAATCCATCATTTTTTCAGACATATTTAGATTTGATATTTTTTCTGCCGTATGTGTTTTTCCAAAAAGATGTTTTGTACGTCCATTCACTTGAACTCGGAAACCCAAAACTCTGCTTTCCATGGTTTGGACTGGAAGATCTTCTGCAAGAGAGCTCCACACCTAGTAAACACCTTGCAGATGAATGTACGCTGTCTGCACCCCAGGATCCCCCTCACCTCACCTCCATCAGTACTTGTAAGTACATTTGTAGCTGAATGAATCATCACAAATCTCAAAAAGCGCACTACAAAATTACAAACCTAATTATGGGTCTAAATAGTCAGGATATAAATATTTAATATCTGCAGGGATAATTAATGCAAATGCAAAGTATATTATGGCAAATTGAGCAGATTTATGTATATGAGAAGTGTATAAGGGTTAATGGGGCGGTTTTATGTAAATGAGAAGTCTATGTGGGTAAATTAGGTCAGGTTTATGTCAATGTAAAGTTTATGAAGGTAAAATAAGCCATGTTTATGTAAATAAAAAGTATATGAGGGTAAATAAGGGCAGGTTTATGTAATTAAGAGGTTATGTGAATAAATTAGGGTGTGTTTATGTAAATGAAAGGTTTATGAGGACACACAATGGACATTGTCACAAAGCAGCTTTACAGAACTTAAGAAATAAAGGTATAAGACCATTAACAATCTATTAACAAAGTCATTATGACTGTAAAGTGACCAGAATATTTATGTTATATACAGGGTGGACAAAGCAAAAAAAAAAAAAGAGAAACAGCAAAATAACCTCGATGTAAACAGCAACATTTCTCGATCTTCACATAGAAAATGAACTTCTACTAAAACCGGGTTTGTCGTTTGTGCTCCTGGTGTCGCGGTGATGTTTTATGAGCAGAGCAGCATGTGGTCGTGTTTATATCGAGCTCATGGATCCTCAGGACTGATGGGATTTCCAGGGGAGAATTGGCAGCTCACATACACACACACACGCACGCACACACACACACACACACACGCACACACACACACACACACACACACACACACACATACACACGCACACACACACACACACACACACACACACACACACGTTCCTAACACATAAACAAAATGTGTCACAGCATACACTCATAGACGTGTTATTTATTCATAAAGACGCCATAGGTGTCTGATTTCCATCACTTGAGAATGATATTATTCCAGGTTTCTGTCATGGGTGTTTCTGGTATGCGTTTTATTCGCACCATAAAAATCTTGACTGCTTTGTTTTATTGTATATATTTTATTATTATATGGTAGTGATCCCCAACCTTTTTTTGTGTCTGTGGTCCGTATAATGTCACGCGCAATAAAATCTAAAAATTATAATAAATAAATTATCATAAAATTCTTATTATTATTATTATTACATGATTTAATTATAAATTTTAATTACAGAAATAATGAGAATGGGATTTACTATAATGCAGAATCAGTAGGAGTTTCTTGCATAGACAAAAAAAAAAAAAAAAGTGCCTGAAATTGGAATAAGCAAAAATGATGATAATAATAATAAAAAACAGCCTGAAGACCAGAAAAGTCAATAAAATGGAAATAAAATTAAATTAAAACATTGTTTCTGTGGGACTCGTTACTGAATGATCCACAGGTCGGTACCAGTCTGTGGCTTGGTGGTTGAGGACCCTGTTATACAATATATCAGTGTATCAGGTCCCAATGGACTCATTTCCCATCAGACACCACAAACGCCAGCATGGACTTTAAATCTTAACACTCACATTTGTGGCATTTGGCAGGCGCTCGTATTCAGCTTTATTTATAAAGCTCTTTTAACAACAGACAGTGTCTCAAAGCAGCTTTACAGAGATAAAGCAGTTATAAAAGAATGTTTATGTTTAGTGCCTATAAGTGTGTTTCTTTAAATTCATCCCTAATGAATAATCCAGTGGTGACTGTGGTAAAGAAAAACTCCCTGAGCCCTAATGAGGTACAAACCTGAAGAGGAACCAGACTTGTGTCCATTCATTACAGTTCCATCATGTTGAGGTGTTTAAGGATGGACGCTTAAATGTAAACCGTGGTCCTGAGCACATTGTAGCAGACTGTTGATATTAATTACAGTCCAAATCCATTCTCCAAGTTCTGAAGTTGTTCAGTAATTTCATGGATCTTTAGGCTGTTGATGTGGAAACATCTTCAACATCTTAACCACTGAGTTGCTCATTCCCATGTACTGATACTCATGATATTAAAGGATATTGATTTATTCAGCTCATAGTGAAGTTTACAGAATGAGCTCAGTTCCAGCTGTCCTTGTCTGTTATTATGCATGTGAATTAGATTAGATTAGATTAGAATAGATTGGATTTAGCTTTGTGTAAAGTACATGTAAGGAGCCAATAAAGTGCACTTAACATCCAACCAAAAGTTCACAAGTGGCTTATTTATAATAAAAAGCAGTATTTTAAATAAAGGGATGGGGTTCAGATGTACAGGTGTGAGAGTGAATAATGTGCAGAAGGTGCAGAAGGTAATAGGATATGGTATATATTAGGTGGTATCAAAAGTTTGGAGTTCCTGATCTCTCGTCGCCTTCCACAGCGATGTTCTTCGGCTCTTGAAACACGTCTCTGTGGAGGATTTGCTCGGTTTCACGCAGAAATTTCACATTTGCTCTTTTTTCTAACTCGATGTCTGGGGTGAAATCGCAGACATGGGAACACAGTAGTATAAAGTACAGTGTCAATGTGCAAAGATTGTGTAGAGGATTAAAGCTCTCAAGAAGAGAACGTGCTCAAATAACATGATATACATATACACATAGATGAATATTTGAATCATAGCGAATAAATGTTTACATCTTTATAAAATCTCTCTGCATTAAACAGTAATGGGCGTGTACAGCTGAACAAAAAAATAGTTGTGACTCAGAGTTAGACTTCACGTTGTTGCCTGGAAGCTGCTCTGCCTGGGTCTATCAGCTGAACAATGCCGAAGTGAGCGTAATCTTCAGAAGAAGAAACAAAAGGAGGCACAGCAGGTATGTAGAGGAAATCTAAAGGGGAAAAAAATACAGAATCTGTTTCTCTGCTGTTCTTTAGTTAAGAATCGTACAAAAACTAATCTTCAAGCATTATTTAGGAATGTTATAAATCAATAAGGAAGTAATTGTCAGTACAATACAGAGAGAGTCCAGAACGTTCTCACTGATGCCTGTACTTCCTGGTCAGGAAGCTTTCCATTCAAATCTCAATACCCAATCAAAATAATCATTTTGTAACTATTAACAAAAATAAGGAAAGCATCAGAGCTCAGTGTGAGATTTTTACCTCCGTCTCAGAGAGTTTGCTCCTCTGTGTGACGCTCCATAATGTATTACATTTTCTGGAACCTGACTTCAGTGTAATTATTTTTTGGAATAAATTCAGAGAACTGCTGCTCGGTGCACAATATCATTCTATTTTCTTTCCTCTTCCACGCTGCTCTGGTGTTTACTACGTCAAAAATATGGACCCATAAATCGTTTGCTGGCTTTGTATCCTGCAGGAGTTGGATGTGTTTTTTGCACCAGATGTGCGGTGAAAAGAAAAAAAATCCAATATGGATAGGTCGGAGGAGAGAGGTCACAAAACATACATTAGGAGAGTGAGTTCCGGCCCTGAGCGCAGTGTGCATCCGATAAACTATCGCAGGTTTCAGTACACAATCATCACCTCTGGGAAAGGAAAAGAAAAACTATAGATATGACAGAAATAAAAAATCTCCTTTCTTTTCACCAAGGCTGTGTTCGTTTTTTTTTTTATTTCTCGAATATTGGCGAGATATTTCCCAGTGGCTGGAATGATGTATTTTATATATTTTTAATAGGAACAGCAGAGCTACAGTTCCTGTTTTTTTGTATTTTGTGAGGGTTCAGCTTTGGCCTCCACACAAACCATGTCATTATATGGTCCTTATACATTTCCTAGTTGAATTGAAGCCTTGATTAGATTATAAATGTATACCTGCTGTGTGTTATTTTGTTTATTTGTGACGTATATACGCACTTCGGCTCTGTTCAGATGATAATGCTGAGCGGTTTGAGGATACTGCCTCGCTATTTATAATTGATAACTGAGCAGGTAAATTGTTGCTATACTTTTTCACTCAAGTGAAAGTAAAGAAGTTTGGGCTCTGACATGTTCTTCAGTAAAAAGTAACCATTATTCCTCCCTGTATCTGTTCTAAATGTACCTTAAATTAATACTTTTCACATTTTTAATACTCTAATCAACATGGACAAATATTGCTGATTATTGCATGTTTATTATTAGTGAAACCAAACATAGAGCATGAAGACAAAATAATCTTGTAATTGTTTTAAAGTAATGATGGTGTTTTAAATTACGTAAATAATCAGGACACCAAACTGAACTTTGGCTATGTTTCCACACGGACAGTTAATGAGGTGATACCAGAGAAACTGCACCTCTTATAACTTTCATACAGATTACAGAATCAGTATTTACTGAGATGCAGGGGGTTTTATTTACGTGTCTGTGAAGAGAGACGGCAGAGAGCGCCCCCTGTGCGTTTTCTATATTTTACAAAAGCACAACATTTTTTTGTTATTATGAGTGTGTACAAATAAAAGTAGACCCTTCACAGATTCTAATAAAGTATTGCTCTTATCTGTACGATCAAACAAGACTGGGTAATAAGTTTGTTTCGCTGTTATGAGGAAAAACAGCCACAAAACGCACCGGTGCGTTTGTCGACACCCAGAGGGTAAATTGTTGGATGTGTCCATCATGGCGGATTTTAGTGCTGATTTCAGATTTGGTGCACAGAATGTTTTTTGATATCTGAGTAAAGAAAGGACGTCATGAATATACCTGTTTTGCGTTAAAACAGAAATATGTGCTGTGTTAATGAAATTTGTGCTGTTAAAATAATTTGCATTAACATTATGAATGTGTTAATTTTGAACAGCCCTAATTAATATATTAATACAAAACAAATTTCAAATTTTGTTACCTAATAAACATATCCAGTCTAAAGATCCACCATGTAGAACAACAGCAGAGAAAAGAAGATGATGATCAGGTGATCAGAAACATCTTTGTTCTCAGTCATGTTCTCATCACTGACTCCCTCTGTCTCATCCACGTTAACCCCAGACTTCTTACTGTCTTCTGCTTTGCTCATTGTGACAGAAACTAGTCTACGTCTGTGGTGTGAGAGAGAGACAGGAGATGATCCACCAGTGGATTGAAAAAGCAGCGTAATGACAGGAAACAGGTTGATGAGCTGAAAACGGCTCAATAAGAAGATAAAATATTGATCATGTCACCGAACAGATTAAAACTAAAGTAACGAGTCTGGTTTGAAAATGTAAGAAGTAGAAAGTACAGATATTTGTGTTAAAAATAGAATGAGTGAAAATAAAATGTCTGAAAAATAAATAGTAAAGTAAAAAACTAATACCAGAAAAATCTACTGAAGTACAGTAACAAAGTATTTGTACTTCATTAATTCCAATTGTGAGCAGCATCCAGAACCACCCTTGCTTTCACTAGTTAGAATTATTTACCTGTTTTTCTCAACAACAAAAAAATTTTTTAAAGCAAATAATGCGTCTGTGGTGCTCTTCCTCAGCATGAAACTATACTGCTGCTCACAGATGGTCACCTCTTCCCTCAGCCTGGCTTCCACTACTCTTTCCCATAACTTCATGGTGTGACTGATCAACTTAATTCCCCTGTAGTTACTGCAGGTCTGCACATCTCCCTTATTCTTAAAGATCAGTACCAGCACACTCCTTCTTCATTCCTCAGGCATCTTCTCACCTTCCAACATCCTGTTAAACAATCTTGTTTAAAACTCCACTGCATCTCTTCTAAACATCCCCATGCTTGCACTGGTATGTTATCTGCAATCGGGATTTTGCCTAGGTTAACAAAAATGCTAAAAAACACAACCCCAGTTGTGAGTTCAAATCCCAGCAGCATCAAGCTGCCACTGACCCTTGAACAAGGCCCTCAACCCTCAACAGCTCGGTTGTATAAATGAGATCATTGTAAGTGAGTCTGGATAACGGCGTCGACTGAATGCTGTAAATGTAAATATTGACCTCTGTTGTTTATGTTTTTTTGGTATTGCCCTGAATAGCCTTGGTCTGTTTGTTGATCTCCCGACTTCTACCTTCTTTTGTATGTTGATCTTGGATTTAACTGTTCTTCCTTCCTTTTCTTTCTGAGTTCTAATCCCAGCACCTCCAAGCTGCTACTGCCGGGGATTTGAGTAAGGCCCTTAACACTTAACTGCTCAGTTGTAAGTCGCTCTGGATGAGGGCATCTGACTGAGCATTAGACTACTGAAAATATTATGATCTGGCAACCTGTACATTACTGGATTGTCTTTGAGAGCCAGAACACTTATGAAGGACAATAAATTAGAGTGGAAGACTATTTAATTGCTGTAGGTCAGAGTGGTGAGTCGCCAGCTTGCTGTGATTTGGACGCCTGCATGGACGTCGGCGTTGTGGCGCTCACTTGGGTGAATTTGTGTTACAGTGTGAAAAAAAACAGCATTAGTGCACAGTCAAGCATACTAACAGCACATCGACTTCCTCCTGCTATCGAGCAGAGTACAGCGCTCCTATGTTTCCCTGCTAGCCATGGTTGCACAATTTAATTATCACCCTGCAGCCACTGGGGATTGGATTTGCCCAGCATTAAAGGAACATGCATTTTTTTTTATTGTTGTAAAACTGTTCATGGTGCTCACAGAGTCACAGGACAAAGCCATTGGGATGCTATTTGTGTTCTATTGATATTATATTTACAAACCTGCTCCTGAAGTAAACTTAAAGGATGATTTAAAAGGAGTTCTGTGCTTCTTCTACTTGTTCTTTAGTGTAAATTGATAATATGAGAACAATTTACACACTGGTTTTATAATTAAATGTCCAATTCCACACTGAGTCTCCATTTGTTGTTAGAATAACATCCCTTTTTTTGGGGAAGATGTTCCACCAGTGCTTGTGGAGGTTTGTGGAGATTCATTCAGCGGCAAGGGTGTCACATTAATCATGATCAAAAGAGTGAATCTCTATAGCAGGAGATCTTCCACTCCAGCACATGGAAAGCAGATGTTTATGGAGATGGCTTTGTGCACAGGAGCATTATCATGCTGGAGTAGGTTTGGGTCTGTCTGTCTGTCTGTCTGTCTGTCTGTCTGTCTGTCTATCTATCTATCTATCTATCTATCTATCTATCTATCTATCTATCTATCTATCTATCTATCTATCTTTTCTGACTCATGGTAGGAAAGTCACTAGTTCAGGCAGTTCCATTGTTAAACATCATCTGCATCAGAGTCAGTAATGATATTGTATCTGTTCTTCTGGCTGCATTCAGGTTTATTCAGATACATTTGTAAATTTGTCTATTTTTTTTTACTTTTTTTATTTTTGTCCACCAAAAAAAATGAATACAATTTGTAAATGTCATTTTTGCATTGTAGTGTGATGTGGAAGAACAGAGATGTTCAAAAACAATGACAATTTATAGGTGTGTTTTTATAGGTGTGTTTTTATAGGTGTGTTTTTATTGGTGTGTTTTTATTGGTGTGTTTTTAGTGATTCATTCAACAAAAAAAGAAAAATTTCATTTACATTTCTGGTGACACTTTTATGCAGAGCGACTTACAGATATCTCAGTTAAACAGCAGAGCAATTAAGGGTTAAGGGCCATGCTTAAGGGCCCAGCTAGGGGCCGCTTGGTGGTGCTTAAGTTTAAACCCATGACCTTCCAATCAAAAGTTCATCATCATCTTAACACCCAAGCTACAGCATCCAAACAAGTCATAGGATTAGCAACAGTTTGCCTCTTAATGTGTCCGTCTGAAAAACATTTCTTTAACCCCATCACACCATTTTAAAGAAACAGAAAAGAAATCAACATCAGACAGAAAGAACGCAGGATGGAGATCTTTATGTTTTTTACGCATGCACAGTATTGGATGAGGGGATGAGTGATTGACAGAATGGTGGACCAGTGAAGACAGAAACAAGAGAAAGTGTTGATGAATGAAGCCTGAGATATCAGGTCAGATATTTCCAAATGATAAACTGAGGCTCTCCATCAGCATGAAGATCTCTGATGCTCAACTGCAACACTTGGGAGACGACTCAAAACACATTCACCAACTTGTCACCTACCATATCATTCTGGTGAAGGTGGACAGGTGTGTGAGAAATGCTCCTCAGCGCTCGTGTTAATCCCTACGTTCAACATTAACCAGATCTCTAACCTTCTTTCAGGGCTATTTTGGGGTTTATTCAACAATTTAATGATCTTTTAGAAATTTTTCAAATCTCCATAAATGTTAATGAATAAATGATAGCAGATTCTATGCTAATAAAATGTAACAATAAAAAATACACATCTCTCTAAATGAATTCATTCTGGAATTAACAGACATTAAAAGGAAAATTCGACATTTTATTAAGTAAATATAAATATATAGAACATCCCCAAACCTCTAGCAGGAGAACAGGAAGTAAATACAGACACAAATCCGTCTCCGTGCATCAGTGAGATTGCGAACGCTCGGCTTAAAAGCTCCACAAATCACACCAGTTTGTTGATGTCATCAATCAGTTGAAAAATAGTGCTGATGAACATTTCAAAATGACGTCGGCTGTTCCAAAGGCAGTGCAGCGTGCCATGTTCTCGACACCGGCTAATAGCTGCAAACTCAGAGTGCACGGCTTAAAAGGCACCTTTTGATTTATACGTTATAAATAATATATAATTTGCCTGTAAAAAGCTTGCAGTGCAGTTCTGTGTTCCGTCCAGCATCCGGAATATTCTTCTGTATCTCTGCTGTGTTGGATTCTTATTAAACTTTTCCATTAATGACAAATTATTTTATTAGCATCTAAAAAAGGGTTATTTTTATTAATTGACTGCGAAATGATTATAAAAAATAAGCGTTAGTGCATTCTGCTTTAGTCAGCGTTCTGTACAAGCGATCTTGTGCAAAAGAAATATCTTCCAAACGCAATCCTACGCCCTAACTGGCAACCATCTGTATGACTCGGAAAAACCCAGAGGAGCCGTGATGGATTTATTCACAGCCTCGGATTCGTAATTGTGTCACATGGATTCCCAGCATGAGGAGACGAGAGAGAACATTAAAAATCAATTTCTTTCCATTAGCCAGAAATACCTGTATTTGACTGCTGCTGCCCGGATAAAATATGAGGACGGACAGATCGAGCTCGGGCGAAAGGACGACCTTCTGTAGCTCAAAAAAAGAATTTTTTATGAAACTTGATCTCAGCTTAATTCTTGAAAATAAAGGAATGTGGGTCTGTCCATTAGGATATTTATACTATTTAAATAAAAATGTGTAGATTTTTCCAGAAATATGTGGTTCTTCCTCAAATCTGTTCCAGCATGATGATGTCCCTGTGCCCAAAGCCAGCTCCATAAAGATCTGCTTTCCATAGGTTGGAAGATGTGGAAGATCTCCTGCTATAGAATTCTAACAGATCCGAACACCTTTGGGATGAACGCTGACTGCACCCCAGGACCCTCCTCAACTTCTGCTTGACTTTACTAACACCTTTGTGGCTGCATGAATCTTCACAAAAATCTAATGGAACATCTTCCCAGCAGAATGGAGATTATTATAACAGGAAATAAGAACTGGGAAAACAGCGTGTGTGTGTGTGTGTGTGTGTGTGTGTGTGTGTGTGTGTGTGTGTGTGTGTGTGCGTGTGTGTGCGTGTGTGTGCGTGTGTGTGTGTGTGTGTATCGCAGTTGAAATCATCGATTCTGAAACTGAGAGCGCACAGTGTAAAAGCTTGTGTCCTTCAGCAGAGCTGCTGATCTGAAGCTACATTAAACTAGTTAAGTTCATCTGACTGGATAGTGATGTGACACCGTCAGTTCAGGGTGCCAACAATTATGCACCACTCGTTATTACCAGTTAGTACGCCATTATCATGTCCTGTGTGCGCAGCGATTACAGCGATCAGGTATAACATTATGACCACCTGCCTAATATTGTGTTGGTCCCCTTTTTGCTGCTGAAACAGTCATGACCCGTCGATCATCAACAGCGTGAACTTCTTCAGCAGTTTGAGCTACAGGAGCTCATATGTTGGATCGGACCACACGGACCAGCCTTCGCTCCTCACATGCATCAATGAGCTTTGTCACCCCACGACTCTGTCACGGGTTCACCATTGTTCCTTCCTTGGAGCACTTTTGATAGACACTGACCACTGCAGACCAGGAATATCCCACAAGAGCTGCAGTTTTAGAGATGTTCTGACCCAGACGTCTAGACGTTACAATTTATTAAACTCACTCAAATCGTTACGCTCGCCCATTTTTCCTTCTAACATCAACTTTGAGGACAAAATGTTCACCTGCTGCTTAATAAATAAATCCACCCACTAACAGGTGCCATGATGAAGATCATCAGTGTTCTTCACTTCACCACTCAGATCTGATGATGCTTGTTGTACAACGGAGATCCTCACAATGGCAGCTTGAAATGAGCAGAGCAGACACGGTCATGATGTCATAACTGGTAATGATGCCGAAATTCCCTTTCTTATACACTATCACCATTCTTCTAAAGCCTTCACAGTGAGCGCCTGTTGTGCACCACTCCACTACTCCATTATAACTCATGGCAAGGGGTTTGAATTGAGCTCGTACTGGTTCCAAACAATGTCCCAGTGTCACCAACTTCTGGTTCCAAAAATGTTCTGTTTCCCTGTGCAACCCTGTATAATTTTATATACACAATATTCCCAAAAGTATTGGGACACCTGACCTTTCCTTCCATATGTGGTTCTTCTCCAAACTGTTACCACAAACCTGGAGGCACTTAATTGTACAGGACGACTTTGGATGTGATATAATATCACATTGATATCACTTGAACTTGGAAACCCAAACCTGTTCCAACACAAACAAAACCAGCTCCATGAAGATCTGCTTTACATGGTTTGGAGAGGAAGATCTTACATTAAGTGGCCTAATATAGAGCTCCTGACTTTACTAACACCCTTTGGCTGATGAATACAAATGTTCATAAGCACACTCCAAAATCTACTCAAACATCTTCCCAGAAAAGTGGTGGGAATTATATGAGCAAATTGAGACTAAATGTTTAAAGTGATGCTCATACTTCACTTTATGATCAGGTGTCCGCATACTTTTGGCAATATAGTTTAGAACAAGATTTATTCAGAAGCATCAGTTACAGTTTAGATCGCAGAAATACCACAATCTGAACCTGGCTTCAATAAACAATCACTCCACTTGATGAAGAGTCATGGTTCAGTGAAGAACTGCATTCCAGATCATGCACACAAGCTTCTCTGGTTCCTCATTCAAGGAGTAGTAACTTATCTATTTGTCTTCATCTGCTAAGTTCCTTAAAGCCACTTATAATTCAGTGGTCGTTCGGTCTGAATATATTTGTTTACATGTGTATCAGGACCATCTGGGATTGTTTTACATGGCTACTGAAAATTAGAACAAAAGTTGAATAACAATTAGACCAATCTAGAACAGAGCAGCTGGTCTCAGTACAGCAGTCACTGCATAACCTTCAAATGTCAAATAAGCACCACTTAGTCCCCGTGTCCCCTGTAGATCTCCATCGCTGTAGCGCTGACCCCTACAGTTTCCTGAGACATTTTTTCCTCGTTGCAAAGTCACTGAATGTCAGATGTACGTCACGTCAAATGTCTCCTGCTGTTTGCCCGGTTTTACACAGAAGTTCACGTCGCTCTTTGTTCTAACTTGCTGTCCGTGATGAGACGTGGAAACGCAAGCAGTCAGAACAGCACCAGTTACATTATTAGTCTCCAAACCTTTTCATGCCACCTCGTAATATACTGCACACCCTATACTCTAAACCTTACTGTTCTTCTGGTCTTTTACTACAAGTGCTGCTCAAGAACTTTGTCTCATCTCATCATTATTAACAATGATGAGATGTTCACCTAATAGTCTTTGTCCTGAATGGATGCCTGCCAGAAATTCATTGCATCATTTATCTTAATAAATACCTTATCCTGTTCAGGGTGGTGATGGATCTAAAACCAGAGAATATCTCAGGAACATTGGGTGCAAAATCGGAATTTTCGCTGGACTAGATTTCAGTTCATCACAGAGCAAAGTTCAAATTGTAGCCAACTTGCATCAAAAGCTGAGAACCTGAAGATACTGGTAAACAACTGGCGAAAAAAATGGTGGCCTCTTCATTAACTGTACAAAAACATCTACACTAAGTACTAAGTGCTTTTCAAGATGTGCTTTCTTCATATCACGGTGAATCAATATCACTCCTGTAGCTGTTAGTGGAAAAAAGAAGCTTATGGAAAATTCATAGCTCCATACGCAGCCTCATCAGCACCAGTTGAGAAGACCTGGATCTGGAGTAGTGGCTTGTCTATTCTCCATCTTTACTCATTCTCCCATGAAAGTCATATCCTTACATGAATGTCCAATCCTCTGCTTTACTGATGACACTCATTGCTCCATTCCTATTTTTCCTTCAGGTTCCACATTGTTTTTGTAGAGATCTCAGAATGACTGGTTAGTATCTTCATCCTGGATGGCAGCTTGTCACCTGAAACTAAATCCCAGCAAAACTGAGCTCCTGTAGATACCTGCCGAATCCATAATTTCCCCAGGGAATGTTCAGATCGCACAATTTGACAACTTCAGGATAGTTACCCGAGTATCATTCTGTGCTCTGACGGGCGTGTTGTGTGTTCAGTCTGCTGGTTCTGTATGAGGATGAGGATGGATTTTGATGGAATTTAGTGAAGACTTCTGTAGATTTATTCAGTCAAACTATGTAAATATGTACCAAAGCTAATAGCATCCAATGAACATAATGTTGATATCCAAATGATAGTTCCTGGTAAACTAAATTCCAAAGCGGATGTAACTCGCACTCGTGTCTGAAAGCAATTCAGAAGCCTGCTGTGGAACAACCAGATATTAATTTCAGTTAGAAAATACATTATACAAAATATAACCCTGATTGATCTGTGATACGATTTACATTTACATTGTTGCCATTTTGTCAGATGATCTTATCCAGAGCGACTACACAGTTGAGGGTTAATGGTCTGGTTCAGAGGCCCATCAGTGGCAGTTCAGTGGTGCTGGGATTTGAACTTGTGACCTTTTAATCCAGAGCCAATTATATGGGAAGTGGGAGCTCAGTGTTTAAGGCTCTGGCTTACTGATCAGAAGCTCGAGGGGTTAGCGGTTTAGCCAAGCTGCCACCTGTGTGGCCCTTGAGCAAGGCCCTTAACCCTCTGTGCTCCAGGGCACTGTATCATGTCTGACCCCAGCTTCCTAACATCACTGTGCTGCAAAAAAGCATTTTTTAAATATATATTTCACATTTGCACTCGTTTAATAATTTATTTGTATATTTATAGCAGATTTATTTATGTTCTTCTCTTACTATCGAATGTGGTTTGAATTGCTGTTTTTATATTGTTTTCAGCATCATATCTCATTTAAACTGTATTGGGATTTGTCTTGTGTCATCTCTTTAGTGTGTATTTTTATGACTGTTTTTTTTCCCCGTGTTCTGTTGACGTGAGTATGGGGTCTGTACATGGAGCAAAATCCAGCACCAGAGAATGTGTTGTTTATTTTAATGTCTGTATGATTGACTAATGTACTGTAATGTATAAAGATAATTAATAAATAAAGAAAGATAATATAACATGTTCTACTGGAGTGAAAGATCTGCTGCTGTAGACTTTACCATTCCTCTGACTTAAACCCTCAGCGGTAAGCTTCAACTCGGACATGCTAATCATTGTGTTCAATTTAGGCTAAAGTCCTACATCTGCTCTGTGATACTGAAAAAGGAAATGTTACTGAATGGACCGAATTACGGTGCATTGATTTTGTTTCCTGCTTTGATAACATCTGGTTGTGTCTTCTGGTGGAAAGAGTAGTCAACTTAATTCATTATGTCATATAGTTTCTACCTTTATCCAAAGCTACAGTTACAGGATACACAGTGTAAATCAGAATTTCTAATTATACACAGTTATAATTAACGAGACGGATGGAGAAAGTGAAGCAGAAGTACAGAAACATCAGTAAAACATTTGTGCATTAACAGTGTAGTGTTCATTTGTAAACAGTTACATTGAAAGGTTTACTGCGTGTAAGCAAAGTGAATAAAATTAATTCTGTAGAAAAAGAAATAGCCGCAGATACTCAAGAACACTGAACTGCATGAACAACACACACCTGAACCTGAATAAAGAGCTCAGATAATGAGATTTAATCAGGTGCAGAACCCGACTCTGAATACGCTAAACTTTCTTTGTGGAAATAGTGATGTAACTGTAACAGAAGAGTGGAAGGTATTATAATAGCAAATTAGCAAATCAGGAGTACACACACTTTTGTCTGTGTCTTGTAGCTAGAAAAGTGATTTTGCTTTGAAAAACCAATTTGAGGGGAAAAAATAAAACATAAAACAGCAATTATAAATCAAAATTTCTTGTCAGAACTCTAAAATAATAATAAACAGGCCACACCCACAAGAGACAAAAAACACGTTTACAAGCATCGCAATTGAATTGTCGCTTTGCCAATATGAACATTGTTTTTATTATTATTATTATTATTATTATTATTATTATTATTATTATTATTATTATTATTATTATTGGTATTATTATTATTATTGGTATTATTATTATTATTATTATTATTATTGGTATTATTATTATTATTATTATTATTATTATTATTATTATTATTGGTATTATTATTATTATTATTATTATTATTATTATTATTATTATTATTATTGGTATTATTATTATTATTATTATTATTATTATTATTATTATTATTATTATTATTATTGGTATTATTATTATTATTATTATTATTATTATTATTATTATTATTATTATTGGTATTATTATTATTATTATTATTATTATTATTATTATTGGTATTATTATTACTATTATTATTATTATTATTATTATTAT
Source organism: Silurus aristotelis (assembly GCF_946808225.1). NCBI lineage: Eukaryota > Metazoa > Chordata > Actinopteri > Siluriformes > Siluridae > Silurus > Silurus aristotelis. The sequence continues at coordinate 29,839,203 of NC_139583.1, forward strand.
TATTATTATTATTATTATTATTGGTATTATTATTACTATTATTATTATTATTATTATTATTATTATTATTATTATTATTATTATTATTATTATTGGTATTATTATTATTATTATTATTATTATTATTATTATTATTGGTATTATTATTATTATTATTATTATTATTATTATTATTATTATTATTATTATTATTATTGGTATTATTATTATTATTATTATTATTATTATTATTATTATTATTATTATTGGTATTATTATTACTATTATTATTATTATTATTATTATTATTATTATTATTATTATTATTATTATTGGTATTATTATTATTATTATTATTATTATTATTGGTATTATTATTATTATTATTATTATTATTATTATTATTATTATTGGTATTATTATTACTATTATTATTATTATTATTATTATTATTATTATTATTATTATTATTGGTATTATTATTATTATTATTATTATTATTATTATTATTATTACTATTATTATTATTATTATTATTATTATTATTATTATTATTATTATTGGTATTATTATTATTATTATTATTATTATTATTATTATTGGTATTATTATTATTATTATTATTATTATTATTATTATTATTATTATTATTATTATTATTATTATTGGTATTATTATTACTATTATTATTATTATTATTATTATTATTATTATTATTATTATTGGTATTATTATTATTATTATTATTATTATTATTATTATTATTATTATTATTATTATTATTGGTATTATTATTACTATTATTATTATTATTATTATTATTATTATTATTATTATTATTATTATTATTATTGGTATTGGTATCTGTTTAAATCTGATTGACTCAAACAAATTGCAAAACAAACTGAAATATCTCATAAAATCCCATCCTTTCACCAGCATATAATGCTTTAGGAATGCATTATAACATTATACATATACATGAGGCTATAAAAAAGTGTTATTAAAAATTATTTATATATAAAAAGTTGCCCAAAAAAACATCACCCTCCACTTCAAACCACAGAGAAAGCAGATGCCATGGTTTTCATGCTGAAGAAGTAAAATCTCTATCGATAATCCACAAGTGTTTTTCTTCTTGTGTTCCTTCTTCAGTCTGCAATTTCAATCCCAACTCGTTTTGGTCTGGATGTAATTTATAAACCCGTCTCTGATGCTTTAGCTTCAGAAAAAAACATCTGCATGAATGATACCCATAAAGAACCTCCAAAAAAAATCCCAATTAGTGGATGTAATCAGGTGCAGAACCAGATTCAGATATCTTCAGAAATAATCACTTTATTCTGTAAATATCACACATTTAATAAACTTTACCAGACAAGAAATTAAACATAAATACACTAAATAGACAAAAAGACAAAAGATTTGTGTGTTTTTGAACATCACATTTTACATTTAGTCCCCATTCACTGTTATAATAAGCTCCACTCTTCTGAGAAGATGTTCTACTAGATTCTGTGGAGATTTTGTTGATTTATTCATCCACAAGTGTGTTAGTAAAGTCAGGTCTGCATGTAAATACATATTATAGTATAGAAATAATGACGTTAAACAATAAAGATTGTGCTTTTGATCCTGAAAGATTCCACCACAAAAATTTATTAAAAAGCAGAAAGATGTTGATTAAGTCTCTTTCAGTTCAGACGACACAAATATTCATGTCTGGAAAGAAGACGTAAAGAATAATAATAAAAATAATAATAATAATAATAATAATAATAATAATAATAATAATAATAATAATAATAATAATAATAATAATAATAATAATAATAATAATGTCCTTCTTTCTCTTTCATGCAGATTCATCCTCCTGTTCCTAATATTTAGAGCACATCTCCCAGTCAATATAATATATATTACTATATTACCAAAATAAAACTACACGAATATCAATAAAAGGTATAAACTGAGTATGAACTCAGTATTCGCTGAGATTCTACATTTAAACCAGAGAGAAAGGACAGTGTTTTTTACAGATCTTTACTGAGCAAAAAATCCTGTTCCAGGAGCAGAAAAAAACAATCAGCGTCCACTTAGAGTCCCGCAAAGCAGATGCCAGAGTTCACATGTCGAAAAAATAAGATCTCTAAGGATAATTCGGAGGTGTCTCCGTGCTCAGACTCTTCTGTCAAGTCGGACATGGAGAGAAGGTAATGTTAGAACCTGGGCAGCTGGCGAGGTGGCGCTGGACGTCCCTCATCCCCGCGCTGGGGAATTACTTCTGTCACTTTATGTATGATTGGGTTGGCCTTTTAAAAGATGGGGTGATTTCTATCAAGTTGCCATTTGGGGAAAGTAATTTCAAAGGACCTGGGTGAGAACCTCGCTGGCTTTCACATCACAGTTCCTTCTGATTTTTTTTTTCATGCTCTAAAGTAATTACAGAGACAGAGCCTGAAGCCTACAGGTCAGTTTCTGGTGTCCACACTCTACATTATTCATGCAAAGCTTCTGTTTATCAAAAATTAAAAAAAAGATGCTCACCATTATCCCATATATTTAAGATAAAAACACTGTACGGACAAAAGTTGTGGACTTCTGAACATAACATTTGTAGAGTATGAGCTTCTTTTTAAACATCACATTCCACATTTAGTCTTCATTTACTGGTATTATAAGCTCCACTCTCCTGGGAAGATCAGATTAGACTAGATTTTTGTGAAGATATTAGCTAGAAGGGTGTTAGTAAAGTCAGGTACTGATGAAGGTGAGAAGCTGAGGAGGTTCCTGGGGTGCAGTCAGTGTACAGCTCTAAAGCAGTAGATCTTCCACATCTTCCAAATCATGGAAAGCAGATCTTCAAGGAGCCAGCTTTATGTTATGCTGGAAGAGGTTTGGGTCTCCTCGTTCTTTACAACTGTAAGTGTGTCTCCAGCTTTGTGTAACAGTTTATAATCAATTATTAAGCATGAAGATGTTACACTAAATAGTGTTACGACATGTTTTTTTCTTTAATAATGTCTCCTACATAAGTGAGGGTCATGATCCAGGTGTAGATGTGAGGTCTTACAGGATGTTACAGGCACATCTGGATTTAGATCGATCACTTTTCATGCATTTACAGACACATTTATTTATTAGTTGATATTGTAACTTACATTGTAGCAGCGATAAACAGTCTTTCTCTCATCGACCGCTCGTTACTTCTCTCTTACAAATCGATATGAGACCAAAACAAAGCAGAGAGGAACCTCGTAGCATGAAGTTACAGCTTCACTTCCGACTGCTCCAAAGTGCTGACGCTTTTTTCCTTACATGTGTAAATTCAGCTTTCAGAGCAGCACAAAGCAATCCAGCGCATCTCAGAGATGAAACTGTACATGACTCGGATACTGGGTGATATTTCGAGGAGAAGCCCTGAATCTCCATTAAAGCGTTAAATATTTGGAGAAACATTGTGAAATTGAGGCCATTTGTCTCAATAGTGGAGATGGAGATGATTCTACATGCTTTTATTTCCTCCCGATTTAATTATTGCAATTCTCTGTTTACGTTTTTTAGTAATTCATCACTGAAATGATTACAAGTGGCCCAAAATGCTGCTGCTAAGCTCTTAACAGAATCATCAAAGAGATCTCACGTTTCACCAATTTTATTCACTTCACACTGGCTAGAATTCAATTTAAACTAAAATAAATGTTCCTGGTGGTCCCTGCTCCAGACTAAAGACTAAAAGTCACTGTGCATTTGAGGAAGTTGTGAAACGTTTTTCTCTTGAGTCTCAGATCAGTGGAGTCTGTGGACAATTTTAAAAAGCTGCTTGAAAGAGACTCGTTTAAACTTGCTTTCTTTTAAATTGTGTTTTTTTGTGTGTGTGTTCTGTAATTGTTCTCTTTTATTATGGGTGTAAACTACTTACTCACTTACTCACTTACTCACTCACTCACTTACTCACTCACTTACTCACTCACTCACTCACTCACTTACTCACTCACTTACTCACTCACTTACTCACTCACTCACTTACTCACTCACTCACTTACTCACTCACTCACTTACTCACTCACTCACTCACTCACTTACTCACTCACTTACTCACTCACTTACTCACTCACTCACTTACTCACTCACTCACTTACTCACTCACTCACTCACTCACTCACTTACTCACTCACTTACTCACTCACTTACTCACTCACTCACTCACTCACTTACTCACTCACTTACTCACTCACTTACTCACTTACTCACTTACTCACTCACTCACTTACTCACTCACTTACTCACTCACTCACTCACTTACTTACTCACTCACTTACTCACTCACTTACTTACTCACTCACTTACTCACTCACTTAATTACTCACTCACTTA
>NC_139583.1:29858558-29876058 GCF_946808225.1 Silurus aristotelis
GACAAGGGCAAATGCTGCAAATGTAGTTCTTTGTAGCTCTATGTTGTGTTATGTAACTCTATGCTGTTTGATGTAGCTCTATTGTTGATTGATGTAGCTCTATGTTGTGTTATGTATATCTATGTTATATTATGTAGTTCTATATTGTGTAATGTAGCTCTACATTGTTTTATGTAGCTCTACAGTGTGTTGTATGATGTAGCTCTATGTTGTGTTATTTAGCTCTAGGTTTTGTTATGTAGCTCTACAGTGTTTTATGTAGCTCTATGTTTGATGTATCTTTATGTTGTGTTTTGTAGCTCTATGCTTTGTTATGAAGCTCTACACTGTTTTATGTAGCTCTATGTTTGATGTATCTTTAAGTTGTGTTATGTACCTCTGTTTTGTTATGTAGCTCTACGGTGTTTTATGTAGCTCTATGTTTGATGTATCTTTAAGTTGTGTTATGTAGCTCTGTTTTGTTATGTAGCTCTACGGTGTTTTATCTAGCTCTATGTTTGATGTATCTTTATGTTATGTTATGTAGCTCTATGTTTGATGTATCTTTATGTTATGCTATGTAGCTCTATGTTTGATGTATCTTTATGTTATGTTATGTAGCTCTATGTTTGATGTATCTTTATGTTATGTTATGTAGCTCTATGTTTGATGTATCTTTATGTTATGCTATGTAGCTCTATGTTTGATGTATCTTTATGTTATGTTATGTAGCTCTATGTTTGATGTATCTTTATGTTATGTTATGTAGCCCTATGTTTGATGTATCTTTATGTTATGTTATGTTATGTAGCTCTATGTTTGATGTATCTCTATGTTGTGCTATGTAGCTCTATGTTATGTAACACCATTGTCCCAGAGAAATGTTGTTTTATGTCACCGTGTACTGTGTCAGCTATATGTGACTGAAACGACAATAAAAGCTTCTTTTACTTGATTAAGGCCACTTTTTGACTTCTTTACGAGAAGTGTCGGGTCACAACAAGTCAACAACTCCATTTCCCAGCACATATGGGCACCACAGTCTACAATTCCCACACACTGCAGAGCTCTCAGTCACACCTGTGTTCCATCACACACACACACACACACACACACACACACACACACACACACACACACACACACACACACTCTGTTAGAAAGAGACTCTGTTATTCACAAAAAGCCACGTATTCACTCAGTTCCTGACGTGTCCTCCTGATTCACCCAGGCTTATTGTTCTAATTGGTGTATTGATATTGACCTGTTTTCGCAGAAAGGTTAAAGGTGATAAATCAGATTTGGAGCCTCACTGATCTGCATTTTATATACTGTTTAATACCCAGGATTGGTGTGAAGAGTGGATTGTGATTGGTTAGAATTTCTTGAGCGTTCTATTTGAATGTGCTACTTATAAACACCTGAAACCATCATACCATCCAGTTCCAGTTCCATTTACTGTAAGCAGCTATAGTGCACATTTCCTAATGACCTTCCTGACTTAATATACAGATTGAGTCACAAGATGCATTTGAGGAAAAGAAAACATTCAAAATAGAAATAGAACAAACAACAGCACCAGGAATAAACTCCAACATAATCCACAGATAGATGTGTGGTCCTATAGCATTTTAATGCTCTCCGGGGTCGTTCTTCACCTCCACATCATGCACTAACATCCTGTAACACCTCACCCAGCCCTGGAATAACATCTAACTTATCTCCAGAAAGATGCCAAAAGGACACAATGTGTGTCTGGTGGCTGCTCAGGGATCACTATTAACAATTGCGTGTGATAAAATCATGTGAATGTCGTTTCTACTGCACACTTCACTGCTGTCACACTGTCCTCATACATGTCCTGCACCACCCTCACATACTTCTCTGACACACCAGACTTTTTCATACAATATCAATATCAATATTATTATTATTAATAATAATAATAATAATAATAATAATAATAGCCTTATTCTTCATAATTAATTATAAAAAAATTAGGAAGTATTTTTGATCATTTCATTTATTATCTGGTCGAGTAGTTGTATAATTACCTCTGAGATTTGCAGTACTTTTTTTTTGCAGTTTCTTCACAGCTCTACAGAAAACAAGCCTTTGATTTTATCTCCTCAGGATCCATCAAACCTGAACCTTAAGATATAACAATTTGTTTTGTGATGTTATTTCAACATCAATCAGATTAAAAGGAGGTTAAATAAGTAGCTTGTTCATTAGCACTACAAGGTACGCTAAACCTACGCCATGTAGCACCAGATAGCATCATTAGTACACACCCTGATTCAATACCAACATGTTCTCAAATGATCTTAAACAGAAGGGAAGCACAATTGTGGTGAACAATCTGAGAACAATGAGCTACTAATGTGCCAGCTGTTGACTGATTAATGCTGAATAAGCCACGCCCACAGGAAAGATGAGCTACCAATGAGACAAGCATCAACTAATGAGACACACAATTGTATAGCATGTGCACGAAGCCAGCTCCATAGGGATCTGCTATTTATGGTTTGGACTGGAAGATCTCCTGCTATAGCGCTCCAAATCTACTGAATATGAATGAATGTGAACGCTACTGCACCCCAGACCTCCCCACCTTCTCACCTACATCAGTTTACAACTTTACTAACACCCCAGTAGCTGAATGAATCTTTAGAAATCTCCACAACATCTAGTGGAACATCTTCCCAGAAGAGTGGAAAGATTTTTATATTAATATATTAATATGACGTGAGGTTCAGTCTCCAGCGTGACACTAAAACAGGTCAGAGCACAAACTTCTTGACTTTAACTTGAGTGAAAAGGTGCAGTCAGAACTTTAACTTTTAGCAGAATCTTTAAAAAAAACATCTGTATCTGCACTACTACAGAGTGAAGGATGTGTGGACTTTCGCCACCTCTGCTGGTACCTCAGGAAAACGGGAGCGTTCTTCAGGTTTCTCGTGCAAATCTTGAGCATTCCGAGTGCATTTCGTTTAGGAAATATGAAATCATCTGGAGCAGGAGGTTCTATAAGCCTTTGTGTTTCTGCAACGCTGTATGAGAATAAAGAATACCGTTGGCTCCGCCCCCTCGCACAGGCACCTCCGTAATTCACTTCAAACCCATCGATAAACGCTTAGCCACCCTGCAGGTCGCACAGCAGCCGTTTATCTTTTCTGTCACTCGGCAGCAAAATCAGACACGGCCAAACGTTTTTAATAAAATATTAATGCTTCCTTTTTTTTTTTTATATATATATATCTGGAATGATTTAATGGTTTTGCAGCAATGCTCCTGCAGAACAAACACGCTAACGTTCAGCCTCAGCGGCATTGCAGAAAGGTCCGGGTTCTTTTGTTTGCTCGCGTTTGAACACCTCGGTCCCGTGGATATTGTTCCTTTTTGTGCGAGCTCTGGTACTGTGGAAATGTCACACACTCGCCAGCAGAATGTTTCTCGCTTCTCAGAAGAAGACCTGCCACTATCGATCCACCAATCCTTTTCCTCATGCTGATTTTCCCTGAAAGACTGTTTTAGGGCTGTTTTATCAGCAGTGCCCCTGTGGTCAGAGTCTTGAGGCAACACGTCTGAAATAAAACACTCATTTTTCAAAGAAAAGATCGGCATGAATATCCATGAAAAGAATACAACCATTTTTCACATGATTGTTTTAAAACATTACAGATGAAGGTAAAAAAATCTTTATTCGTTTATATATTTTTTGCTTTTTTTTTTACATAATTATGTGTATAAGGATTTTTGTATTTTTATTTTTTTTTATGCAGCAATTTATTTTTATATAAAAACAGTGATCATCGTCATCATCCTCTCCCTCCGTCACCGTTGGATACGGTTATTGATGTTGCTCTGCAGGCTTTACTGTTCCTCCCTCGGCACTGGATCTGTTCCTTAACAATGTGCTATAATAAAGTCCCCCCCGATGCTGGGAGATTATTTGGCACCGTGGTCTCTGCCGATGCTTGTAATTATTAACACCTGGGTTTAATCATAATGTTTGTGCAAAAGCAACAGTGGTTTGCAAGAACGTGATTTTGAACAAATAATCTGCTTAAAAAATCGAGAAATCCAACATGATGGGGAGAAAAACACTATTTTTTTTATTTAGTTAAAGTAACATATGGTTTGGTTTGGATTATTGGACAGGATTGGCTCATTAAAACAGAAAGCAATGGAAATCAGATTGATTGCTTATCGTGCTTGATTGTATGTGGTTGGTTGGTAGGTTGGTTGGTTGGTTGGTTGGTTGGTTGGTTGGTTGTTTGGTTGGTAAATTTAATAATTGGTTGGTTGATTGGTTAATCACTTGGTTGGGTGATTTGTTAACTGGTAAATTTGTTAATCTGTTGTTTGGTTGGCTGATTAGTTAATTAATTAATTGTCTTTATTGTATTGGTTTTCTAGATTGATTGGTTGTTTGGTTAGTTGATTTGATGGTTGGTTGGTTAACTGGTTAATTGATTGGTTGATGGATGGATGGATGGATTGATTGATTGATTGATTGATTGATTGATTGATTGATTGATTGATTGATTGATTGATTGATTGATTGATTGATTGATTGATTGATTGAAATCTTTGGACCAGTCCTATGAATTGTGTGTAATAGGAATTGTTTCAGCAAAAGTGAAAGAAAAAAAATCTTTTCCTGTCCAAAATGTTATAAAGTAAGTGGATGTAGCTAATACCGATATCTTACTTTGCTAATCTAATCTAAGAACAATCAATAAAGTCATGAAATCTTTCAACTAAGAAAGAAGGGTTTGTGATGTAAAAAAAATAAAATAATTATACATAGTAGAGTTGCTCAGTGTGGTTTAGGCCACGCCCACAAGAGACGAGCACACAATAATCCAACCCTGAGTAAGTAAAGTAACTTTACCTCATCGCACCACTTGATGGTTGATTAGTTTTCTTTCACAGCAACACATGCAGTAGTTAAATCCTGTTAAAGCCTTCATTCCTTTCCACAGTGACGAAATAAACACCACTGGATCAAACAACGTAATCACCAGCAGATCACTAATTCCTCATGATGTGAAATAAACACTCGGACAGTCCTCGTGTCCTTCCTCGTGTGTTGTTTAACTCCTCAGAATTTTATTCTGTGCTCACCGTTTGGTGTAATTACAGTAATTATCACTGTTCCTGCATGAGCACGAGTGTCTGGATGGAGGTTTAGCTCACATATTAGCTCATTAGTAAGTTTCAATACACGGTTTCAGTACCAAGTTTAGCCTGGTGGTTTCCCAGGATGCTTGGTGATTAGAGGGGGAGATATCTTGCTAGGCTTTTCTTCTTATCTCACGTTGATGACAAAAGAAAAGAAGTGTTAAGGTTTGAATATTACAAAGCCAACCAGTGCTGCTGGAATTTATGGATTGTGATTGGTCCCTGAGAGTCACATGACCCAGACTAACAAGCTAAACAATGCATGAGTTTAGACATCTGATGAATGCTGTATCCTGATTGGCTAGAAGTGATCATTAATTCCTCAGTATAGCAGCTGAAATCTGATTGATCTTATAGATTACTGTTTCTACACAACAGCTCGCTCGCGAAGATCGCGTCACGTGAATGAAATGTAAGTAAAATTGTTGATAAAGCTTTCTTTACAGAGAAACATGTTTATATAACGTATAGGAGAAAAAATAAGGAGAAGGAAGGATGTGCTATAATGTGAAAAAAAGTGCAAACTATACAAACATCAAAACATCAAAATGCGCCTTTCAAAATACCGAACAATTAAATGGTAATCGTAACAATTCAAGACGATATACAACAAACAACAGCTGTTTAACTGATAAAATGTAACATTAAACGTTGAACATATGCGTGTAAAAGATGATTAAAAAGCTGCTCAGTCACTGATAGTCAATAGATTGTAGAAGAGAATTCTGAAGATAAGGAGCAGCCCAGATAAATGCTCTAAACCCCAGAGTGACTAAACAAACAAAAGGTTCAACAAGTGAAACAGATGAAGAAGATCTGAGACGCTTCGGGATGTAAATATGAAGCAGGTCAGAGAGATATCAGGAAGCAAGAAGCAGAATCTTGTACTGTTCTCGAACTATAACAGAAAGCCAGTGTAGATGATAGTGGACAGGAGAGATCTGCTCGATGGAGGACGTTCTAGTAATTATATGGGCAGCTGAGTTCTGGACTAACTGAAGTTGATGAAGAAGTTTGTGAAGTAACCCAAACAGAAAAGAGGTACAGTAATCAATTTGTGGAATGAAATGTAACTGTAACTGGATAAAAACTGCTTCAGTTGATGATGTACAGGCTAAAAGTCGTGTTGGACATATAACATTGTAAGTATAATCTTTTTAACGTATAATTGATGTATTGTTATTTTTCTTCTCTTCCTAACTTACATACCAGTGTTAGCATAAAACTTTCCCCGAGCGCAACCTTTAGCATAAACATCTCCATACTCATCGACTCTCACAGCATGTTTTTTCCCAACAATACCATTCCTGATTTCTCCAGACAATCCACGAACATCTCCAGACAGGCTGCAGTTACCGTGCCAACAAGGAGCGAGGGAGTCATCACCTCAGCTCCCCAATTAATGAAGCAAAATCCTGCATCAAAATGAAAGAAAAAGGGGATGAGGGGAGCGTTTCGGGGTCTATATAAACACCTGAGCACGACACGATTCTTTCTGTACGTTCTCATGGATGTGAAATACGCTGAAGAATAATACTGTACAGAAAGAAACGGATGAGAAACGCTCTCATAAACATGTGTGCTGCCGCACTCGTTTATTTCTCTCCTCCGCCTGAAACACAGAGGGGAACCTCATTAAATCTTCTTTTGAGGCTGTACGAGGTGAAACCTTTATACTGCATATACTGTATAAAACCACTTTTAATGACTGCGTGAAGATTCCTAACTTCAGACAGAGGAAAAAGTTTTACATACAACTCAAAATGTAATGATGGTCCAGTCCTGGATTCTGATTGGTCAGAATTTCGCAATTTATTTATTACAATTTGGGATATAATGATAGTCGAAACCTGGATTCTGATTGGTCAGAAGGTCCCAAGTTGTTTAATACAACCCGAGATGGACAGATGATTAAATACTGAATCCTATTATTATAATAGATATATATCATATCTTCTCTTATTTTTTTCTGCTCTTATTCTTTGTTATATTTTATATTTCTAGAGCTTAATGCACGATTTCTGAGCGGCCGATTGAAGGTGTATCCTGCATATAACTACGTTTGTGACAAATAAAAATCTTGACTCTTAAAAGGTCATGAGATCTCAATACATTTAATACTACTGAAGATGTACAGATGGATGAATCCTGAATTACTCAGGAGGCCTCAGTTTGTTTAAGACAAATCAGGACATTTTGATGGTCCAGCTAATATTAAATAGAAGTGTGATTCTCTATGTTATAATAATAATATAAATGTATATAAAAGGATATAACTGAAAGAAAACACTGTTGTTGATTATTTCCCCCACACACACAGTGAGCTGTACGCTACATCAAAATACAAATCTTTATGCAACAGCTGAAGAAGCTTTCATTATATTCACACAGAAGCCACGAGCATACGTTCAAAACATTATTTAAATCAGGACGGCGTCGCCCCCAGTGATCCCGGCGTGATTTAAAACCACCAAATTGGCTTTTGATTTCTGAGAAGACAAATTTTCTTCTTCCTCATTCGCTGATATTCAGTCAATTATTTCTGACTGTAAAACGAAGGCTGGAAAATTTCGTAACAGAAGCCACTCTTACAGAGTCCACAGCAGACAGAAAATCTATACAACCCTGTGTGTGGAACATGACTGAAGTGAAAAAATGGAAAATATACAATGGGAAATAAGATCAGCTTATGTTTACTCCTCTTTTTTATTTCTCACACAGCAGTGTGATGATCAGCTAAAACACAGAGCATAATACAATATTATACACTATACATGTCTATAACACACTACACACATCTATAACACACTATACACATCTATAACACAGTATACATGTCTATAACACACTACACACATCTATAACACACTATACACATCTATAACACACTACACACATCTATAACACACTATACACATCTATAACACAGTATACATGTCTATAACACACTACACACATCTATAACACACTATACACATCTATAACACACTACACACATCTATAACACACTATACATGTCTATAACACACTACACACATCTATAACACACTACACACATCTATAACACACTATACATGTCTATATTACACTACACACATCTATAACACACTACACACATCTATAACACACTACACTCGTCTATAACACACTATACATGTCTATAACACACTACACACATCTATAACACACTACACACATCTATAACACAGTATACATGTCTATAATACACTACACACATCTATAACACACTATTCATGTCTATAATACACTACACACATCTATAACACACTATACATGTCTATAATACACTACACACATCTATAACACATTACACACATCTATAACACACTACACACATCTATAACACACTATACACATTTATAATACACTACACAAATCTATAATAAACTATACACATTTATAATACACTATAAACATCTATAACACACTACACACATCTATAACACACTATACATGTCTATAATACACTACACACATCTATAACACACTACACACATCTATAACACACTATACATGTCTATAATACACTACACACATCTATAACACACTACACACATCTATAACACACTATACACATTTATAATACACTACACACATCTATAACAAACTATACACATTTATAATACACTATAAACATCTATAACACACTACACACATCTATAACACACTATAGACCTTTATAATACACTATACACATCGATAATAAACTATACACATCTATAATACACTACACATTATAATAATTTGCTATTAAACACTTTTTTTGCAAAAAATCTTGTTTTCCTCTTATATAAAAATTATATCTTTGCCTTTTTACATCCAATAAACACAGTGGTGTTCTTCAATAACACTTTCACTCTTTTAGGATCATTACAGCGTACAGAGGACGTGATCTGTTAGTAAAGTTTAGTGTAAATATTTAGCAGTACAGGTGGGAAGAAGGAATTTGTCTCTACTTGAATAATTTTACAGCAAATCTTCGAGGATGGTTGTGAATTTAATCCAGCACTGAATTTTTCCTTAAAGCAGAAGCACATTAACGTAAAATGTTTTCCAATCGCATGGTGGATCTCTGTGTCTAACCCGAGGAGTCTTCTTAAAGACCCTGTGGTGTGAGACTCTATCTGGCAAAGCCAGAGACCTCCTGTAAGGATGAACAGATGGTCAGGTATCAGTATGGAGGATACGGTGGCCAAAAACATTACGTAAAGAAATACCAAGAGCAGGTATGGACTAAAAACCATCAATTTACCAATAAATATATGGTATATATTATTTTATATGTATCAGATGATACACGTTCTGGGTACAATATCATCTTATAACACGCTCATGAGTCTGTTTTCTTTAATGTTATAGCAGTTATGGATGGATAAAAGGATTGTTTTTCTGAAGTTAATAAGATCAATAGAAATTGGGATGCATTTTGGAAAAGGTTCTGGGTCTAAGTCAAGTTTATTTCTATTGCACTTTTCATCTTTACAGAATTTAACAGTTAAGGTGAATGATGTGTGTTTATCTCTGATGAGCAGCCATGGAGACTGTGGTAGAGGGAAACTCCATTAGATGTTATGAGGAAGAAACTTTGAGAGGAACCAGACTCAAAAGCAGAACCTCATCCTCATTTGGGTGACATCAAGGCATATATTAAGAATATAAGGCAACATACTGGGATGAATTTTGATCATGACAATGTATTGGGATGAGTTTTGGTAATGATGTGTTATTTTACTTCTCTGCTGAACAGATATCAGAAGAACGAATAGATGTCGATGAGATGAGTGATTTTCCAGCAGGGACTCAAACGATGCAGATGTGAGAACTCAAAATGAGAACTCGGTTCCACTTTAAAACTTTTTCAACTCCTGCATCCTTTATAATTTGTCTGAAATGCTGTTTGTTTCTGAGTAAATGAGGTTAGAACAGTAGAGATAGAGTAGATGCTTCGAGTCGTAAAATGAAGCATTTAAATGCAATTTTCTTGCCTTTCTTTTGTTGTAGAACTTGCAATAGAGGAACACTTTTCAAAAAGGTTCAAATTTGACCACCACACAAATATGTGTAATTTCATGTCATTTCTGCTGTTTGGGATCGGCACAGCGAGTATCGCGGGTGATTGCAGCTTTCAGCGCTTCCTGATTGCTCTCTCGTTGGCTGTCAGTGGCGCACTGTTTGGTTCCTTTCGCTCCTTTTGGTAGCAGCCACCTGAAAAGCCTCCCCTGCTGAGTAAGAACTTGGCATGCATTGACTTTTCCACATCCCCTTCGTGTAGCACATATGTCTGCCTGTTTATTCTTTTGCCAAAACTTGGACCGCTGAGGCAGAAAGCAGCATGGTGTCAGAGCAGCTTTTTGTATGCTTAAGTATAAAACTCTTACACAATTGCACATACAAAAGCCCTTCATCTTTACAGAATTTAACACGCGTAATAAACCTTCAATCTACTCAGCTTTCTCTAACACACACACACACACACACACACACACACACACACACACACACACACACACACACGCAAACATCAGTTTAAAAAAAGCCTTCATTACAGACTCCAGGCCTAAATAGAATGAAGGTCCAAAGACAGGTACAAAAACACACTTTTTCTCCACCATCTAAAAGCTTCGTATTGAAGGTTAATGGACTCGTTAGGATCATTAAAAATCTTTTCTTAGTTTTCCGAATAATGAGCCGAGCAATTCATCAGCTCTTCAATGTGAGTCCTGTCGACATAATTTACTGCTGCTACTATAAACCTCAACCTGTCTGATAATTAAACCCTCCTGGGTCCAAAACACAATATGATTTTAATATTTGATTAAATTCCAGTCCGATCAGAAAATGCTGTTTTTTTTGTATGTCATTTCGAATTTGCAGCCATTTGAGTGTGTGTGAGTTACAACGTACCGCATCAGGGTAAGTTTGAGAAAGATCATGATCTTACTTTAGGACAAAATTTCTTGCTGATGTGACATACAGGGAGGAATTTGGAGAAGATATGTACTTGGGTAAGTTTGGGTTATACTTAGAGGTCAACTGATTAATCGGGTTTGTCAATTTATCAGCACTAATAGTTGATCGCTGGAACTATCGGCAAAAATCCACACCGATAGTTTTTCCGGTCCGTCATTACAAAAGCGGCCTCTAGAGGCGAATCACTGATGCCACGTGCTGTTTGTTTTTACATGTGAGACTGCGCGCTGCACGGAGAGCACTAAATTATTATTGTTTATACCTTATTAATTATATAATTATATTTATTAATAAATATGTTCACATTTATTTCATTTAGTACATTTTCATAATGGAGTACTGATTGTTTGTTTTAAATAAAGTTATTAGTAATTGTTGTGTGCTGGGATTAGTAATGGTTTGCTGAATTGGTATTAATAATGTTGTGGTATAAATATGAGTTTGGGATGTGCTGTATTGGGATAAAATTGGGTTGTGGTGTACTTATGGTTTTGTTTGTTTGTTGAATGTTGCTTGAGGTCTGAGCGATAATCAGATATGAAACTGTTTTAACAGCATGGATTAAGAACAAATCCACAAATTTTAAAATCACTATACATTAAATAGAAAACAACCAAACACAACACAACTCATAATACTGGTGACATTCAACATTTTCATGAATATTACATAGACTGTGCGATGGGTAATTCCCCAAACTTCACAGACAAACCAGCTAACCATTAATAGCATATTAAATCGCAACACATCTTAAATGTGCTAATAAAACCGCCCTTCTGTGTTGTATTGCGACTTATAAAAGAAGTATATAAGAAACTGTGCCTACCTCCCACACATGGTCCAATTAGAGCTTCAAAACACACTGTCCCACTCTCTGCCTCTGACAAAAGCCACCAATTCATCTGTGGGTTGTTCCACCAAGGCTTCCTGTGCTAGCATAAATCCAGCACTCACACCAGATTTCATATTAATCTTTAATTAAATAGTAAATGTTTTCTCTTTACAAAAGTGAGGAAGGGAATACAGAGCTTAATGAGTTTTTCTGCGTGGTAGTATCCTGGACAGGCGGTTTAGCACTGAAAACAATCGTTGCTAATCTGGTCTACAAAGAGGTAATGCTTTATTATTAGACAGATCCATTATGATAATGAGATTCACATTCTGTTAGCAGCCACTACTAGCAAGAGTTCGACCCTCTGAGGGATTAAGGGTGATGTAGGCTCTATAATGCATTACACAGGTCCTCGGTTACTTAATAAAATAACACCTTGTGGATATTATCAACTTTTGCAAGGCTTTGGATCTTCATTTAATATTAAACATTGTGTTTATCAGCACAGGAAGAACAACATACACATGTCTCCCCTTCACATACGGTATGGCTTTTTGCCATGGGGACAAAATTCAAGTGGAAAATCAACAATAAAAATAAATAAATAGATATGGTAACTAATCCAAACTTTCATTAAGTTTCATCCATGAACAACTGCAACGTTACAAAAGAGTTAGTATAATACAGTATGAAATATTAGCTTTATCTTTCCTTTGATAATTTATTCACGTTTTACTATATTTTGTCTCCCAGTAACATTAACTTACGTAATTAACGTAATGTTGATTTCATTAAGCTTTTATTAAACAAACTACAAATCTATAGGACTTTACAAATTTTAAATCTATGTAATGTTGGAACTTTACGATATACAAAAAAAAAATCTTAACAAATATGCAAAATACTTTGTATGAACTTTACAAAATATGAAACTTTACAACTTAAAAATATACAATGGGACTTTACATACTATACAACTTTGTAACACACTACGAAATTGTAAAACTTTCAAAAACCTTTACAAATTTGCAACAAAGTTACAAAAAACTACAATTATGCAACATGCTGTGAAATTTTACAACTTGGCATTAAAACTTTGCATATAACAAATATTTTACAGCTACAAAAGTAGAACTTTAAAACAGACTACACAATAATAAATTAATTTTCAACATAAAAAGAAAGTTTACAAGCTTACAAAATACATCTTACTGAATTATTTAATTGTTTACAAAAAGTATTTGATGTGGTGTTTATAATAATCACCAGTACCACAGTAAGTAAAATCTTTTATTTATGTAATGTAATAAATATTATAAATGTCACTTACTGATAATTCATAAATTATCTTAGAATGTGTATAAAGCCTTTTAAATACTTTGTACCAGGTTATACATGTATTTATAGGTCAAAGGAAATTAAAATTTTTTTATCAAAATAATCAGAATATTTATTTTATTGACTTCAAATGATTCAATAATACGGATGTTGTTATCCCTCAGGGGTATGAATATACCTCAGATACTGTAAGTCATGGCATCCCAAAATTTCATAATTCCAAATTCCATCTCTGAAAGCTTTACTGCTCCTGTACAATCCATGAAGCAATCATGTAGACAATAGTGTGGTGTCCAAAACAACATTCTGTAAAATGTAATTTTGTTTTTGTTCGTAGTCAGAATGTAACAAGCTTTTGTGTGGTTTTAAAATCGCTGTTCGTGTCTGTCGACGTCTCCTCTGAGCAATAACTCGCTTTATTCAGTCTTAAACTAAGAGCAGCTTTCACAGGTGTCTGATACACAAGTCAGTAAATATTATCAACCCCGATGAATCGCTTTATTTTGGGCACCGAGCATTTCCAGCTTGATAAAGAAGCATCCTCAAACTCTTACCCAAGGACAAAAGCTCCAAATTGGGCTCAGTGTTCCAGGAGAAATACATTTGGTGTCATTTAATTTAGTGCTGATTGTTTGCGTGGGAAAGTCTCCAAGGTTACAATAAAGTCCCTAAAAAGATTTACATTTATAGAGTAATAAAAAAAAGTTTTTTTCTTAAAAGGAAGAAAAGAATAAGATCTTAAAGAGGCAGAACTTTTGCAAGTACATTTATTATTATTATTATTATTATTATTATTATTATTATTATTATTATTATTATTATTATTATTATTAAAAGCAAATATTGTAAATGAAAATGGTATTACCTGCGAATATCTTTTGATTATTATTATCATCATTCTTTTATGAATTCTTTATGTTTATTTTTCTTATTAAATGATAAAAAAAGGAAAATGTTATCAGTAAATTACTTATTAATAAATATTTATTGATGTAAAAATTGATGTAAAGAAAAGGTCAAATGTGTTCTTCATACATTTCTGTTTATTCCTTTATTTTTTAGGTTTTTTTACATAAAGTATTTCTTATAAGAATTTTAACACAATTTTTATTTGGTTTAATTTATGAAATATCTCTGACAATATTTTATAAATAAATAAATATTTTACACATAAATAAACATAAAATATTTGTTTATTTCTGTATTCTGTTGTGTGATATTTTTACTTCATATGAACATCTGCATTATTTTAGAAAGCATCATAGATGTGTCTCAGTCTGTGATAATATTTGGTCATCGTCATGCAGCGGTCAGAAGAAGTGAATAGATGAATAGTGACACTTCAGCAAGTTGGACGCTGTAATTCGGTTATATCTGAGTGAGAGAGCTTGGAGGAGCTTTCAGCTTTCATCAGGAGAAATGCTGCTCAGTGAACTTCAGCCATTTTACTGCAAAAAAAAAAAAACCCAGGCGATGAAACAGACACTCCTTTTCTTCATCAAACTTTCCACTGCTTTTTCCATCATCAGAGCTCCTAAACAGCAGGTTTTGTTTGAATTGTTTTGTTGTTGTTTTGTTGTTTATAATCAGGAAGGAATTTCTTTAACTTTACCGTGACGACTTCTATTTATTCTTCACATCAGACCCCGTGGTATTTAATCTCCTGTCTACATATTCATAAAAAACAAAACATTCATGCTTTATCAGGTGTTTCTCCACCAACGTCCACAGTCTTTCTTTCTTTCTTTCTTTCTTTTTTTCTTTCTTTCTTTCTTTCTTTCTTTCTTTCTTTCTTTCTTTCTTTCTTTCTTTCTTTCTTTCTTTCTGTGTGGTCAGTAGACAGATGTGTTGTCTGTTGATAGATTTCTTGTAAGTTGACAGTGTGGTTAATAGACAGATGTCTGTTAAATAGACAGATGTGTGGGTAATAGACAGATGTCTGTTAAATAGACAGATGTGTGGGTAATAGACAGATGTCTGTTAAATAGACAGATGTGTGGGTAATAGACAGATGTCTGTTAAATAGACAGATGTGTGGGTAATAGACAGATGTCTGTTAAATATACAGATGTGTGGGTAATAGACAGATGTCTGTTAAATAGACAGATGTGTGGGTAATAGACAGATGTCTGTTAAATAGACAGATGTGTGGGTAATAGACATGTGTGGAATGTATGTAGACAGATGTGTGGTCAGTAGACAGCTTTTTTGTATATAGACAGTTGTGTGCTATGGGTATATAGACAGATGTGTGGTATATATGTAAACAGATGTGTGGTATGTATATAGACAGATGTGTGGTATATATGTAAACAGATGTGTGGTATGTATATAGACAGATGTGTGGTATATATGTAAACAGATGTGTGGTATGTATATAGACGGATGTGTGGTATGTATGTAAACAGATGTGTGGTATGTATGTAGACAGATGTGTGGTATGTATGTAAACAGATGTGTGGTATCTATATAGACAGATGTGTGATATGTAGACAGACGTCTTTTTTTTTAAGAATTTAATCTGTTAATCTGAAAATTACAAGTCCAGGTGTCATTAATCACTTGCGAGATAAACGCATATTACACAGGAAGTGTTCATGAAGATCCAGATTCTTCTCACACACACCTCACACACACACCTCACACACACACCTCACACCTCACACACACCTCACACACACACCTCACACACACCTCTCACCGCACACACACCTTACAACACCTCACACACACCTCACACACACCTCACACCGAACTTACACCGAACAGCTCACACTTAACTCACACCGAACACACAACTCACACCGAACACACACCGAACACCGAACACACACAGCACACTTAACACACACCTCACACTGAACACACACCTCACACCATACTCACACCTCACACACACCTCACACCGAACACACAACTCACACCGAACACACAACTCACACCGAACACTTACCTCACACAGAACACACCTCACACAGAACACACACAGAACACACACCTTACACCTCACACACACCTCACACCTCACACACACCTCACACCTCACACACACCTCACACACACCTCACACTGAACTCACACCGAACACACAACTCACACCGAACACACACCGAACACCAAACACACACAGCACACTGAACACACACCTAACACTGAACACACACCTCACACCTCATTCACACCTCACACCTCACACACACCTCACACTAAACACACCTCACACACACCTCACACCGAACACACACCTCACACTAAACACACACCTCACACTAAACACACCTCACACCACACACACACACCGAACACTGAACACACACCTCACACACCTCAAACACACCTCACGCCGAACTCACACCTCACAGCAAACTCACCCCCTCACACCGAACACACACCAAACACCTCACACACACCAAACACCTCACACACACTTCACACCAAACTCACACCAAACACCTCACATACACCGAACACCGAACTCACACCAAACACCGAACTCACACCAAACACTGAACACACACCTCACATCGAACACACACTGAACACACACCTCACATCTAACACACACTAAACACCTCACACACACCAAACACCTCACACACACCTCACACCGAACTCACACCGAACACCTCACACACACCGAACACCGAACTCACACCAAACACCGAACTCACACCAAACACTGAACACACACCTCACATCGAACACACAGTGAACACACACCTCACATCTAACACACACCGCACACTGAACACACACCACACACTGAACACACACCGAACACCGAACACACACACCACACACTGAACACACACCAAACACCGAATTCATGCCTCACACACACCTTACACCAAACTCACACTGAACACTGAACACACACCTCACGTGTGTGTTTGTGTGTTTGTGTGTGTGTGTGTGTGTGTGTGTGTGTGTGTGTGTGTGTGTCTGTGTGTGTTTGTTTTTATATATATATATATATATATATATATATATATATATATATATATATATATATATATATACTTTATATAAAGAAGGACAGAAAGAGAGATATATAATAATATAATCGTTTTATAAATCACAATGTTTGTTATTATTGTTATTTATTTTAATAATCATTCAAATGATTGTCTTTAAATTAGACCATTTTAGAATTTCTGTGTTTTTATTTAT
>NC_139583.1:29881058-29913549 GCF_946808225.1 Silurus aristotelis
AACTTATGAACTTTAACAATGCAGAATGAATAATTAGATAAATAATTAAATGCTCAAGGACACTGATTGAATTTTCAAATGTTTTCGAAATGTAGAGAAATTAAGGTTTGGTTGTTGGGTTTAAGGTTTGGTTGTTTGGTTAAAGGTTTGGTTGGTGGGTTGAAGGTTTGGTTGGTTGGTTAAAGGTTTGGTTGGTGGGTTTAAGGTTTGGTTGGTTGGTTGGTTGGTTAAAGGTTTGGTTAGTGGGTTGAAGGTTTGGTTGGTTGGTTAAAGGTTTGGTTGGTGGGTTGAACGTTTGGTTGGTGGGTGGGTTTAAGGTTTGGTTGGTGGGTTTAGGTTTTGGTTGATGGGTTGAAGTTTTGGTTGGTGGGTTGAAGGTTTAGTTGGTGGGTTAAAGGTTTGGTTGGTTGGTTAAAGGTTTGGTTGGTGGGTTGAAGTTTTGGTTGATGGGTTGAAGGTTTGGTTGGTTGGTTAAAGGTTTGGTTGGTTGGTTAAAGGTTTGGTTGGTGGGTTTAAGGTTTGGTTGGTGGGTTTAAGTTTTGGTTGATGGGTTGACATTTTGGTTGGTGGGTTGAAGGTTTGGTTGGTGGGTTGAAGTTTTGGTTGGTGGGTTGAAGTTTTGGTTGGTGGGTTGAAGGTTTGGTTGGTGGGTTGAAGGATTGGTTGGTTGGTTAAAGGTTTGGTTGGTGGGTTGAAGTTTTGGTTGATGGGTTGAAGGTTTGGTTGGTTGGTTGAAGGTTTGGTTGGTTGGTTAAAGGTTTGGTTGGTGGGTTTAAGGTTTGGTTGGTGGGTTTAAGTTTTGGTTGATGGGTTGACATTTTGGTTGGTGGGTTGAAGGTTTGGTTGGTGGGTTGAACTTTTGGTTGGTGGGTTGAAGGTTTGGTTGGTTGGTTAAAGGTTTGGTTGGTGGGTTGAAGTTTTGGTTGGTGGGTTTAAGGTTTGGTTGGTGGGTTTAAGTTTTGGTTGATGGGTTGACATTTTGGTTGGTGGGTTGAAGGTTTGGTTGGTGGGTTGAACTTTTGGTTGGTGGGTTGAAGGTTTGGTTGGTTGGTTAAAGGTTTGGTTGGTGGGTTGAAGTTTTGGTTGGTGGGTTTAAGGTTTGGTTGGTTGGTTGAAGGTTTGGTTGGTTGGTTTCTGTAGTTGTTAAATGGAAGCGTCGCACCTTGAGCTTTTTTACTGTCGGTTTCTTCACTGATCTGTGCTCACAATTCTTTCTTCCTCACACGGAGAGTCTCTGAATAAGTTGAGTGGATGAACGTGAACGTAAACAGTGATGAAAAAATAATTTCTCTTCACCTGTGAGTGACAAAAAGAAGGAAACTCATTCCTTTCTTCGTTTCTTTCCACCCTGTGATTTCTTTCCAGCCCTCAGCGGCTCGGCTTTGATGCAGCGATTTATATTTTTACTATTTAAAAACCACCAGTGTCAGAGTGTGTGTGTGTGAGTGTGTGTGTGTGTGTGTGTGTGTGTGTGTGTGTGTGTGTGTGTGTGTGTGTGTGTGTGTGTGTGTGTGTGTGTATGTACGTCGAGGTGGATTTGCTGGTCGGCTTCTCTCAATTTTCCTGCATTCAGAATAAACAAGAGACCGAAGGCTAAGACATGCTCAGTGTGGCGGAAACATGCTTCATGACTCCACCGGAGGAAAAAACTGTAAATGAAATATTTCCCCGTAAAGATTATAAAACAGCAGGATTTTGTAGCAGGCTATTTTTTTTTTTTTTCATTTATTATCATAATTATTGCTCAGAATACATCCGTATTAAAGCCTTGCGTTTATTCGGGCTCTCGCAGGAACTATCAGTGAGAGGTGTGAGGCCAAAAGCCTGTGAGATAAGGTTCTAATGCGAGCAGCTCACCTGTCTGAGGAGATGGAGGCAGCGCTCTGAATACGCTAAGGGAGATTAGATTAAAAATATCACGGCTCTGAGCAGGAACGGGAAGCCGCTCGCTCTGATAGCGGATTCAGATCCGACATTCTCGGGTGAACGGCAGAAGTGGCAGATTGTTGCAATGACATTTTCTACAAAAAAAAAAAAAAACGAGGGGAAGGTGAAGGAAAAGATAAACCTGAAGTCACCCGGTTAAAGTGAGCCACCAAATCTTGTTTTCTTTTGTCGGAGTAAAAAAATGTGGATGAATGTTTTTGCTGAGAGATTTTTTTTCTTGAGGATAAAATTGGGTCATGCTGGAAAATAATGACCAACATGAAGACAGTAACAGTCGGTTCAGTGTTTTATTCCTATTATACAACATCTAGTTCCTGGTAAGGAAGTTGAGAAGTTCAATCCTACAGTACTTTTATTGATTCTTAGGTAAATATATCGATCTTACCTGAGATTTTATCAAGAGAAACTGTTAGTTTTCAATAGAAAAACTATAAAAATAAATAATTTTAGATTACATTTTATTTTATATAAAATTTTAAAGTAAAACCAAATATTTCGTGCTGACTTTGATGTGATGCAGCTCTCAGTCTCAGAAAAGGTCGATATTTGTATTCAATTTCAATAAAAGCTGCAAAACTCTTTCAATTTCAAAAAAATGCAACTCTTTTAAGACTGAAAATGAGGCCAGCAGTGATACAAAGTCTCTTCCACGCAGCAGATGTTTGGCGGTTTAGAGAACAACGCTCCTGTTTCTGCATTTCAGTCACCAATCCAGAGCGAATGAAAAGAATATTCTGATGGGGCGTGTCTCAATCTGCTCACTAGTTCACTACTTAGGGCACTGATCAGGAAATCGGCCTCGTCTCATTCGCAAAAGACTCCAAGTCCACTGGAACATTCATCCCCTCAAAATAAAACAACACCAATGAACCACAAGAACCAGCAGAGAAAATCTGAAGGTCCATCTTGCACGTTGGAGATAAATGCCAGCGGTGATGATTTACACGCTTATAAGAGCGATGTGAGCAGAACTTGAGTCATGAGTGTTACAGTGACTCAGGGTTTCTGAACTGATACACTGAGCCAGACTCTGGTGAGCTGGAGAACCGATGGAGATGCAGCCCCTGGTGTTTTGCGGTTTGTCCAGACTAAAAAGCATCAGGGTGATGCAGAGTCACCATATTTCTGAATTAGGGTGATTGATGTTCCTATGGTAACCTCGGCCCCTGGTTCTCTGATCCAGACTCGGGATGATGATGATGATGATGATGATGATGATGATGATGATGATTTATGGATCCCAGCTCTCCAAAAAAGACCTAAATTGCAGCACACCGCAAGCCTGAGTCACTCATCCTTCATGATCAGCTGTATTCCTGCTCTCTGTTGTTAAGGTCTGACCTTCGTCTGCAAAGCAAGCCTTTTATCTCCCTAATCAGCACTGAGTTTCAGTTTTCCCTCCGTTCTATGGGAGACCAATTACAGCCCATTACAGGGGCGAGAGAGAGAGAGAGAGAGAGAGAGAGAGAGAGAGAGAGAGAGAGAGAGAGAGAGAGAGAGAGAGAGAGAGAGAGAGAGAGAGAGAGACGACAGTGATTTCAATGAAAAGATGGCTGCTTCTGAAAAAGCCAGAACATGCCCCATTGTGGGTTTCATCATCATCATCATCATCATCATCATCATCATCATCATCATCTTTTTCTTCCTGTCTATCTCTCTGTCTCAATATTATTCTGTTCATTTGTTCCTCCATCACTGCAAATGATCATCAAAACTGAAACGATGGAAAAAATAAAACCAAACTAAAAGTGAGATGATGATGATGATGATGATGATGATGATGATGATACTAGATCAATGTAGAAGGTCACAGAATAGAACTGCATGACCAGGAGACTCAACTGTAGTCAAAGTAGATTTAAACTAACTACAGTGTTTTCTACTACTTATTGCATATCAACATGAGGTCAGATCACATCACATCACATCACATCATGTTCAGGTCCAAGAGCTTCTGACCCACATGTACTGATGCAATCTGCTAGAAAGAGCAGTTTGTTTTGGTTCTTTTGAATGTTCTCCTAAAGGTTCCTCATACCAGAACCTTTCATTAAAACATCTCATATTTTTTTTAACATCATTATGTCAGGAACTTGAAGATACATTTCCAGGAGAACATCATCCAAAGCATCATGGTTCCAATAACTTTTAGAAGAAATGTAGGAGAGCATTTTCTGAACATCATGCATAATAAACGTTCTTCTGAAAGTTTGCTTCATAAACCAGGATAAAAATATTTGTTTTTAACATTTCTTTACTTCTTCACTTTCATCGTAGATTTCTTCTAAATACAGCTTCAGTTCATGCACTTGAGGTTGAAGTGTTTCTGGTATGTGTAGGTTTGTTGTCCACGTCAGTGACGGTGCTTTCAGCAGAACGTAGCATGAAGTGGTTTAATTATCCTTCGCTCTTGAAAACACTGAGATCATGCAGGTCGCTCTCGGTGTTCTGATCCTCATACGAGTCTCGCAGCTCCGTAACGTTTACACACACAATGTCAGTAGATTGCTAGAGAAGGTCTATTACGCATCACAGTTCCAGAACATTTATGGAGTTTTTTAGACATTCTCTAACAAAAATGCTTCTACCAAGTTTGAGCAGAACATTGAGGAGAACGTGGTTCCATGATATTTACAGAAACATTATGGTTCTAGGAGCCTTTAGGGAGATTTTTAGAAGAACGCTTTGTGAACATCATGGTTTCAACTTCTCCAAAACATCAAGGTTCCAGGAACCTTTGGAAAGATTTTAATGGAACAGTTTCTCGAACGGTTCTTAGAACTTCAGCTGAACTTCAGGTTCTTTCTAAATGCTCTTGGCTCTGCTCCGAGAGAATAAATAAGTGCCAGTCAGACCCGTGTCTCTGCAAGCTGACATCAAGGCTAGAAAAGAGCATTTGTGTGTGTGTGTGTGTGTGTGTGTGTGTGTGTGTGTGTGTGTGTGTGTGTGTGTGTGTGTGTGTGTGTGTGTGTGTGTAGATATAAGGGCATCAGAGGACTCTGAAAGCCTGTGGTCAGAGTCTGGCCTTATATTTTTATTTCTTCATCAATCATGTCATCAGCTTTAAGTAGGCCTAAAAGAGGAGGAGGAGGATGAAGATGAAGATGAAGATGAGGAGGATGAGTTTTTGGAGAATTGAGATGGACGTATGATGACATTGACAATGACACAATGACAAACACGCTGGTACTGAAGATGCTGCTGCTGCTGCTTTTTTCTTTTTTTACATGTGGCTTTCTTTACACACACACACACACACACACACACACACACACACACACACACACACACACACACACACACATTCTCTCTCTCCTGACAGATTGATTGGTGTGTAATTATTTCAGATAAAAGATTTTCCACCAAATAACTCTTCACTTTTGAGTGATTGCTGTGGAGAATGAAAGATGCTGCGATGAAGCTGAGTTGCTGTTCCTCACACCATCACTTTAGTTCCTTTTTTAGTTCCTTTTCTCACTTGGTTCAGCCAGTGAAGATAAGCGTTCCTCTACCTGAGTAAAACTTCTGACCTCCTGCTGATCCCAAAAATCTCCTGACAACAGAATATAATTATCTCTCACTCATGAGAACACTGAGATCAGGCAGGTCTCTCTGAGTACTGATCCTGATACGATCCTCATATCTCCTCAAGCTTCACACACACACACACACACACACACACACACACACACACACACACACACACACACACACACACATCAATGGCCTTCAGAAGATTATTAGATTTTCATGTGAAGGTTTATTAAAGAGAACATCTTCCGAACATTACGATTCCTGAAACTTTTAGAAGATTTTCACGAGAATGTTTTCTGACCATCATGGTTCCAAGAACTTATAGAATTATTTTCACAAAAACAGTTTTTAAGCATCTTGGTTCCAGGAACTTTTATAAGATTCTCAGAAGAACAGTTTCTAAGAATCACAGTTCCAGCAACTTTTAGAAGATTTTTAGAAGAACAGTTTCTGAGCATCATGGTTCCAGGAACTTTCACAAGAACATTTTCTGAGCGTTTCTTGAGTAAATGAATGAAAGTAAAAATACTTCATTACACTCTTTCCATAAACAGGAAATGGAAACGTCTACTTCCAGGAAACGTCCCTGTGCTGCTGTCAGAGCTGCTGTTATAGAAAATACACTGAAGACCTTCTGACCAATCAGGATCCAGAATTCCAAACTCATCCACGAGACAATCACAGATGAAACTTCCTGTTTATATTCACACTCGCGTTTGTGCCAAAATATCATTTGTAAATGAATTATCTTTAAACGAGTGCATCTTCACAGTCTCCGGTTCTCCTCCCTCCTAATTCACACCTTGTCCAAATTTCACAACTTCAGTGTGAAGGAAACGACAGGCAGGTGATTAATCGTGCGCTTCACACCTTCAGGGTTGCCAGATTTATCTGATGAATCCCTCTTAGAACAGGAGGTCTTTCAAACAGACTAATGAAGCAAACACTTTTCTTTCTGTTTTTTATTTATCACAACTTAAAGGTCTGGAATTCAGCCATGCTGCCTGGGTTTCACTCCAACTCCACATTTGTATGAAATAAAAAAACGAATGTAAAAAACGCTCGGGATCGTTCAGATGAAAAGACGGCGTAGGGATTAGCGTGAAGCGATCAGGGTGAGAATGTCACCGCATGGCGTGGGCGATTCACACGATTATTTTATTTCTTGATATCACATTTTTATATATTCCATTCTGACCTCGACCAGCGTTCTATAGGATCCGTGTGAAAGTTTGCTGAAGCAATGAGAAAACTGCTGGAGTTAAAACTCTGAGGAACACGAGGAACACGACTGTGTGTGATGTTGTGCTTAAATCCACTCTGAATGCGAGAGAAGTGCACAAAGAGAAGCTTTTTATTCCTGATGCACCCGAATCCAAACCAGAGTGAAAGTCATGCTTCTGCTACATTTGCATTTGGCTTCATTCATTTTAAAGAACTTTGGCTATGCAGCAAAAGAACTTCCTGAGAACTTTAGAAGACCATTAATAGATGGAAGCTATCTGGACATTCATCAGAAAAGCAGGTAGAATTTCTTCCTGAATGTAATTTCTTTAG
Source organism: Silurus aristotelis (assembly GCF_946808225.1). Taxonomy (NCBI): domain Eukaryota; kingdom Metazoa; phylum Chordata; class Actinopteri; order Siluriformes; family Siluridae; genus Silurus; species Silurus aristotelis. The sequence continues at coordinate 29,888,097 of NC_139583.1, forward strand.
GAACGTTCAGGAGAAAGTTTTATGATCTCACATTAATCACAGTATTTTTAGAGATGTTCTGGTTCTAAAAACCTTTAGGAGAATCATTCATGACTCATATGGTTCTATAAACTAGGAGAATGTTTCATGAATGTCTGGTTCAAAGAAATTTTAGGAGAACTTTAGGAGAATATTTCATAAATGCCAAGGTTCTAGAAACTTTTAGGATAATTTTCCGAGAACATTTCATGAATATCATGGTTATATGAACTTTCAGGAGAACTTCAGGAGAGCATTTCATGCATTTCATCTTGTGGTTCTAGGAATGTTTGTGACAACATTTAGTGACATCACTCCTGGTATATTTAAAAACATTAGGAGAACAGTATATAAACAATATGGTTCCTCAAACATTAAAATGAATTACATTATGAACTTTTAAGAGAATTTTAGAAGAAGATTTAACAAATGTTATGGCTGTAGGAGAATTTGCAAGAACTTTAGTAGAACATGCTACATGTCAATGAAGTTTTATGAGAATTTGAAGAGAATTTTTGTTAAACTGTATGGATCTTAAAACTGTTAGGAGTTTTTTTTTTGTTTTTGTTTGTTTAATGAATGAATTTCTATATTAAATCTGCTCATTATGGAAAAGCTTCATACAGGGAAAGAGAAGAGCTGATCAGATGGGTTATGAAACATTTGGCCACCTTGACGTTAAGTGCTTAGAATTACTTAGATCCACAATCTTCTTCTAAAAGAAAATGTTCCTCTTACTATTTTTTATAGATATATTTTGTTGGAACTAAGACATCCAAAATCATCCAAATGTTTCTAGAACAACAGCATTCATGAGACGTTTTCAAAATAATTTTCTTGATGGAATCTTGATCCATAATGTGCATGAAAGCTTCTCCTACAATATTCCTCAAAGTTCATAGAACCATGATATGAGTTCACCAAAACCATACCTTCCACGGAAGACTATTTTGCAATTTTCCTGAAAGTTCCTAGGCCTGTGAAGTTTTTCTAAAAGTTCCTAAAATTTGTAAAACTACAATGTTCATCTAAAAGTTCTCTAAATAGTTTTCTCACAATGCTGTAAAAAATTCCCAGAACCATGATGTTTATCTAAAACTCACTCAAGCCATGATGTTCTTCCATAAATATCCTAAAACCATGATGTTCTTCCAAAATATCCTAAAACCATGATGTTCTTCCAAAAGATCCTAAAACCATGATGTTTTTCCAAAAGATCCTAAAACCATGATGTTCTTCCAAATGTTTCTAAAACCCAGATGTTCTTTTAAAAGTTCCTAAAAACATGATATTCTTCTAAAAGTTTCTCCAACACTTCCAGACATGAATGATGATAATGTATTTATTCTATTTTTTATACAAATAAAAGAAAAACCTTTTCTGAGAAGAAGAATCTGTTGTGTGCTGAAGGTTCGATCAGGAGGTCTTCACTCGCACAGAAGTTTTTACTGATGAATCATCTTTCAGGAGAAAAGTAAAACATTCTTCACTCTCAGTGAGGGTTTGATGATGGTGAGGTTAATCAGATTCATATTTTCTCCAAACTGACTTTTTTTCTATGATAAGAATCTAAAATGACCTTTTCACTGGTTCAGGGACGAAAAGGTTTTAATGTCAGAAAGGACCTTCTCACTGCAGGTGCAGTATAGTATCATTTCTATAGCAACGTTTCATTCACAGGAGTCTGAACAATGGACGCTTTTCTGATCATAAACGTATAAAAGAATGTAAAGGAATGTACAAAGAGTACAGTAAGAGTGTAGTGGAGGTGAAGAGAGTTTCTGATAGGGTGATGATCGTGAAGCTGGAAGTTGAAGGGATGATGATAAATGTCATCAATGTTTATGATCCACAAGTCGGTTGTGAGATGGAGGAGAAGGAAAATTTCTGGAGTGAGTTAGATGAAGTGGTAGAAGGTGAACGCAGGAAAGAACGATTGGTGATTGGGGCAGACTTTAATGAGCATGTAGGTGAAGGGAACAGAGGTGATGAGGAGGTGATGGGTAGGTATGGTTTTAAGGAGAGGAATGTGGAAGGGCAGATGGTGGTAGATTTTGCTAAAAGGATGGAAATGGCAGTGGTGAACACGTATTTTAAGAAGAAGGAGGATCATAGGGTGACGTATAAGAGTGGAGGAAGGTGCACACAGGTGGAATATGTTCTATGTAGGAGATGCAACCTGAAGGAGATTGGAGACTGTAAGGTGTTGGCGGGGGACAGTGTAGCTAGACAGCATCGGATGGTGGTCTGTAGGATGGTTTTGGAGGTGAAGAAGAAGAGGAGGAAAGTGAGGACTGAGAGAAGAATAAGATGGTGGAAACTGAAGGAGGAAGAGTGTAGTGTGAGGATCAGGGAAGAGGTCAGACAGGAGCTTGGTGGTGGTGAAGAGGTGCTGGATGATTGTGAAACTACTGCAGAAGTGATGAGGGAGACAGCTAGAAAGGTACTTGCTGTAACATCTGGAAATAGAAAGGAAGATAAAGAGACGTGGTGGTGGAATGAGGAAGTGCAGGAGAGCAGAAGGAGAAAGAGGTTGGAAAAACAGAAGTGGGATCGACAGAGTGATGAGAAAAGTAGGCAGAAGTACAAGGAGATGCGGCAGCAGGTGAAGAGGGATGTGGTGAAAGTCAAGGAAAGGGCATATGAGGAGCTGTAGGAGAAGTTGGACACTAAGAAAGGAGAAAAGGATTTGTAGCGATTGGCCAAGCAGAGGAACCGAGCTGGGAAGGATGTACTGCAAGTTAGAGCAATAAAGGATGGAGAGGGAAATGTGTTGACTAGTGAGGAGAGTGTGTTGAGAAGATGGAGGGAGTATTTTGAGCAGCTGATGAATGAGGAAAATGAGAGCGAGAAGGTTGGATGGTGTGGAGATGTGAAGCAGGAAGGGGATAGGATTAGTAAGGAGGAAGTGAGAGCAGCCATTAAGAGGATGAAGAGTGGAAAGTCGGTTGGACCAGATGACATACCGGTAGAAGCATGGAGATGTTTAGGAGAGATGCAGTGGAGTTTTTAACCAGATTGTTCAACAACATTCTGGAAGGTGAGAAGATGCCTGAGGAATGGAGAAGGAGTGTGCTGGTAGTGAAAGGGAAAGTTTATAGGACTGTGGTGAGACCTGAGATGTTGTATGGATTAGAGACAGTGGCATTGAGTAAAAGACAGGAGGTGGAGCTGGAGGTAGCAGAGCTGAAGATGTTGAGATGTTCGTTGGGAGTGACGATGATGGACAGGATTAGAAAAGAGTTTATTAGAGGGACAGCGCATGTAGGACGTTTTGGAGACAAGGTAAGGGAGGTGTGATTGAGATGGTTTGGACATGTGCAGAGGAGGGACATGGGGTATATCAGTAGGAGAATGCTGAGGATGGAGCCACCAGGAAGGAGGAAAAGAGGAAGACCAAGGAGGAGGTTTATGGATGTGATGAGGGAAGACATGCAGGTAGTTGGTGTAAAAGAGGCAGATGTAGAGGACAGGGGGGTGTGGAGACGGATGATCCGCTGTGGCGACCCCTAATGGGAGAAGCTGAAAGACAAAGAAGAAGAAAAAGAGGTTCCTAGAAGCATGAAATTCAGATAAGGTTTAATGCTCCTAAAGGTTTCCAACACCAGATTTTTTATTTTAAATATTATATATTTTCGGTGATTTGTTTCCACAGTAAATGTGACTATAAATGGATAAAAACTAATAAGGAATGATTCACTGATTAGTTGCTGTAGTATAAAAGAAATAAATCTCATCTTTAGATCTTCACCTCCGTGTTTTATTTTGTACTTATTCCATCCTAAAGCAGTCATTAATCATTTGTCATATCTGTTGCTTAGCAACTAGGAAGCGCACAAAGATGTTCGAGTCGAACACTGGAACTGTACCTGGGTGTGATTAATCCTCAATGTAGTCTACAAGAAGTGTAATGGGCTTTATTCAGGGATCTAATAATAATCACACACACACACACACACACACACACACACACAAACACACACACACACACACACACACACACACACACACACACACACACACACCTGAAATCTACAAATCAAAATAGAGCAAAGTGTAAAAGAAAAAACACCAGAAATCCACTGATGGAGACACAAAAATCCATTCATTATCTTCTCGGATTTCTAGAATATTTTAGATTATTACTGTTCTGAAAAAATCCCTAGACACATAATGTTCATTAAATGTTTCTTAAAAAGTTTCTCAGACCATAACACTTAGAGAAAGTTTTACTAAAATGATCCTAAAAGTCCCTAGAAACATACAGATCAGAGAACCTTCCCTCAAAGTTCTACTGAACATTTCCAGAACCACAAGATCCAGAATGCATTCTTCTAAAGTTCTCCTTAAAGTTCTTACAACTATTATGTTCGGAAAATGTTTCTCAAAAAATGTCTAGACCAGAAGACCTTCTACTGAAGGGTCCTAGTAAAATTCTGTTAAAAAAAACTTCTAGAAACTCAATATTCAAATCCTTGAAGCAATGCATCAAAATGTTCCTCTAAAGGTTTCCATTACCATAAGACTAAGAAAACCTTCTAGTAATGTTCTCCTGAAGATTCTCAGAACTATAATCAGAGAAAAAATACCCCCTACAAAAGTTTTCTGAAACAACAATATTCAGAAAACGCTCTTCTAAAAATTATTCTGCAAGTTTACTGTTCTAAAAAATAGGCTCTACACATTTCTTTTTAAAAGTCTCTAGAAGCATGCTCTTCAAAAAATGTTCCTTTAAACATTTCTAAAACCATAACTCTGAAGAATCATTCTCCTAAAGGATTCCTAGAACCACAAACCTCCAGAAAACCTTCTCGTGAAGTTAAAATATTCAAGTAAAATGTCCAGAATCACAATTTTCATGAAATATTTTCCTAAAATGATCCTAAAAAAATCCTAAAAGCACATTGTTCAGAAAATGTTTTTTCTATTAGTTTCTAGAACCACAATGTTCCAAAAATTGTTTAGAAACTGTTCTCCAAAATTCTTGAAGCTTATTATTAATTAATTCAGCAGATCTTCCTAAAGTTAGAGATCTTCTAGAGATAAAGGTAGGACCTCCAAACAATCAGAGAACATTTTTCTGAAGATCCCTAGAACCGTACTGTTCACAAAAAGTTCTACAAATGTTTCTAGAACAATGATGTTCAAAAAGCATTCTCCTGAAAAGGTTCTAAAAGTTCTTGGAAACATTATTTTCTTTAAAAAAAAAAAAAAAAAGAAGTTCTACAAAATTCTCCTAAAAGTATCCAGAAGTATGATGTTTAGAAAATGTTCCTCTAAAAATATTTAGAATAACCTTCCCACAACATTTTCCTGAAACTTTTATTATTCTGTAACCACAAAGATCCGAAAACATAGTTGTTGCTCATGTTGCAGGGTGCACAAACTTTTGCACTCCAGTCCATGAACTCCACACATTCAGATCTGTTTATTTCGAGCATCAGCATTAAACTTCCAACCGTTTTCATTTCCTCTCTCACTTCCTGTCAGAGCTTTGTACAAAGCTGAGAATCCAAATCTCCTTTCTTTCTTTTCTTCTTTCTTTTTTTTCTCCTCAAATCCCCCGTGTCTCACTTTGCTCCGGTGATCCCGACGTTCTCATGGTCTATTTATTCCTCTGTTCATGCATTTTCATCCAAATCCTATTAGAGACTTTATTATACACAGCAGCGAGCAGAACACAATCCTGCACTGTAATGTATATCGATCCCGGCTTTATGGTTCGCTGCTATAAATACGTTTCTCACGCCACTCACTCATCCCCTGCAGCTGACGTGAACGACGTGAGCGGCGTGATGAACGCGAGATGCTTTTCAGAGCCTGGGACAGGGAAAGAGGAGAAAAGTTGAGTGTGTGAGGATGAATGAGGAGAGGAATGTGAGCTCTGGCATGCTGAAGTACTTCATTAATTAAAAGGACCAGTGGAAATATTGACATTTCGCTCGGATGGAACTGCATCAGCACACACTCAGATGTTACTGTCGGTGCAAAATCTCCAGGGTCTTTAATTAGTTTAGTATTTTGTCAAACTCGAGACCGAGGTTCTGTTTATTGTTCGTTCGTTACGTGATTGTCGTGGTCCGCAGTGTTGCCATGGTTCGCTAATTACAGCTCGTCTTTCGCATTTTAACCGTCAGGTCTGAGTCTGTGAGGGAAGTGAGATCTAAACGATAGAAATGGAACCTCATGATGTGAAAAAATCACATTAGATTGTGATCAGTTTTTTTAAAACAGATGTTTTACAGAAAAAAAAAATTGTTTAGTGAAGAACCCCAGAACAGTGTTTTCATATCAGAAAGGTTTCAAATTCAATCACATTTTGGAACATAAGATTCTTTAATTATCCAGTAAACACATAAAGAACCTGCAAAGAACCTTAATTTCTCCTACAGGTTGGGGTTTGTTCATGATTTTAATATATAACATCTAGATCCTTCTTGTCACTTTGTGCAAACAACCCAATAAATAATTCTTCATTTAAAAGGTCTTTGTTAAACACATCAGGTTCTTCAGTGGTTTTTAGCGTGGTCATTTGATAGATAAAGGTTCTTAGATTCTGAAATGGGTTTGGACTTGGAGTCCTTATTTATCAGGAACTTCAGGGTTCTTCAAAAGAACCCGACATCAAAGAGTTAGGAATCTTAAATAAAACTCTATACAGGAACCTGTTCATTTTCTGTCTTTTTCTTTTTGCTTTTTTAAATAACTGGTTGATTGAAGGTTCTGTAAAGATCTTTTCACTTCCAAAACTGATAAAGTGATGCTGTGTTGAAAAGTTCTAGACAGAGAAGGGTTTTTTTGTTCTCCAAAATCCATGTTCCACAGTACCATGATGTAGAGTTGAGTATGAATGACATCTCTTGGTTGTTGTTTTAAACTTTTCAGTAGAAAATGAACAGATATTTGTGAAATTGAATTATTAAGAGGAAAAAAGCAGAATTAGTTGTGGAAGTGTGCGAGCGACGTCTGGGCGGGACGAAGTGTGCAAACCGTGTCCTCTGAGGATCGCTAGACCGGAGTCCAAGCCAGGTTTTAATTATCTCAAAAACGCATAAAAAGTCCCTTTGCTTAGCTTTTGGCTGCGTTCTGCGTCGCGACGTCTCCTGCTGCGGCAGAACGTGCCGGAACGCGCCGGTGCGATCCAGCGTTCGCATTCAGTTGCCATGACAACAATAAAAACATCAACAGCAAGGTCGAAACTTGTAGTACACCAGAATGGAACATTTTATCATGTTTATATGGTGTTTTTGTTGATATTAAAGGCAATTAAGAAGCTCTGAAGCTATAAAGAAGCGGCACGTGACCTGCCAAGGCGTCTGTAGGTGTAGCGGTCAACTTCTGTCGTTTTTCTCTTAATCCTAACAACATGATTAGCATGACGACCTGCTCGAATCGCAGACGCAAATAAACATCTGTAGTGGTTTTTCCCCAATAAAATATCAACACAATAGATCTAAAAGATATATTTTTTTAGATTTCTTTATTGTTTTGTATCTCGTTCTATTTTTGAAAAGAGATTTACTGAAGTAGGGGTTTTTTGCCAAAGCAAGCTGCCAAGTTTTCTTCTACATCAAAGCCCGAGTCATCCCTGCGAACGCGAGATCTCACGGGAGTCACTGCGGCATGAGAGGGAATGGAAATAAAAAAGGAGTGACAGGTGAAACGGTGAACTGAAAGAAAGGCTGAACAATGCTGATGCCAGGGCTGACATATTTGAATAAAAATAAAAAAGGTTTCAACCTCGTTGAAGGACCTCATAATTCGAACATGGAAAGGTCACGAATCAAAGCTGTACCACCAGTGTTACGCAAAAGTTGCTTCACTGCGCTGTTCTGCGTATAAAATGTATAAATAAAAAAACCTGGAAGAACAAAGCAGCAATTAAAAATCTGTTTTTAGGGGGAAAAGAAATGAAAATGGTGGAAATGCACATCCTGGTACTATTACAGAGTTATGATGAATAGGCAGCTTTGGTGTTTGGACAAAAATGTATAATAGAATAGAATAGAATAGAATAGAATAGAATAGAATAGAATAGAATAGAATAGAATAGAATAGAATAGAATAATAAAGATGTTTTCTGTTGAAAAGTATGAATGTAATGTGTGCAAAAGGAGTCTTCAAACTCAGAACAGAGGAGATTTGAGTTTTTAACGAGAGAGAATATAAAGATACTGGTGAAGAAATGAGTGTTTATAGCTGCTATAAGGTAAGTGAGAACAGGAAGTGACATGTTTTATGTAAATATACAATATATATATATATATATATATATATATATATATATATATATATATATATATATATATATATATATATATATATACACACACGAGGTGATTTCAAAAAGACTAGTTTTGTAACACACCAACAGATGGCAGCACAAGGCTGCACACACAGTCACAGGGAGCACCAACCTTCATAAGTCAGTGTGTGATAAAACATGGTTCTGTGTACATCGGGAGCCGTGCAACTGGTGCTGTTCTGATCGCGTGCATTTCCATGTGTATCCAGGCAAGCACCTACCAGTAGGGGTGTGGTTGGCTAATTATCCCAAGACTTTTTAAGCAGGCACTGGGCAAGAGGCGTTGAAATGTGGGCCCTGTTTTGAAAGCACATGGGAAATACTGCTGCTTTGTTTGGTTGTGTTTGAAGTCGCCCTAGAGGAGGTAGGCCAAGTTTGTTGCTTTAGTTTGTTTAATTTGTTTATTTAGAGGGATTTATTTAGCAATTTCCTCATAATGACACCGTTGAGGAGAATAGAAGAAAACCAGGACACGTTCCAGAAGAACACTGGGGGCGCTGTTTGCTTTGCAAGGAAACTATTTTGAAGGTGATGGTGTGGAAAGTATATGAATAAAGATCTTTCTCTTATTAACTAACCAGAGAGCCTGGTGAAGGAACAAATGTTAGCTGCTATAACGTAAGTGAAAACAGGAATTTGTGCAGTTATAAGAAATAATCACCTTCAGGGTTTTAATATTCAGAAGATTCTGCTGTAAAACTGAACAAAGCGGTAAATAAGTGCAGCGCCGGTAGTGAAAGAGGTGTGAACACAGCAAGGAGTGATAAATGGTGGAAAAGGAAAAAAAAGGAGGAAGTGATCCATTACTGTGAGCTGCAAACAAATCAAACTGCTGCTCCATGTATAGATCATGTGATCTTTTTTAACCAATCACAGCCGGGGATCAGGGTTAGGTGAGAATCCGGATACTGTGCTTCTGTAGATCTTTGGGTTCATAGTGCTTTATTAATGGTGTAGTAATAGTACACAAGCAGGATTTAATCAGTAATTACATCTTATAAACACTTCTGTACAGGGGTTTATGAACAATGTTTAAAATGAGATCATTACAACATTCTGGTTGAATAAGATGTCTATAAGAAGTAGAGCTGATATTTCTTACTGATACAATTAAGCTTAAAAACTTGAGGAACTCAGAAGGAACTCTTAAGAAACTCTTGTTGATTAAGGGGTTTGTTAGATGATGAAGCGTTCTCAGCTTCTCCAAAACATTTCTACTCTATACAGGAACCCCTTCATTCTTTTCAGAGAAAAATAAAGGGTTCCTTGAAGGTTCCTCAAAGGTTTCTTCACTTTCAAAACCAATTCTGTTTAAATGGTCCTAAGCAAAGCATTTTTTTCTTTCAGTTTTACTTTTATCATATAGTTGTAACTTTTTCTGCTGAAAATTGAGAAATAGTGTAGTATGTAGATGATCCATTGCTTTCCATCATCTACTATTAAGTTAAATCCATGTCTCATTGCTCTCACGATCTAATGCACCTCACCATTCCTGGCTTCCTCCCTTAATAAGATATGAACAGTGCACTCCATATTGTTTTAATGTCACTGTTCTATGAGATTTTGTAAAACAGATTTGTTTCCTTTTACAGTGTGAACTTAAGCGTCTGATTCCTGTTCGATCCCTAAAACATCTCAGTTGTTGTTCTCACATTACGTTATAGCAGCTATAAACACTCACTCCCTCATTCTACAATCCTCTCTTTATTCTTTCTCTTCAGATCATCAGCAACCTTTTATGTGGAACATCAGCAGTCCCAAGTTCCTGTGAATTGACTGCTTTTTTATTACGAATTTTTAGCTTAATTTTTTTTTTTTTTTTGGTGAATAGATTCAGGTTTTTGCAAATATTATCAATAAAAAGGAGGCAAACTAACAAAAATTAAAAAGTTAAACAGTGGCAAATAGTCATTTTAATGTTTGTTTGTTTATATTTTAATATTTTGCTTTTTTATAAAGTAGTGCTTATGCACCTGCGTATAAAATAAATTAAAAAACAAGCAAACAATTATAAATAGCATTTATTTACTTATTTATCTATATATTTATTTAATTTAGGTTTTTTTATGTTTGTAACGTTATTATTTTAATATGTAGATTTTTTTATGTTTATAACAGCCTGTGTAATGATTATTGTATAGATGTAGTAATAAATAAATAAATAAATAAATAAATAAATAAATAAATAAATAAATAAATAAATAAATAAATCTTATTTTAGGGCTGTATGAGTTGAATATATAAAATCTTGATATCATAGTAAATCAATTTGTTAATTTTGTTTACTTAATTAAATTATTACTTTATTTAATTTGTCTGTTTGTTTATTAGCTTTTTTTTAAAATAATTTATATACACAGTATTCTTATTTTCTTTTTCATTTACTTTTTTGGTTGTTTTTTTTTTAAGCTTATTTTTATTAATATTTCTACTATAAATATAAAACTTATTGTGAAAGAATGTTGATACAAGATCAGGATTATGGTATTATAATGTATAGAAAGCAAAAAAAAAAAGTGCCTTTGGAATGCTGTAGACCAACTTTATAAATAAAAAAATCAATTTTCTTATAAATCTGTTCACATAAAGAATGCAGAATGGCTTGAGAGCGAATCACAACGCATGAGAGAATCGATGAATAAAACCTGTCTGTGTGTATATATTTATATAAATCATATAAACCGCTCTGTAACCTGCACATTAATAATCATTCAGAGAAAAAAACACATGCAGGACCATGATGGATCTGCACTTAAATAAGTGGACGTTTCCCGACCCCTCCCTCTGCACCAGCCACATTTCATTCATGAGCAGTGTATTAGTCTTTCCCTCGTTTGGATTCGTCCCAATGAAGGACACGGCGCGTCCCCGAGGACCAAAGTCGACGTTAAAGTCTTCTCCGCTTGTCTAATTAGCAGCCTCGTCTCGATAAATCGTCCTCCCGAGAAGCGCAGAAGAAGAACGCTTTAATTAATCTCTACTCATCAAGCTGTTCAAGGAAAAAGAGGGAAAAAAGAAAGGAGGAGGAGATGGGAGAGAGGTGGGGGGGGGGGGGGTCGGACCGGGTGTAGTGTAGCATCTCTGTTTGATCGGAGAAGGAGCACATATCCATACACACACACACACACACACACACACACACACACACACACACACACACACTGTAACCCAGAGCCACGGTTTAGTGCCGCAAACCACAAAGAAGAAACTTACAGCACACAATAAACAGTTTCAGTCTCACGGATAAAACCAGAATGGAAAAGTTGAAATCCTCATTCATCTCTCTGATTCCACAACATCTCAGAGAGCAAATCAAACATCACCCTCATCATCATCATCATCATCATCATGATGCACGAACCCGGTGTGTCCCCCAAAAACAATCCCAGACACTGATGTGCTGCTGTGATCAGCAACAAAAGAAGGATTAAAAAAAGAAGAAAAAGAAAGGAATCTGCACCGACCTGCTGTTGAGGCTGAAATGGGGGAGGAAGAGAAGGACGCAGACTGCTCCGAGGAATTTCATCTCTCGTTCTTTTGCTCTCCGTGTGCTCTCCTCTGTGTTCCTTTCGGTGATGTTCTCCTCGCTCTCCTCGTCTCTTTCCCTCCTCCCTCTCGTCCTCAGCTTGCTCTCTCACTCGCTTGCTCTCAGCGCAGGCGCCGTGCAGCTTCGAGCAGTGTGTGTGTGTGTGTGTGTGTGTGTGTGTGTGTGTGTGAGCTTCGGGAGGTTTAAATAACAATATGTAGCGAGACGCTGGATCTTAGAGAAACACAGATTGAGATGGACAGACAAGCAGAATGATGAATGATGTCATAACCGGTGCAGCTGCTTTCGGCTTGAATACCTGCCTTTACACTTCTTCTCATCCACAAGGGGGCGCTATGGCACTCGCATAGCCTTTATTTGTTTTAACAGCTCATTTGGACCTCATAAACCCGTAACGCTGACTGTTATGGGCCACTGTCTGGCTGTTCCTCGTCATATATCACACCGGTTTACCAACAAGCGCACGTTGTTTTTTTTCTGTTGTTTGAACGTGATGTTTTCGTCACTTTTAACGTTCGTGGTGTAACTTACGCTCCAGCAGCTATAAACACTCGCTCTCTCACACACCTCTCTTTATACTTTCTATTCAATTAATCTAAGAAAACAAAAAAAGGAGGGAGGTGTTACTGTAGTGGTTAAGGGATTGGTGTGTAGATCCAAAGGTCATGAGTTCAAATCCCGGCCACACCAAGCTGCCCCTCGTGGGGCCTCTGAGTGAAGCCCTTATGTTGTATAAATGGGATAAAGGAAAGAGGTCATCTGACAAATGTGCAATTATCTCAGGTATAAAACTGAGCAGGTTAAGGTTCTTGCTAAAGCACCCTGCAGTGTCAGTTTAGCAGTGCTGGGATTCGAACTCATGAACTTCTGATTAGAAGCCCAATTTATTTACTAATGAGATACCACACCTCCCATCTAGTAAACTCTTCCTGTCCTGAAGATTTCAGGAAGCTACAAAGCACTGAAACTGGAGACTCCTTCCATACATACATACATAAATACACTGCCTTTCCTTAGAGTAGATTAGATTAGATGGGATTAGATTAAATTAGATGTAATTAGATGAATTTAGATTAGATTAGATACAATTAGATACATTTAGAATGTATCAGATTAGAATCGAATCGAATCGAAACGAATCGAATCGATCAGATTACATTTTTGGGCCAAGCACCTACTCTGCCCATAAAACATTAAACAGATGATTTTTTGTTAAATAATTTTTTTATATAAATGTACTCGGTGGAATCAAACAGTTTCAAGGCTGGTTTTGTAACACGCCAACAGGTGGCAGCACAGGGCTGCGCACACAGTCAAAGGGCGCACCAACCTTCATAAGTAAGTGTGTCAAAAGACATTTTCCCGTGTACATACGGAACTGTCCAGGTGATCCTCACATGGGAATGAACTTGTCGCTGCCGAGTTCTTCTCCAGGATGTTGTTCCAGAAGCAGAAGGAACACCGCCTCGAAGTCTGTTGTGAACTCAGTCAGCGTGCCATGGACGAGATCCTTCATGAGGAGGATCATTACTAGTGAGGAAACTCAGGTGTACGAGTACGAGACTGTGATGAGCAACAGACTTTACATTGAAGAGCTCGTCATCTCCACCACTGAACCGAGGGAATGCTGCCAGTTTAATGCGTCTGAGGGAGAACATTCAGAGTAAGAGACCAGATCTTTTTCATTTCTTCTCCAAAGGTTTTGTGTTGTTGTTGTTGTTCAGTCGTCACCAAATCTGTCTCACAGCATCCTGAGACCAGCAGGAACAGAACTGAATATTTGGTATGGAAGATGTTTCAGTTAGTCAGTTACTAACAAACTAATTTGATGGCAAAGTCCCCAAACAGGAAGTGACACAGACTGCCATCAGGTTTAGTTTTGCACCTGAAAGCAAACTCTGATAGTCCTGATGGTCTCTGGTCTTTTTTACTCACAAAGCTGAGAGCTTGACCCTCTTCATCACTGTTTGTAGCTGTATTCATTTCTGCTCTACTTGGCAATGAAGATGTTTAAAAAGAAAGCAATAAAAAAGATTTGAAGTGCACCCATTTTAGGGAACAAAAAACTAATAACTGGCCAAAGAACCCTTGAGAAACTCTAACGAATTTGTTGAGGAAAACGTCATCACATTTGTTCCCATTTCTTTATCTGAGCAAAACTTCTGGGGTCTTTGTTCTTGAAAGAAAGTTTTGTTTTTGTTCAGGGTCACTTAGAAAGACCACTGAAAGGTTTTGGATGTGTTGGAGATCTGTTTTGCTACATTTTTGATATAATTTCACGCATCTCATCGTTAATGTAACAGAGCTATAATGATAATTCTCCACAGAGCACCTCGCTGGTGTAACAGAGAAGATTCAGGTTTGGTCTGATTGTACCTTTGTGACGTAATAAGAGCAGAAAAGAGATGTTGCTGTACGGAGAACATTTATAACACTGGTGAAGAATTAAATATTCTGTGTGCCTCTGTTGTATGTGACTGGTAGCTTTAATTAAAATCATGTTTCCCAAATTAAAATTTGGAGCATGTGGTCCGGTTATTGGATTCCCCCTTGGGTCAGGAACAAACCTGATTTCAGAAATTAAAGGGTATCGATTTCAAAAAGACAAACCTCAGCGGAGACGAGATGAACTCTAGTGCACACTTTGAGCACAACTCATAATAAAAGTCCTCATCAAACTCACCGGGTTTATACACACAGCATCCAAGCATGACTTCCTGATGATCAGTGAACCGATCCGAGGACGTTATCAACAGCATTTCAGCCTCACAATACGCAATACAAACATCATCTTCATTCAAAGAAGGAATATTTCCCATCTTCAAGCCGAGAAAGTAAACAAACACATCCAAACTGCGACAATCAGGTACCTGGGTAATGCCTGAGGAGGTTAAAGTTATATTAAGGTGAGAAATAAGACCATTAATCGCTTTAATTTGCATTTGTATGACAATTTAATGCAATTTAGTTTTGTTTGTAAACACTTTTAACATGAACATTGTCTCAAAGCAGATTTCAGAGATATATAGATAAAGAAATATGACTTTATGCATTAGTGCCTATCAGTTTTCTCCCTAATGAGTGAGTCAGTGGTGACTGTGGTGAAGGAAAAACTCCCTGAGATAGAAATGAGGAAGAAACCTTGAGAGGAACCAGACTCCAAAAGGAACCTCATCCTCAACACTGAGTGTCCATTATTACAGTTCCTTAAACGTGTTTATATTGTAAACTCATGTGCAAAGCAGAAGCATTTATTCCACAGAGCAGTTACAGAGAAGTTCTTGTTTAAGGGTCCAGCAGGGGCAGATGTTGGTGCTGGTTTTTGAAATGTGCATTAACATTTATGGCATTTGGCAGATGCCCTTTTCCCTTATCTCATTTATACAATTGTAGCTATGGGCTAAAGAGCCATGCTCAGAGGCCCAGGAGAACCACTGAACAACCACCTCCCCCTGTGATAACAGCTTTTACTCCATCACATCATCATCTCAACACTTTAGTATCAGACTCTGGAGGAAAATCTGACCTTCTGTATAAACAGTCGATATAAAAATCTTAACCTTAAAAAAATTTTGAAATAAATGAATAAAATCCCAGATTTCCAGTGAGGTCTCAGACTTTTGAACTCAACTCTATACAATATATTACAAACTACACAACGGATCTGAGCAATGTTCTGTAATAATTGGGTTGAGTTTCTGTGTCTGCTGATGTGTTTTTTTTACTTTATTACTACGGATGAGAGAGAGAAAAAAGAGACACAGAAAGAACACACTTGGCAAATAATCCTATTCTTTTCCAGAGACTGTATTACCAATAAACCATAACTGCTCCAAACGATCCTGTCATGATTTACTGTACAGGTATAAATTATATATAGTACTTAAGATCTTATACATCATTTTTTGGGATGGAAGTTATTTATCAAAACCATCACTCACAGATTTTCTGGTCTTCGCTTCTCTGGAGTTTTTTTTTTTTTTGCTGATGATAAGAAATAAAAGAAAAAGGTCATGTGACTGAAACAGGTTACTACTGCAAGTTGGAGAAACTTTAAAACTGCAGGAAAGATTTAAACATTTATTTCCGACCTTCTGCTTGTGTTAAAGATTCTGGCATTTTATTTTCTGCAGCCCAGGTGAAGAACTGATCTGCATCTGCATCTATATTCATTTAGTGTAATTACATGATAATAAAATGTAATAAACAGTACTATTCCTTTCTTTCTCCATCTCATGACTTTAACAACAGGTCAGCGCCACCTGTAGGCCGAGGAGGAGGAGATCGCTCTCAGGCTTGCTTTGCTCCACAGTTTTTCTTTTTTCTTTTACATAATTAAACTTTGGCACAGTTTGGTTCCAGTTTTTAACTACAGCAAGTGGAATAAAAATAGATAGATAGATAGATAGATAGATAGATAGATAGATAGATAGATAGATAGATAGATAGATAGATAGATAGATAGATAGATAGATAGATAGATAGATAGATAGATAGATAGATAGATAGATAGATAGATAGATAGATAGATAGATAGATAGATATGAACATAAAAAAATATGGGTCAGAGATTATTTTCTTTGTTTATATTTATTATTTATCAGTTTTTCTTTTTTCCTTGTGGGTGATGCAATGAAGAACAATTGTGATTTTTATTTATTTACCTGTTTTAAGATTTTAATAATAATTAAAATAATAGGGTAATATAAAAATTATATGATATCCTGAAATAATGAGTTATGACTCAAATTAGGTCTCACAAAAAATGTGGAAACCTTTTGGTTCAGGGTTTTTGAAAGTAACATGTTAAAACAGAAAAAAAAAGAAAATAATTGAATTAGTCAAAATAAGATTACAAACAATAAAATTATGTATTAAAATTGTTTCCTTTATCTATCAAAAGCATTGAAAAAATATACATATATTTTATTTATTATAAAATGTATTTAAAATATAAAGAAACTAAAATGAATTCAGCAAAAAAAAAAACATATATATATATATATATATATATACAGTGAGGAAAATAAGTATTTGAACACGCTGCTATTTTGGAAGTTCTCCCACTTAGAAATCATGGAGGGTCTGAAATTGTCATCGTAGGTGCATGTCCACTGTGAGAGACATAATCTATAAAAAAAAATCCAGAAATCACAATATATGATTTTTAAACTATTTATTTGTATGATACAGCTGCAAATAAGTATTTGAACACCTGTCTATCAGCTAGAATTCTGACCCTCAAAGACCTGTTAGTCTGCCTTTAAAATGTCCACCTCCACTACATTTATTATCCTAAATTAGATTCAACTGTTTGAGGTCGTTTGCTGCATAAAGACACCTGTCCACCCCATACAATCAGTAAGAATCCAACTACTAACATGGACAAGACCAAAGAGCTGTCCAAAGACACTAGGGACAAAATTGTACACCTCCACAAGGCTGGAAAGGGCTACGGGGAAATTGCCAAGCAGCTTGGTAAAAAAAGGTCCACTGTTGGAGCAATCATTAGAAAATGGAAGAAGCTAAACATGACTGTCAATCTCCCTCGGACTGGGGCTCCATGCAAGATCTCACCTCGTGGGGTCTCAATGATCCTAAGGAAGATGAGAAATCAGCCCAGAACTACACAGGAGGAGCTGGTCAATGACCTGAAAAGAGCTGGGACCACCGTTTCCAAGGTTACTGTTGGTAATACACTAAGACGTCATGGTTTGAAATCATGCATGGCACAGAAGGTTCCCCTGCTTAAACCAGCACATGTCCAGGCACGTCTTAAGTTTGCCAATGACCATTTGGATGATCCAGAGGAGTCATGGGAGAAAGTCATGTGGTCAGATGAGACCAAAATAGAACTTTTGGGTCATAATTCCACTAAACATGTTTGAAGGAAGAAAAATGATGAGTACCATCCCAAGAACACCATCCCTACTGTGAAGCATGGGGGTGGTAGCATCATGCTTTGGGGGTGTTTTTCTGCACATGGGACAGGGCGACTGCACTGTATTAAGGAAAGGATGACCGGGGCCATGTATTGCGAGATTTTGGGGAACAACCTCCTTTCCTCAGTTAGAGCATTGAAGATGGGTCGAGGCTGGGTCTTCCAACATGACAATGACCTGAAGCACATAGCCAGGATAACCAAGGAGTGGCTCTGTAAGAAGCATATCAAGGTTCTGGCGTGGCCTAGCCAGTCTCCAGACCTAAACCCAATAGAGAATCTTTGGAGGGAGCTCAAACTCCGTGTTTCTCAGCGACAGGCCAGAAACCTGACTGATCTGGAGAAGATCTGTGTGGAGGAGTGGGCCAAAATCCCTCCTGCAGTGTGTGCAAACCTGGTGAAAAACTACAGGAAACGTTTGACCTCTGTAATTGCAAACAAAGGCTCCTGTACCAAATATTAACATTGACTTTCTCAGGTGTTCAAATACTTATTTGCAGCTGCATCATACAAATAAATAGTTTAAAAATCATATATTGTGATTTCTGGATTTTTTTTTTAGATTATGTCTCTCACAGTGGACATGCACCTACGATGACAATTTCAGACTCCTCCATGAAGTGGGAGAACTTGCAAAATAGTAGGGTGTTCAAATACTTATTTTCCTCACTGTATATATATATATATATATATATATATATATATATATATATATATATATATATATATATATATATATATATATATATTTACATACTTAGAGAGATTTTTATATGCATATATGCGAGACAGATGTCAAAGCCAGACTGAGGACTAAAAAACACACACCCACAGGGTTTCAAAGTGATCTTTTGAACTTGTTTAAAAAAATTTCAAAATTGTTTTTTTACAATCATTTTTGTGAATGTAAACTTTTTTACATTATATAAAAATGTTTAAATTCAAATTTAAAGTTCAAAGTTCAAAAGATCACTTTGAAGTCCGGTGGGTGTGTGTTTTTCAGGCCTCAGTCTGGCTTTGAAATTTCCATAGTCTCCGAGAACTTATGCATTGTTAATAATATTGTGAGGTTCTTGTTACCGCTGCGTCCCTGTTTTTCACCTTCAGGATATCAAATAATCGTAGTGTGAACAGATGAACAGATAAAAAAATTAACAGATGCCTCAACATTTTTGAAGAACATTCTTGTTTTTAGGCACTGATCTCTCATTCCTCCTGTCTCTCACCCACTCCTTTTTGTCTACAGAGGGAATGAACGATGTGGAGGAGCATTGGAGGCGTCGAGAAGGTCGTCCACTAGCTGCTCAGCAGCGT
This sequence comes from Silurus aristotelis, assembly GCF_946808225.1. Lineage (NCBI taxonomy): Eukaryota > Metazoa > Chordata > Actinopteri > Siluriformes > Siluridae > Silurus > Silurus aristotelis. The sequence goes on from NC_139583.1 coordinate 29,907,222, forward strand.
GTGATCAGAGACACAGAAGAACGATGGGAGAACATGTAAGAGATAGACCTCTGAGATGTAAGAGAGAAATGTTTTCGAGTCGATCCTTTTCATTTCTCCACAGGGTTTTTTCTGTGTTCTATTTTTAAGCTTGGAGTTGGGCGTGATGAATGCGATCACAACACCGGTGTTTGCACTAATCTGTCTCAATCAAACCGAAAACCATGTGGAGAGAAGCTGCTTTCACTGGACTCGACTCGGGTGGCAGAATTCATGCTTCCAGGCCTCCTGTAACAGATACACCTGCTTTTAACCATAACTCAGCTTCAACTTTCCAATTCTTCAACATTTCACAGATTTACCATGTGAGAAAATGATCAGGGATTAAAGAGAAAGTTACAGAATTATACTGTACTGCACTATACTACACTATACTATACTACACTATACTGCACTGTACTATACGGCACTATTCTATTCCATTCTACACTATACTATACAATACTGTACTATACTACACTATACCACACTACACTATACCACACTATACTACACTACACTATACTATACCACACTATACTATACTATACTATACTATACTATACTATACTATACTATACTATACTATACTTCACTATACCACACTACACTATACCACACTACACTATACTATACCACACTATACTATACTATACTATACTATACTATACTATACTATACTATACTATACTATACTATACTTCACTATACCACACTACACTATACCACACTATACTACACTACACTATACTATACCACACTATACTATACTATACTACACTATACTATACCATACTATACTATACTATACCACACTACACTATACCACACTATACTTCACAATACCACACTATACAACACTATACTACACTACACTATACTATACCACACTATACCACACTACACTATACCACACTATACTTCACAATACCACACTATACCACACTATACTACACTACACTATACTATACCACACTATACCACACTATACTATACCACACTATTCTATACTATACCACACTACACTATACCACACTATACTTCACAATACCACACTATACCACACTATACTACACTACACTATACTATACCACACTATACTATACTATACCACACTACACTAAACCACACTATACTGTACTATACTATACTACACTACACTATTCTATACCACACTATACTATACTATACAATACTGTACTGTACTGTACTATACTATACTACACTATACTACACTATTTTATACTACACTACACTGTAATGTACTGTACTATACTGTACTATACTGTACTGTACTGTACTATGCTAGACTAGACTATACTAGACTATACTGCACTATTCTTTTCTATTCTACACTACACTACACTACACTATACTATACCACACTATACCACACTACACTATGCCACACTATACTATACTATACCACACTACACTATACCACACTATACTTCACAATACCACACTATACCACACTATACTACACTACACTATACTATACCACACTATACTATACTATACCACACTACACTAAACTACACTATACTGTACTATACTATACTACACTACACTATTCTATACCACACTATACTATACTACACTATACTACACTACACTATACTATACCACACTATACTATACTATACCACACTACACTAAACTACACTATACTGTACTATACTATACTACACTACACTATACTATACCACACTATACTATACTATACCACACTACACTAAACTACACTATACTGTACTATACTATACTACACTACACTATACTATACCACACTATACTATACTATACCACACTACACTAAACTACACTATACTGTACTATACTATACTACACTATTCTATACCACACTATACTATACTATACTATACAATACTGTACTGTACTGTACTGTACTATACTATACTACACTATACTACACTATTTTTTACTACACTACACTGTAATGTACTGTACTATACTGTACTATACTGTACTGTACTGTACTATGCTAGACTAGACTATACTAGACTATACTGCACTATTCTTTTCTATTCTACACTACACTACACTACACTATACTATACTATACATGCTGTACTATACTATATAGATGATGATCAGATGCAAACTGTAGTCCTGAGTCAGTGTAGCAGACTGTTGATATTAACTACTAATGCTAGGAATGGTGCTCCCATGGGCGAGCCTTAGCATTAGCTTTGGTTTTGCATGTATGCTGCAGAGTCGTCACCCACTCACCCACTGCGAGGGCTCTGATGCCAGAGTCGGGGGAATTTTATCTCCACCAAGGGCATCCAGACTTTCTTCTGCAGAGCCTGGACTGCTCTCACACTCACTAATTTTCTCTAGACTATAAATGTGCTTCTCTAATGCTGGGATCTTCTCCGTCAAAGAGCATACTATATTATACTATATTTTTCTATACTATACTATACTATACTATACTATACTATACTATACTATACTGTACTGTACTGTACTGTACTGTACTATACTAAACTACACTACACTACACTACACTACACTACACTACACTATACTATACCACACTACACTATACCACACTATACTATACTATACTGAACTATACTGAACTATACTATACTATACTACACTACACTACACTACACTACACTACACTACACTATACTATACCACACTACACTATACCACACTATACTATACTATACTGTACTACACTATACCGAACTATACTGTACTAAACTATACTACACTACACTATACTATACTATACTATACTATACTATACTATACTATACTATACTATACTATACCACACTATACCATACTATACTACACTACACTATACTATACCACACTATACTACACCACACTATACTATACTATACTATACTATACTATACTATACTATAATTATACTATACTATACTATACCACACTATACCACACTATACCATACTATACTACACTACACAACACTATACTATACCACACTACACTATACCACACTATACTATACTATACTATACTATACTATACTGCACTACACTACACTATACCACACTATGCTATACTATACTATACTACACTACACTACACTATACTATACCACACTATACTACACCACACTATACTATACTATACTATACTATACTATACTATATTAAACTATACTATACTATACTATACCACACTATACCACACTATACCATACTATACTACACTACACTACACTATACTATACTATACCACACTATACCACACTATACCATACTATACTACACCACACTATACTATACTATACTATACTATACTATACTATGCTATACTATACTATACCACACTATACCATACTATACTACACTACAGTACACTATACTATACTATACTATACTACACTACACTACACTATACTATACCACACTATACTACACCACACTATACTATACTATACTATACTATACTATACTATACTATATTATACTATACTATACTATACCACACTATACCATACTATACTACACTACACCACACTATACTATACTATACTATACTATACTATGCTATACTATACTATACCACACTATACCATACTATACTACACTACACTATACTATACTATACTATACTACACTACACTACACTATACTATACCACACTATACTACACCACACTATACTATACTATACTATACTATACTATACTATACTATACTATACCACACTATACCACACTATACCATACTATACTACACTACACTATACTATACCACACTATACCACACTATACCATACTATACTACACCACACTATACTATACTATACTATACTATACTATACTATACTATACTATACTATGCTATACTATATTATACTATACTATACTATACCACACTATACCACACTATACCACACTATACCATACTATACCACACTACACTACACTACACTATACTATACCACACTATACTACACCACACTATACTATACTATACTATACTATACTATACTATACTATACTATACCACACTATACCATACTATACTACACCACACTATACTATACTATACTATACTATACTATACTATACTATACTATACCATACTATACTACACTACACTACACTATACTATACTATACCACACTATACCACACTATACCATACTATACTACACTACACTACACTATACTATACTATACCACACTATACCACACTATACCACACTATACCATACTATACTACACTACACTACACTATACTATACTATACCACACTATACCACACTATACCATACTATACTACACCACACTATACTATACTATACTATACTATACTATACTATACTATACTATACTATACTATACTATACCACACTATACCACACTATACCATACTATACTACACCACACTATACTATACTATACTATACTATACTATACTATACTATACTATACTATACTATACTATACTATACCATACTATACTACACTACACTACGCTATACCATACTATACTACACTACACTACACTATACTATACTATACCACACTATACCACACTATACCACACTATACCATACTATACTACACTACACTATACTATACTATACTATACTATACTATACTATGCTATACTATACTATACTGCACTGCACTACACTACACTACACTATACTATACTATACTATACTTGTGTTCTATACTTTATTACTATATTAATCTTAGTTGATAGTGTACTATAATGCTATACTATTTTATACTACTATATATGATTTTAACATTATACCACAAGCCATGCCCCCTCAAGCTCTCACCCCTCACGATCAGCCTCTCCCTCCTATTAATCACCCGCCACTGTTTTCCCCTAATCATCTCCCAAGATCTACTGTACACTTACCCCAGATCACCTGGACTCCATGCTGCTCCTGTGCTTCCCTGTGCTCCTCGTTACTCTCGCTCCAGTTAAGCTCTTTTTCTTGCACTCTTCTTTTTTAGTTTCCTTTGTTTGACTTTTGTAGGTACAATAAAACTACACTTTGTTTTACTCCCAGCTGGTGATTCGTGACAACACTACACTATAATACTATATGTTAACTATAATAATAAATAATTTTAAGATTTACTGAATATACTGTATGTTAATTCTAGAATAATCTGATTATCAGATGTATTAGAAGTAGAGAAACTGTTATTCAGATCCACACACACAGTTCTCTTGGTTTTCTGCTCTCTGTGGAATCTCCAAGGCCAAAAACACAAGGTAAGAGATGTACTGATGTTGTGTTGTTATTACTAAATCAGTCTGCACTAAATAACTTATTTTTTGCCTACTATAACTATAGCACAATGGTCCATCTTCACTCGAGACATGATGCACATGATGTCCATTAGCACTTGGTTAGCACTTAGCTGTGTGCTAAAATGCTGCAGCAAACTTATAATAAACTGCATCAACAAGAACAAAACTAATGAAACTGAATGTACATAATTGCTTGCTGATTTATTCATTGTGTTGTGTGTTTGTTTCCAGAGAGGCTTCATTTGCTCATCAGCTCTTGCTTCATTATCACTTGTTGAGAGATGAGATGAAGGCCTGCAGCCAGGCGTGTCCGCCTCTTTTTTTATTCTTAAACATTTCAAGCAATTACTTTGAGCTGCTCAAAATATATCAAATGGATATTAAAATACAGGAATTTTTATAGACAAAATAATTATCATATGACAAACATTTTTTTTTTAAATGCCAATTTATTCATTGCAATTTCTCAGGAGGGTTTTTAGTAAGTTTCATATCATAAATAGAGGTAATTTATAATCAGGTCCAAAAATCCGAGGTCCTGGTTGGTAAAGATCTCAAACAGCATCAGTGACATCAAAAAAATATATAAATAAAATCTGAAATCTCTGTTTGTTTTGTTAATTCGTTCTCAGTGTGTCTCCTGAAATCAATGAGATGAGATGAGATGAGATGAGAGGAGATGAGAGGAGATGTCTGTGATAATTTAAAGTCAACCATGAGGTTTTAAAAGGAAAAAAAGCCCTCATACACTCTGTGTTTGAGTATCAGCCATCACATGCAAAAGCTCCAGTCCTGAAGGGGTGCTGTTAGAATTTCATGATGCTTTCCAGCATGACTGGAGAGGGAAAATGATAATGATGATGATGATGATGATGATGATGATGATGATGATGATGATGATGATGATGATGATGATGATGATGATGATGGCCCTCCTTGATTTTTTTAACGATCAATCACAACCTGGGTCACATTCTATGTTTTGTCCATAGACATCTCAGTGCTTGTAGGAACC
>NC_139583.1:29913749-29923749 GCF_946808225.1 Silurus aristotelis
GAGCTCGTCTGTTGGATCGGAACCACATGGACCAGCCTTCGCTCCTCACGTACATCAATGATCCTCGTCCTCCACGACACTGTCGCCGGTTCACCACTGTTCCTTCCTTGGAGCACTTTTGATAGATTCTGACCACTGCAGATCAGAAACATTTGACAGGAGCTGCAGTTTTGGAGATGCTCTGGTCCAGTCGTCTAGACGTCACAATTTGCCATTTTTCCTGCTTCTAACATCAACTTTGAGGACAAAATGTTCACTTGCTGCAATTTAATAAATCCACTAACAGGTGCCATGATGAAGATCATCAGTGTTCTTCACTTCACCACCCAGTGTTATAATGTTATAATGTAATGTCTGATATATGTCTCATATATTGTACACTTATACACTATATGAGACATGCACACATGTAGAACAGAACCCAAGCTTATAAACAGGGTATGTACAGATGATATACTGTGAATTTATAGTTATATACAGTTATTAGTGTGAAGAGATCATACACAACGTGCAATTATAAGGAACCAACTTATATTTTTAGCATTTCACTACATGTTGTACTCTGGATGAATGTGTATGTGACAAACACAATGTTAAATCTTTTACATGCACAGAATTTGTACATTCCAACTTTATAGCCTCTTTAATTCTGTAAAGCTGCTTTGAGACGATGTCCATTGTTAAAAAGCTCGACAAATAAAGCTGAATTGAATTAAACTTAATTAAATGCAGACATGAAAATGTGTATAATTCGATTTTTAATTCAATCTTTTAACAGTTAAAGTGAAAATACAGAAGTGCAGTAATTGTGCTGATATTAAGCTAAAACCTCTTGGCAGCGACGGCCGAGGATGAGATGACTAGATGTTTGAATAAGTGGGATATCATTTTCATGAAACCGTCATTGTGAAATATGTTCAAGTCTACAACATTTTTTAATTTATGAGCTATTTATCGAACATCTGGTCAGGCGTCACGCTCGTACTACGCTCCTGCACTCAGAGACTTCTTTAATGCACATTTACTGCAGCCTTCGGTTCTGGGAATTACCAGATCTTCATTATTATTCTTACAGAATCAGATGACAGGAGCTTGCAGTGTTCGTTTCATTCCCTCACATTCTTTGTACTGGAGTTTCTCAGCATTCGGGTCTAAAGCCATTTTTATTCACACCTACTGTAAATTCAATTATTGTTGCTAAATCACTTCACCTGTCTGGAGTTGATTTTTTTGCAAAAGCCTCGCTGTGGGGTTTACAGGAGCATTACTGAGATCTGACACTGATGATGGAGGAGGTAAGGAGCCTCCAGTTCCAGTTTATCTCAGTTTGGTAAAGGAGGTCAGGGCTTTGCTCAGGACACTTAAGTTCTTCCACTCCAAACTTCAACCCAAAAATCTAATCTTCTTGGCATCTTCTCACTATGTGTACAGTAGCATCGTCATGCTGGAACAGCTGGATACGGACCTCTGAACAGATTTTGAAAATGTAATTTTTTATGTTTTTCTCATATCATATAACTATTTGATATTTAAAAAGTTGGCTTTCAAAATTAAAATTCCGTCAGTTATTATTAGAGGTTGAGGCACCGATAGTTGATAGTTGCAGCCCAGAAAAGCAACAATCAAACATTAATAATGTTCTCAAACAAGGTCTTAGTTGTTCTTAGTTGCCTTACACAATCTCACTGATCTCTTTAGAACCTGGGGAAGCGCCACCATTCTGGTTCACATTTATCCTGAAGAACACTACTGCATGCATAAGGAAACATTAATTGTGTTCCAAAATGTTAAATAGTCTCAGTGTCTTCTAACAAGGTCAAATATTTTTAGTTTCTTTAAACAAGATCGCATAGTTCTCCAGAACCTGTATGAGAGCTATCAGTATTTCTTATATTTACTGCAGAAACACAAAAAAAAGACATTCAGCTAGAATTTCCTGAAACAAGGTCACTTTGCATTGATATTCTTAAACCTTAGACACTTGTCTTAGTGTCCTCAGACAAGGTCAGTCAGAAGCCCAGAACCTACACAGTGAGCCTTCTGGAACACTGAGTTTCACTTTCCAAAATTGTCCTCAAACAAGGCCAAGTGGTGCAGAAGCCCTGAACCTGTTTAATAACCATCAGTATTTTTCACCAGTTCTTTGAGAAACACAGCTGTTTGCAGCTGTCTGGCTGAAGAAACGTCTTACGTCTCCTGTCATTACACTTACACTGGCGTGTATCCATTTCAGTTCAATTGCATCATTAGGAGGATGAATTGCTGATGCTTCGTGGTGCTAAAGTGCAGCCTTTGTTGTATATTTCCTGATGCGCATCCGGCCAGCGCTGACCGATACGGCGCTACGCAATGGGTTCCATTTCAGAACATGCATCAACACAAGTGCCCGGTTCCAGCCAAGCAGCTGCGCAAATGAAAACTATCCATTCCACAAAAACAGCTTCGGATGCACTCGAGGGCAGACGTCACCTGCACCAAAGGTCTCTTTCATCAGACACTGATGTTGTAAGGTCCATCGCTCAGGTATGACAGAAACCCAGAGGAGGACAAAGAGAAAATTGCTGCTAATTGTTAGTTGCAATAATAAATAAATGAACAAAGGCTCTTCTGCAGAGGTGAAAAAAAAACCTTATCAGCTTACTAACAAGCAGGAACGAATTAATTTACCAAGCAGTTCAATCAACAGTAGAACCATTTCAAGAGCAGCAAAACCTTCTCCGCCGACCTTCACTCAGAAACACTGACTTACCTTTAATATATTATTGTTCATCAATACGAATAAAATTATTCCCAGTAGTTTATTCTCTTCATTTCTTAGCATTTCATAGAGTGTGAACTCCAGGTAGAGTTTTAGTGCAGTGTATTGCTGTGAGGTCTCCATTCCATCCTGCTTCAAGCTGGTGCTTTAACCAATCAGATTGCGACTTCATCACTAGGAGGTCCTCTAGCAGGCGTCCAATAACGTCAGCTTTTTCACGTCTTTTGATTGGACGGTCAGAGAGCGTCACTAGTCAGAGATCACAACCCGCATCTGTAGCAAACTGCACAATCTCACATATATTTGTGTGGATTTAATTTTGCTGTTTTTTATTCCACAACAACTGACAGAGGAGAAGAAACTGATTCGGTCACAGATACACTTACAAGGAAGTTTAGAAGGCGGCCTTTTCAAGATAAGCTGGACATGGTGAGAAAAGTTTCCTAGTGCAAAAGTGCAAAACAGTTTTTCATGAACCGTTTATACGGTTATGACGGTTTCTGTAGACGTGGCGTTATAATGATGGGATTAAGAGGTGGATTGGTTCAGGGAGAACATCACTGAAGTAATGGCCACTGATATAGTGAACAGGTTTGTGGACACCTGAGCATAAGATTTGAATCTTCTTTCTAAACATCCCATTTGAAATTCATTCCCTATTTGCTGTTATAATAACCTCCACTCTTCTGGTAAGATGTTTCACTAGATTTTGGAGTGTGCCTGTGGAGATTTGTGCTCATTCAGTGGATTTCTCTCACTGATGCTTAGAATGTTCCTACATGGACATCCTGAAGATATATGAGATAAATGTGGTTGGTAATAATTCTGAAACCTAGAAGATGGATACTAAAGGATACAGGTGGCAACCTCAACAATGATGATAATGAAGATTGTTCAGAATTGAGATCGTTTCCTCTCATGGTTTCTTTTTTCTTGTCTCCAGGAGTTTTTTTCTTTACAACCATCATCTCAGACTCGCTCATTAACCATCATCTCAGAGCCTTACTGTGCATTCTGAACGTATTTATTTCTGTAAAGCTGCTTCGTGATGCAGTTCTTTAATGAAAATCTGATATCTTCAAGCTGACAGTAATGCCTAGCCCTAGAGTAAAAAAAATACCAGTTCAGTAATGAAGATAGTTAATAAATGAAGTTCTTATTAAATAAAGACGTCCTCATGAGATCCAGTTAACCATGTGGAGATCATTAATACTGCTGATTACGACTATTTGCTACTGAAGAGGCAGCGTTTAATCTTCACTCCACGTGTTTTTGTTTGAGGAAAAAGAGCCGAGCGTCATCGTGAAATGAAAAAAGGTTCGATTTCGGCTCCTTGAACCCGAAGGTGAGGTTTTAAATGTGACCTCGTTGCTTTAAAGTAGAAACCTCAGCAGGAGTTTTCTTCCCCCCGAGAGCAGCGTGGTCTCTGACGCGGGCACTCGTACATCAGCAGGCACCTTCTGTCCCCGATGTCCATGACCTTAACTCTACAAAATGAAGACTAATGAATCATTAAGTAAAGCCGTCACCTGGCGGGATAAGCATTTACTCCTTCTCCTTCCTCGTCCTGCCGCAGCCGAGTCGTGTCATCGGCTGTGCGTGCAGAGAGAGCAGAAGGAACAGAATGTCAAATATTCAGAGAGGACAGCTGGAGGAGGAACAGGAGACCGTCCCTGAGAGACCAACAGAGAGAGACAGAAAGGTTCAATGACAAAAGTCCCCCAGACGACGATGTACAGCACAAAGCAGAGGATCTGTGGAATGTTAAAAAAGGAAAGGAGAAGTACAAAGGTGTCAGTGAGATAATTAGGGGAAAAAACAGTAAAAAACAGTTTTTACATTAATAACAACAGTTATTACCAACAGTGTTGTACCCAAAAGTTTGTGGACACTTGACCATAAGAGTTTCTCATTTGTTATAACAATCTCCACTCTCCTCGGGAGATGTTCCACCTCATTTTTTTGGACATTTGTGAAGATTTATTCATCCACAAGTGTGTAAGTTAAGTTGTTCAATAGGTTTGGCGCTCTACAGAAGGAGATCTTCCACTCCAACCCATGTAAAACATATCCTCATGGAGCCGGCTTTGTACACAGGAGCATCGTCATGCTGGAACAGGTTTGGGTCTCGTAGTTTAAGTAAAGAGAGTACCTTTGTCCATATATAAGGTCAAAAAGTTTGGAGACTCACTCTGTTTGTAAGAAAGTACTTTATTTATCTATGTTTTCACACGATCACCTTCAAAATAATCCACAGCAATACTGTCCTTCTGGAAGGTGTCCTGGAAGTCTTCTTTTGGAAGCGTGTCGAGCACCTTCTGCGATTCCTGCGGGATCTCCGCAACCTAAACAGAAGCACGGGTCACCCACGGCATGAAGAAGTCGGAGACGTCAAAATAGCACCAGCTGCACAGCTCCTGATGTACAGAGGAAGGTACACAGGAAGGACTTACAGTATAAAGGTCGGCCTCCCTGTGACTGTGCGTGCAGCCTTGTGCTGCCATCTGTTGGCACATTACAAAACTAGTTTCTTACCTTTTTGATCTCATATAACTCTATATTCAACATCGTTCTTTATCAAAATATCTGAAATATAGAAAAGAAAAATGAATGGAAACAGATCGTGTGTTTTTATGTTCTTTTGATGAAGAATGGAACTTTCTGCTGAATGCATGTATACAAAATAGTTCACATCTTTTTATTTTACTGTAAGAGTGTACAAACTTCTGCACTCGGCTCGATGCAGCGGTCGAATTGTACATTTATTTACAGCATGGCTCAGACTACATACAAACACATTTTGTGTATTTTTTATTTTACTCTTTGCTTCAGAATGTTTCCAAGCTCCTAATTGGTCCACACTGGTTCACCTGTCCTCGTCCCCGTCCCTGGTCTTTAATTATCGCGCACTCAAGTGTCTTGTTATCTCGTTCAGTATCACCGCTGTATAGCTTCAGCATTTCTGGAATCCTAACCGTTGTTAAAAAAAGCGAGTCTTTCGCAGATCTCACACTTTTTTCCATCCTTGGCCGTCTTTATCAAAAGTTTCTGAACATAAAGTTCATACCTTTATTACACACCATGGAGTTTATACTTCAAACATTAGAATATAGGCCACGATATGGTTTCCATAGCAAAAGTAGGATTTATATGCAAGGATTTAAAGAAAAACATCAATACGTTCATGGAAGGAGTCTCCAGTGTCAGTGTCGAAAGTTTACGGACACATGAGTAGTTTTTGTCTTACTGAGTCTCTGCTGAGCAAAAAAAACGGATGCGCATGTATTATAGTGTAGCAGAAGCTCAGTGTTTAAGTTCCTGGACTTCTGCTCAAAAGGTTGTGAGTTCAAATCCCACCAACACTAAACTGCCATTCAACTCTCAACTGCTGAGTTTTTTTACAAATTATTATCAGAAATATTGATGAAGACAGAGTTTGTGTGCATTAATATTTGATCCCCTGATCAACGTGAGCTCTGGATCACGATTGGCTGGAAGTTTAGGTGCGGGAGTTCAGAGCGTTGAACACACAGGTAGTTCAAATTCAATTCCTTTTTTAGAGTGTTTTTAATAATAGACATTGTCTCGAAGCAGCTTTACAGAGATAAAGAGGGTATAAAGTTAAATAAAAGAATGTATACGTTTAGTGCTGAGAGAGAGAGAGAGAGAGAGAGAGAGAGAGAGAGAGAGAGAGAGAGAGAGAGGGAGAGAGAGAGAGAAATATAGAAAGAAATAGTGTCAATATGTTTAGATGTGCAAAAGAGAAGTACAAAATATAATGAGGTTCAACAATAACAAACCGAAAACAGGTATGAGGAAGAAACCTTGAGAGGAACCAGACAAATCAAGTTTGCAGTCAGAGACTCCAGTTCCAGGACCATCCTGAGTAAAACAGCTATAGTGGGTGTTTCCTAATGACCTTACTCAGCACCATGAGGAGCTCAGTAGGAGATCCAGCATGAATCGCAGAAGGTGCTTAACACGCTTCAAAAAGAAGACTTCCAGGACACGTGCCAGAAGAATATTGAATATTGCGTTCCCTCTTAAATCTGGTTCCTCTCAAGGTTTCTTCCTATCGCCATCTCGGGGAGTTTTTCCTTGCCACAGTCGCCACCGGCTCACTCATCGTGGACAAACTTACTTATAAAGAACATATTCACTTTTTATCACCACATTATCTGTGTAAAGCTGCTTTGAGACAATGTTCATCGTTAAAAGTGCAATACAAATAAACATGAATTGAGTCAGGAGTAAAAGGGAAGTCATTATGATGTAACTACCGCAGAGATGGAGATTAAGGAAGTATAGTGTGGTAATGATCAACAAATGTAGGAGTGGATGGACAAAATGGTAAAAGATTTTGAGGACAGAAAGATACACATCTAAGACAGAAAAGAGGTTTGATAGTTGAGTTAAGGAGGTCGTCTATGTCCAGGTGGAAAATTCTTCTCTCAACAGAGGTGGAGGTCTTAAACACAACCTGTATCCCATTATTCATGCTGCTCTTTCATCCATTCCCAAGAAGATCAAGACCTTCACATGTCAACCAGGAAGGCCCCACCTAAGTACCTCCTCATCTACTCTCACATCGAGGCTATGCAGGGGAGGAGAGGATCCTCAACCCTGGAGCACACAAATTTGTGGAATCCTGCCAACCTCCCTCAGACGGAACAAGCAGTACGGAACAGATTACCACAATGGATGACTGAGAATCTTCACCAACACTGCTGATAAGAAAACTTTGCTGTTGTAGCGATGAGCCTGCTTCCTCGGCACACTGAACTGTGTGTGTGTGTGTGTGTGTGTGTGTGTGTGTGTGCGCGCATGCAGAGTGCTTGACTTGTATTTTGTTTTTATGACAGCTTTTTCCCAGTGTTTTCAGTCTCCTCTGAGTTTCTCTGCACGACACCTCATGGAAATTCCTTTCTTACAAACTCCTGTTTGCATCCGGCGTCTCGAGCTTCATGCTGTTATATTATGCATGCTGTGTTTTATTTACTAGTAATGAAGCTCGAAACGCGACATCAGATGTACACAGATAAGGGTTTTGGTTGGTGTTTCCTGGATAATCTTATTCCTGGATGACCCAAAGCTGAACTCTCCAACAGTGACGCTGGAAAAATCTGCATTTACATATATTTATATAAAGTGTTGTGCTAGAAACTCAGTTACTTTGTTGATTATTTACACCAAAAAGTAATGCGTTACTGTTAAAAGTAACTTTTTAGTTACTTTTTTAAAGAACCTTCTTCAATGTTTTCATTAATGCGCTTTCATGTGTTATGGTCTACAAACACAAAGTAATTTGTAAACACTATTATATTAAAGTCAGAGCAGCACACACTGAATATATCACAAGGATTTCTGAAATAAAGAACAAAACAAGCTAAATAATAGATTCACAATCAAACACTAAAGTGGCTTCTGCTGTTGTGTTGAGCTCTTAAACATGTTCCTTTCACAGCTGAAGTATGAGAACACAACACCGGGTTAGCGCATAGCTTCTAGCTCCTCAGGCATGGAGGTCCTGGAGGAGCTTCAGCAGATTGGAGTTGCTGTTTATCGCAGTAGATACGAGCTTCGAACCAGAAAGACACAGCTTACATTTGCCTTAAAAGTTTTTATTCTCAACTAAAGTGAAATAATGAGCATATTCCCACTTTGAGAAACTCGTCTTGCTCTCGCCTCGACTCGCCATTACTGCCGCACAGACCTGAATAAACGGAGACACGCCCACAGCGCATCTTCTTCCTGTTTACAGTGGTTCATCCACCAATCCTACAATGCGTCTCTGCTGTAAGCAGGTCAGACTGTTAGACTGTAGTCTACACTTCAGCCCAAATTCATTCATTTATAAAAGTAACGGGTAACAAACCACACGCTAACGGAGTTACTTTATTTAAAAACTAACGCGTTACAGTAATGCGTTACTGCCCAACACTGTTTATATGTATATTATACATGTAATTAATATGAAGTCATCCGAGTCGTGTCGGGACGTGAGACGTGTCGGGACGTGAGACGTGTCGGGACGTGAGACGTGTCGGGACGTGAGTCGTCATACTCAGAGATGACAAGTAATGAAGTATTTAGTTACTGCACTTAAGTAGACTGGTATCAGTTCTTTACTTCACTATTTAACTTTTTACTTTCACTCATTACATTTTTAAAAAACTATCTGTACTTTTTTCCCTGCTTGTGTTCTATATGGTGGATCTTCAGCCTTCTACTGATTGAAGGATGTGAGAACTTTTACCATCTCTGCTCATGCTTCTGGCCCTGCTGTTGGTTACAGTTCTCTCAGCAACATTTTCGACTCCAAGCTGAAATTTGATAAACAGGTACTGTAGGAGTCAGAAGAAGCTTCTATACCACTATGAATATTTTATGATTTGTTTTTAAATTTCCACACAGTGCGACACTAAGCAGAGATCCCTGTCCTTCTCTGACCTTCTCAGTCCTCGACCTTAAAGAGCTTGAATGTCTGCTTTTAAATATTCAGTAAACTCAGGTTAAAGGACTGTTTTCCTTCTGTCACAACTCCAAAATATATAAAATAATTATATTATATAATAACAATACTATAATATACATACATTATTTTATATTGTTAGTGTATCTATACACTGTATGACCAAAAGTATTAGGACACGACTTCTTCAGCTATATGTGCTTCTTCCCCAAACAAAGCTGTATTGGACGTCTTTGGATGTTGTAGCATGAAATGTTCCTTTTTTAGGAGACCCAAACCTGTTTCAGCATGACAATGCTCCTGTGCACAAATCCAGCTCCATGAAGATCTGCTTTACATTGATTGGAGTGAAAGATCTCCTGCTATAGAACTCCAACCCTTTTGAACGTGTCTGCACCCCAGACCTCTTCACCTTCTCACCCCCATCAGTACATAACTTTACTAACACACTTGAAGATGAATGAATCTCCACAAATCCAGTGGAACATCTTCCCAGAAGCACTTATCAATCTCATGGTCAGGTGTCCACAAGCCTTTGGACATAAAGTGAGTATAAGTATGTTAGCTTCTCTTTAATACAGTGTGTGTGTGTGTGTGTGTGTGTGTGTGTGTGTGTGTGTGTGTGTGTGTGTGTGTGTGTGTGTGTGTGTGTGAATAAGTCACAGACTTATTACACAGACGTGCAGACTTCAGGTGTTATAATTTGGTTTTCATTAGACTTGTATGTGAAGCATCAGGCATGTGGGATGAATTCAGCTGCAGGTAAATGA
>NC_139583.1:29928749-29943749 GCF_946808225.1 Silurus aristotelis
TAATGCAGCATGAATCAAACTTTACACCACTCCAGGGCAGAAGGGAGCTGCCCCACTGAGTCTCAGGAGACACACATATCACACACACACACACACACACACACACACACACACACACACACACACACACACACACACACACACACAAACATCCCCCTGTAGGCTTGAGAGGAGTAATGGACAGTGGACATCATGTCACAAGCTCCATAATAAGCCATAAATAAGTGGTGCTGATGAAGCTTCTCTCTAAGAGCACTGTAGTGTGTTTCTCTCTTTTATAGAAGAAAAACTACAGCTGGCATTTCAGGTCCATACATTTACGTTTTTTTGTTAGAAAATGTAAACTGAATATGGTAATAACTGTACTGTAAAAGTTCTCCAGCTTCATGATTTTACTGTTAATTTACACGATATACTTCTTACAGTGTAACTTTTATAATCTATCCTGAACTAAACCCCCAGTAAACCCATACAATAATCCCAATTCTGTATTTCACTTTTACTCTTTGGATTCTATAGAACACTCGAAGCATCATCAGGAGAGATGAAGGACGAGCCGGAGACGCCTCATTAGACGCTGGTTCCTGTTTTCATAAATCAACAAATCGGTTATAAAGATTGCGATTGGATTCCGGGTCTCAGGCGCAACCCTGTGGAGTCCTGCAGCACCTCTCTAACTCACTCAGCTCTTCATCCTTACAAAATTATCTTCGTTACAGACTTTTTACATCACACACCAAAAATAACCTCAATATCCTAAATTCCATTAGAGCTCATTTACAGAAACTCAGGTGAAGATGTGAGAACGGAAATAAAGATGATTTGAGCAGTCAGTCAGGCATCAACTTGTGTTTACGGCCTGCTTATGATGCTTTTATATTTACTCAAGAAATGTACAATAACACAGAAGAAGAAGAATTCAATTAATTTTAGCACTTTTTAAAATTTACAGAAGGAAAGACTTATAGAAGGAAATTTACTTACAGTATATATAAATTGTTGTGTATTTATCTTCCTGATGAGCAAACCGGCAGCGACTGTGGCAAAGAAATCATCTCATACTTAGATGGCATGAGAAAGAATCCTTAAGAGGAACCAGACTGAAATCCATCTTCATCTGGGTGACACCAAGAAAAGATTATAAATCATTAGAACATTACAAACACAAAGATTCAGAAATATCCTGAGCACCAGAGTGTGTGATTATGGATAATGTCCTTTCTAAAGTCTTCTACAGTTAGTTGGAGTTATGGAACCAAGAGCTCCTGAGGAACTCATGAATTAGCTCAGCATCTAAGATCATTATGGATTCAACACCAACTCCTCCATTTCCAGAGCCTTTAAATGTTTGAGAAGAAGAAGATGAAGAAGAGGATGGTTTGTGATCCACATGTTTTATGCTGGATGTCCTTCCAAACGCAACCCTCCACATTGATCCACGCTTATATATTTATATTTATATATATTTATACACATACTGTATATCAGGTAAGATAGATGTTATATTTAGCATGATTTATGTGAGAGATAGTAAAATATAATGAGATGTAGGATTTTGGCTTACACTACAAATATATGAGAGGCAAAGTAGAAGAACCAACACACACACACACACACACACACACACACAGTTTAAATTGCCTTCCTGCCAATTTCCAGTGTATGTGTTTATGTTTATAAAAAATTAAAGCATTCTTCCAGCACGCACTCGTTTTATTTTAATTAAAAAGTCCGCACAGCAATTAGCTTTAGAGTTCTGAAACAATGGTCGTGAATTTTCCGCATGTTAGTGTCTTTATAGAGCTTTAAATTGTTGAATATTTTTGATTAGATTAACTCCTGCATCCTGCACACCGCCGTTCTGCCGCATTAACTCCTCAGCTGTATAACACTCCCGGTTCGACACCAGCATCCCGGTCCTGCGTCTCTCGGTGAAAGAATCAATTAGTTCAATCAGTCACTTACATGTTGACAGGAAACAAGAAGATGTGACTTCCTTTTGCATTTAATTAGTCAAAGCGACATGAAGGCTTCGCTTCAGGAATCGACGAAACGAATAACGCAGGGATGAAGATAAACATTTCAACGTGAGGTGTGTGTGTGTGTGTGTGTGTGTGTGTGTGTGTGTGTGTGTGTGTGTGTGTGTGTGTGTTTGGTGCTTCTTATTATTATTAATTCTTTCGGCTTCTCCCATAAGGGGGCGCCACAGCGGATCATCTGTCTCCAAACCAACTACCTGCATGTCTTCCTTCACCACATCCATAAACCTCCTCCATGCTCTTCCTCTTTTGCTCCTTCCTGGTGTCTCCATCCTCAGCATTCTCCTACTGATATACCCCATGTCCCTCCTCTGCACATGTCCAAACCATCTCAATCTCACCTCCCTCATCTTGTCTCCAAAACGTCCTACATGCGCTGTCCCTCTAATAAACTCATTTCTAATCCTCTCCATCGTCATCACTCCCAACGAACATCTCAACATCTTCAGCTCTGCTACCTCCAGCTCCACCTCCTGTCTTTTATGTGCATGTTTGGTGCTGTTGAAGTTATTTAATCAACCCCAGAATTCCCATAAACACCCTGGAATTGATTAAAGAAGATAACTTTCCTGTTATAGTCTCCTGTAGTTAATAAGACACTCCGGACACGCCCCTCCGTTGCTAAGGAAACTATAACAAATCCAAACGAGAACGTTATTATAAACCCGTGCTAATTCATCAGTTTGACCAATCAGGACCCAGAACTCAGGAGTGGAATTGTAACTGTTTATGTCACATTCGTTACTGTCATACTTATTAATCTGCAGGATCGCGGTTCAATTTAATGGTTTAATTAGTGCGTTAATGAACGCGAATAAATAAATGATGAAGTAATTAACAACTTCCTCAGGAGACGAACGAGTCACATGACCAGAAGCAATTCATCTGCATTCATTTACATGAATTCAATTACATCCTTTTCAGTTAATAATGACTCCTAAAGTTATGTGGATCTAAATATTCGCCAAATTGTCAATTAAATATGTAATTGATTAAGTTGTTAATTGCTCATTAAGATTAATCTCGGGATTGTAGTCTGGGATGAACCTTTATTCCATATTTACTATACAAAATGTCTTATAGTTAATTATGCAAATGTTTTAATATTGTGTGTGTGTGTGTGTGTGTGTGTGTGTGTGTGTGTGTGTGTGTGTGTGTGTGTGTGTGTGTGTGTGTGTGTGTGTGTGTGCTGGAAGAAGAAAATGTTGAATGTATCAGCACAAGTCCGAATGTATAAATCTGTCTTGGTTTAAGCTTCATCACTAAGAGCTATGCAAAAGTGCTCACACACACACACACACACACGCACACACACATACATGCTCAGCAACTATAAATCACATTGCAGTGGAGGGAGACCTCCTCTTCTTCCTCCTGTTCCTGTTCTCTCAATCACTAGACGAGTGGAGGGAAGTGGAATGGAGAGCAGAGGAGTGGAGTGGAGTTTCTCCCCTTCAAAGCCTCTCAGCCCCGTCAGCACTTCACACATTCTCACACATAGATATTCATTCCAATCACAAATGCTTTATGCCTTATTTATGGGTCTACCAGACGCCACATTCGCCAATG
Organism: Silurus aristotelis; assembly: GCF_946808225.1. Classification (NCBI taxonomy): domain Eukaryota; kingdom Metazoa; phylum Chordata; class Actinopteri; order Siluriformes; family Siluridae; genus Silurus; species Silurus aristotelis. The sequence continues at coordinate 29,932,358 of NC_139583.1, forward strand.
GGATGAGAGATGTTCAGTGTTAAATTCCTACCAGCTCGAAATCGGCACCGTATGGAGATGAGGTGAAGCAGTGGAGCTTTTTTTCACTTTAAAACCTTTGAGCAAAGCACTATACACAAACACACACACACACACACACACACACACACACACACTCACACATGCACACATAAACACAAACAAACACACCCCTTCTTCATCTGTGGATTGGACACGCATTGAAATACAGCCCTGAACTATAAACCATGCAACGTGATGTATTTGTATTTATGAGATATTCATGTATGAGTTTTGCCTTTGAGTCATGAACTAAATACAAAAAATACATCAGTAAGAAGAAAAAGATCACACAGTGTGTAGAAAAGAAAGATGTTTAACCAATTGTTAAGCAGCATGGAACAACTCCCATTACATTACATCATCACCCAAACCACTCCCATTACATTACATCATCACCCAAACCCCTCCCATTACATTACATCATCACCCAACCCCTCCCAATTACATTATATCATCACCCAAACCCCCTCCATTACATTACATCATCACCCAAACCACTCCCATTACATTACATCATCACCCAAACCCCTCCCAATTCATTACATCATCACCCAACCCCTCCCAATTACATTATATCATCACCCAAACCCCCTCCATTACATTACATCATCACCCAAACCACTCCCATTACATTACATCATCACCCAAACCCCTCCCATTACATTACATCATCACCCAACCCCTCCCAATTACATTACATCATCACCCAAACCCCCTCCATTACATTACATCATCACACAAACCCCTCCCATTACATTACATCATCACCCAAACCCCTCCCATTACATTACATCATCACCCAAACCCCTCCCATTACATTACATCATCACACAAACCCCTCCCATTAAATTACATCATCACCCAAACCCCTCCCATTACATTACATCATCACCCAAACCACTCCCATTACATTACATCATCACCCAACCCCTCCCAATTACATTACATCATCACACAAAACCCTCCCATTACATTACATCATCACCCAAACCCCGCCCATTACATTACATCATCACCCAAACCCCGCCCATTACATTACATCATCACCCAAACCCCCTCCATTACATTACATCATCACACAAACCCCTCCCATTACATTACATCATCACCCAAACCACTCCCATTACATTACATCATCACCCAACCCCTCCCAATTACATTACATCATCACCCAAACCCCTCCCATTACATTACATCATTACCCAAACCCCTCCCATTACATTACATCATCACCCAAACTTCTCACATTACATTACAAGCAGCTCAAATGTACTCTATATGTGTTCTGGTATTCAAAAGGTCATGGGATCAAGTAGAGTAAATCACTTTGGTTAAAATGTGAATAAAACTAAAATAGAAGCACATTTATTATTTAAAAAACAAAATGAAGATTTTAGAGTTTAAATTGAATGTAGAGCACATTATTCTTGATCGAAATTTTATTTTATTTTATATTTTGTATAAAGCTGGACTGGTTGCATGAACCTCAGAGTTATATGGTGGAACTATAGCTCTATCTTGTGGTTGGAGGTGTTAATTACAGTCATGAGCAGGTTACATTGATGTCTTTAAAACATATTATTCATATTACTATAGTTATATTATGTTTAGACAATTAGATTTATGTTGTTGTATAGAGAAGGTCAGAAGGAGCTGCATTGTGTGTTTGTGGATTTAGAGAAAGCGTATGACAGGGTGGAGAGAGGAGTTGTGGTATTGTGTGAGGAAGTCTGATGTGTCAGAGAAGTATGTGAAGGTGGTGCAGGACATGTATGAGGACAGTGTGACAGCAGTGAAGTGTGCAGTAGGAACAACAGACTGGTTCAAGGTGGAGGTTGGACTGCATCAAGGATCGGCTCTGAGCCCTTCCCTGTTTGGAGGAAGGTGAGATTGAGATGGTTTGGACATGTGCAGAGGAGGGACATGGGGTATATCAGTAGGAGAATGCTGAGGATGGAGACACCAGGAAGGAGGAAAAGAGGAAGACCAAGGAGGAGGTTTATGGATGTGGTGAAGGAAGACATGCAAGTAGTGGGGGTAAAAGAGGCAGATGTAGAGGACAGGGGGGATGGAAACGGAGGATCCGCTGTGGCGCCCCCTAATGGGAGAAGCCGAAAGAAGAAGAAGAATTAGATTTACAGTATGTTGTACATGCGTCACTGTCCGTATATTTTCAAATCTTTCCAAAAGATTTATGCATCATAACAAACATACATTTTGGAATTAAAATCACAATTTGTTAAGTTGTTCCCAGTTGTGTTTTATTTCAATTAATTTGCCGTTTTTTACATTTTCCTTTTACTCCCAGACGGATTATAATACATTTGCATTAACTTCACATTACATTAAAAGCTCAGATTTTATTTGAATTTAATGTAATAATTATCATATTTTTTAAATGTAATATTTTCTTTCTGATGTTTTTATCTATGTTTGTTTATTTATTTATTTATTTATTTATTTATTGTGGTTCAATATTAATTAGCGGACCCCCTGCAGTCCCGCCGGCGATTTTATGTCCAAATCGCGAGAAAATAAAGGCGTGATAACGAAAAAAAAAAAGAAAGAAAACAAGAATGATTTCCGTCAAATTGCCGCAAAAAATCAACAAGGAAAAAATAAAACGCTGTCAGTCCTCCAGGCCTGAAGGTGGCGCTGTGAAGCTCAGTTTTTTTTCCTGCGGCTTCTTCGGCGTCTCCATGCTCGTACACAGAAGCAGAACCTAAAGCGTAATAATAATAATAAAAAAGAGAACGACCATTTGCAGGTGTTCGTGTCGTGAAGCTGAACGCCATGTCCTACAACTACGTGGTAACGGCGCAGAAACCCACCGCGGTGAACGCCTGCATCACCGGTCAGTCCGACCCCTTGTCGCGCTCCCGCGCTTCAGGCCTGCGCGGCTAGCAGCTAGCGGCTAGCAGCTAGCGTGTCGCTTCGGTTATAAACGCATCACGGATCCGTTGTTTTATTTATTAAATTAAATTTTATTTCATTTTATTATTATTGCTTCAATCGAAACCTGTCAGTTGATCATTTTTTACGCCTCTCGCGCTAGCTAGATTTTGCTACGTCAAGCGCGTGCGTGACGCTGTGCTAAAATTAATGCTTACATGTTTTTTTTTCCGTTTAATATCTTAATTCGTTTTTATTAATCATAAAACTATAAATGTTCTTCTGGAGGTTTTATTGCTATTTTTTATTTTTTTTACTTGAGGTGTAAGTGTTTTGACTGTTCGCAGTTTCGAGCTAAATAATAGAAATAAAAATAATGAAGCTTAAAATAAAACATTATAACAACGCGATGAAATGCTTTAATATAGTGTTTAAAAGCTTCATGTTTATCTCCTGCTGTGTTGTTATGAACACTAATAGGACATATGGATGGTATACGGAATACAGGTGCACGCAGTGTTAAAGGGGTCCAAATACTTTTGGGTCCAAATAGTGGAGTCGCTTATGATCGAGTCTTTAATATGACTCAGAAGAACGAGTCGACTCAGAGTGATTCGACTCAGAGTGATTCGTTCATTTGCATTTACTTTTTATTTATATATATATATATATATATATATATAATTTGCCAGTGTTACATGGTCCATCTGAGTTAATTTAATGTGATTGATCAGATGCCGTATGCTGTATCTGCAGGTCACTTCACGTCAGCGGATGATCTTAACCTTCTCATAGCGAAGAACACACGTCTGGAGATCTATGTGGTCACAGCGGAGGGATTACGGCCGGTCAAGGAGATCGGCATGTACGGCAAGATTGCCGTCATGGAGCTCTTTAGACCCAAAGTGAGTCGCCGTGTTGAATATTTGGGGCATATCTCTCTCTCTCTCTCTCTCTCTCTCTCTGTATATGTATGTGTGTGTGTGTGTGTGTGTGTGTGTGTATATATGTTGATAACATTTGTGTCTGTGTTCAGGGTGAAAGTAAGGATCTCCTGTTCATTCTGACGGCCAAATACAACGCCTGTATCTTGGAGTACAAGCAGAATGGAGATAGTATTGATATCATCACTCGTGCTCATGGAAATGTTCAGGTATTAACACAAAACCTTTAGGTCTTATGTTAAGTCTTCACACCTACTTGTGTTAGGTAAGGTATGGAGATCTGTTCTTTTTGAACATTTCGTTCCACATTGAGTCAAGACAAGTCAAGTTTATTTCTATTGCGCTTTTCACAACAGACATTGTCTCAAAGCAGCTTTACACAAATCAACAGTGAAGGTGAATGGTGTGTGTTTATCCCTGATGAGCAGCCGTGGCGACTGTGGCAAGAAAAAACGGGAACCTCATCCTTATTTGGGTTTTGGTATACATTGACTCTTCCTTTTGCTCTTGTAATAATCTCCACTCTTCTGGGAAGATGCTCCACTAGATTTTGGGGAGATTCATTCAGCTGAAAGGGTGATAGTAAAGTCAGGTACTGTTGAAGGTGAGGAGGTTCCTGGGGTTCAGTCAGTGATCACATTTATCTCAAAGGTGTGCAGTAGGTTTGGAGCTCTCTAGCAGGAGATCTTCTGCTTCAACCCATGGAACTCCCATCCTATGCAATGATGTGCTTTCAACTCTGTGGTAACAGTTAGAGAAGTCTGGCTGCAGAAGTCAGGTGTCCTATTACTTTTGGCTATTTAACAAATGAATATAAGACATGTAAGAAAACTTTTATTTTTTAGGATCGGATTGGGCGTCCGTCAGAGACCGGGATTATCGGTATCGTTGACCCCGAGTGTCGTATGATTGGTCTGCGGCTCTACGACGGTCTTTTTAAAGTCATCCCGTTGGATCGGGAAAACCGAGAGCTCAAAGCCTTCAACATTCGTCTGGAGGAGCTGCAGGTTATAGACGTGCACTTCCTGTACGGGTGCCAGGCTCCTACCGTCTGTTTCATATATCAGGTAACAAATAACCTAGAATCATTTATATCCACATCAAACCCCTCATTATACACTTTATACCTCTCTTTATTTCTTTCCTCTTTTTGCACAATACTTCTTTTACTTTTATTTATACTGAACAATTCAATATTTATTGTTGGCTTATTTATGAAACAGTTTATATTTTATTTTACAAAGAAGAACTACAACATTCTTTACATTAAATGTGCTCAATAATCTTTTTTAAACCTCATATAATTATGATTTTTTTCTTTTTTTTACAAAACATTTATCAAATGCATTAAATGAGTGATTTTCTTTTTTACATTTTTAGCAAAGATTTTACATAATTATTGTTTATTAAATATTTTTCATATTTAAACATGTTATACTATGTTCAATAATTATATATTTATTTGAGTTATTAAAAAAATATTATTCAATTTATTCTTAAAACAATAAAAGTAATTATTTTTGTAGAAATTAAATAAAATGATCTTTGTCTTTTTCCTTCACTTCTATATCTATTATTATATTTTACAAATCCAAAAGTACCATAATATGACTTGAGTTGCGGTCTCTCTCCAGGACCCTCAGGGACGTCACGTGAAGACGTACGAGGTGTCTCTGAAAGAGAAGGAGTTCAGTAAGGGGCCCTGGAAGCAGGAGAACGTTGAAGCTGAAGCCTCCATGGTTATTCCCGGTGAGCTGTGATTGGAGACTTCAAAAGATTATGAATATTCATAAAATCAATAAAGATCACTGAATCGTGCGTGTTTGTGTTCCTGCAGTTCCTGAGCCATTTGGTGGCGCTATAATCATCGGTCAGGAGTCCATCACGTATCACAACGGAGATAAATACCTGGCCATCGCACCTCCGACAATCAAGGTGACTGAAAACGTGTGCTATTTCTGTCTGATGAGTTCTGAATTCTGATTGGTCAGGATGCACTATTGTTTCTATGGTAACGTTTAAGATTGGACTGAACTGTGGGAAATGTATAACGAACAAATTACATCAACAATATAAACATTTCTAGGTTTGTTTCCTAAATGAGTTTATCATAAATCCATAGCAAAGCACGATCGTGTGTCATAACCGCGTGGATCCGAACGGCTCTCGCTACCTCCTGGGTGACATGGACGGGAGGCTGTTCATGCTCCTGTTGGAGAAAGAGGAACTGATCGATGGATCCATGGTGCTGAAAGATCTACGGGTGGAGCTGCTGGGAGAGGTGAGTGCATTCCTGTAGATTCATAATTGGGTGGAGCTTCATGCAAGCTGATCATATTACATCACAAAATCACAGTCGCATGATTGGACCGGTTCTGCATGAGATGTGCACATGGAAATGATGAAATGTTCTGTTTGAGAAAACACGGATGCAAATGTATCTAGCAAGTGTTGTGTGTTTCTTCCAGACATCCATCGCCGAGTGTCTGACCTACCTGGATAACGGAGTCGTGTTTGTAGGCTCCAGACTCGGAGATTCTCAGCTGGTTAAAGTCAGTCAGGTTTTTATTATTTCTCTATGACTTCTTGATGTTTCTCAGATAATAAACGTGTGTGTATTTCGTGTGTGTGTGTGTGTGTGTGTGTGTGTGTGTGTGCACAGCTGAATGTGGACAGTAACGACCAGGGCTCGTACGTGGCAGTTATGGAAACATTTACCAACCTGGGGCCAATCGTGGACATGTGTGTCGTGGATCTGGAGCGGCAAGGACAGGGCCAGGTAAGACCACACCTGTCCACGTGATGGTTACAGCAGAGCAATCAGGCGTTTCTGTCTTCTTCAAAACGAGTTTAAATATGCAGATCAGAAATCAGATTCACCGTATTAAAGTTTCTATAAACACTGATTCATTCATTAAGTGCGTGTTGTAGTGGGCGTGGCTTGTGATTGTTAGGTCACATGATCTGGATAAAGAGTGGAGCTGTGTGACCTTGGAGCTGTGTGACCTTGTTTTGGAGATATGTTGTCTGTGTTGATGTTCTGATCAGGTTCTTTTGTCTTTCCATACAGCTGGTCACCTGCTCAGGGGCGTTTAAAGAAGGTTCCCTGAGGATCATTCGGAATGGAATAGGAATCCATGAGCACGCCAGTATCGACCTGCCTGGTATCAAAGGTCAGGGCGTAGATTTTTATTTTATTGTTCTTTTTTCTTTTTTACATGCACAAAATAATTCCATTTTAATAATCCAATTTTGGAAAAAGTCCTGGATCTCTAGGCATCTCTATACCAATTTCCCAATGACAAGCAAACACGAAAATGTATAAATATTCATGAATATGCTAATTAGAATTGCAGTATTTCTGAGCTAGACCGTGTGCAAGCTAGTAAAAATCTCACATTCACTCTCCTGCCATATGTGGTTCTTCTCCAAACTGTTAGCACAAAGCAGGAGGCACACAGTTGTACAGGACGTCTTTGGAGGGGGTATAATACAGTTTTAAATTCACTCGAAACCCAAATCTGTTCCAGCATGGCAATGCCCCTGTGCACAAAGCCAGCTCCATGAAGATCTGCTTTCCATGGTTTATAGATCTCGAGTGAGATTTAATTCCGTCACTAATGCTAGGCTTGGTCAGATACTAAGCTTAGCACACACCAACAGGTTAATCAAAAGGTGGGGTTTATTGTGACATCATAAGAAACAGAATTTTTTATTTATTTTTTAACCTGTTTTTTTTCCTGCTCATATTTATTTATTTATTTATTTATTTATTTTTTAGGGTTATGGCCTCTTCGCTCGGAGGCGGGCAAAGAAACTGACGACATGCTGGTGCTTTCTTTCGTCGGACAAACCAGGTAGAACTTGGAGCCATGGTTTTATTTTTTTATTTCTTTATTCAGCTGTTTGTTTCTATTCTTTTGTGGTGTTTGTGTTCTTGAATCAGAGTTCTGATGCTGAGCGGAGAGGAGGTGGAGGAAACCGAGCTTCCCGGGTTTGTAGATAATCAGCAGACGTTCTTTTGCGGCAATGTGGCTCACCAGCAACTCATTCAGGTGATCTTTTAAAACTGCAGTCGTCTGGTTTCGTCATTCGTATCGGTGTCGAGAGCGCTAACTGATCTTTTGTTGCGTCTTCCAGATTACCTCCGGTTCAGTGCGATTGGTCACGCAGGAGAGCAAGTCTTTAATTAGCGAATGGAAAGAACCTCAGGGCAGGAACATCAGCGTGGCTGCTTGCAACTCCACCCAGGTGGTGCTAGCGGTGGGACGAGTACTCTACTATCTGCAGATCCTCAGCGGAGAACTCAAGCAGATAAGGTACAGCTTGTTTACACGTCATTACAATGACGACGACGTGCTCTAATCACAACATCGATGCATCGAGAAAACGAACGAAAATGAATTTACAGGATTAATTTAGAACAGAATATCACTTTACAGAATCTCCCAGATTTATTTACTGATAATAACGTTTATTAAATGCTGCTTTCTTTTTACATCTTTATTCATAGCATTATCGTAATGCACCGTATCTTAACTTATTCGGAGAAAAAACATCAGATATTTCGCACCCCCATATAACAAAAATGGTACGATCCTCGTTTCCTAACAGCTCTCTGAGATTAGTAGTTGAATCAGACTCCTATAGAAACATGATTTTTGTGGTTTATTAACGTGACTCTGTAAATCAGTTCGACAGAGATGGAGCACGAGGTAGCGTGTTTGGACATCACTCCCCTCGGCGAGAGTAGCGGAGAGTCCGGCTTGTGCGCCGTGGGCCTGTGGACCGATATCTCGGCTCGGGTCCTCCGTCTGCCCTGCTTCAGCCCTCTGCATAAGGAGATGCTGGGTGGAGGTGAGGGGACTTTTGAGTGTGAAAGCGTCTGTTCATTCTGCTGAGAGTAAATATGCAAAATGTTTATTTGCTCTCAATACAAATGTGTTGATGGTTAAATGGTTCTCTGTCTCACTCAGAGATCATACCACGTTCCATCCTGATGACCACGTTTGAGGGCAGTCATTACCTTCTCTGTGCTCTGGGAGACGGCGCTCTGTTCTACTTCGGCCTGGACTTGGAGACGGGTCGGGAAAAAGCACATACAATTTATAAATTATTTTTTTTTTTTAAATCATAAACTCGTCCTCTTGGCTCTGTATATAGATGATCAATAAAACGTGTGTGTGTGTGTGTGTGTGTGTGTGTGTGTGTGTGTGTGTGTGTGTGTGTGTGTGTGTGTGTGTAGGCACTCTGACCGAGAGGAAGAAGGTAACTCTGGGGACTCAGCCCACGGTGCTCCGGACCTTCCGCTCCCTTTCCACCTCCAACGTGTTTGCATGCTCAGACAGACCCACCGTCATCTACTCCAGCAACCACAAACTCGTCTTCTCCAACGTCAACCTCAAAGAGGTCAATTACATGTGCCCCCTGAACTCTGAGGGCTACCCCGACAGGTGTGTGGGTGTATGAGGGGCAAATCACCCTTGTTTATTACTTCTCGAACACAATAAACAAGGAATACAATATAAATGTTTGTCTGATGCAGAATTGTATTTTTTTTATACCCCCCCCCCCCAAACATGAATCAGGGTTTATCACTCAGATGATCGTGAAGCTGCTGTTCACATTATATATCTTTTTAAAGAAAATATTTATATATGTTTTATATATTTTGCTGTTTTGTAGTAATGTTATTATTCTCATTTAATCTCCATTACAGCTTGGCTCTGGCTAATAACAGCACTTTGACCATCGGTACCATCGATGAAATCCAGAAGCTCCACATTCGCACTGTACCTCTGTATGAGTCCCCCAAGTGAGTCTATCTGTTTATCTATCTATATATAGATAGCTGTATCTACATTCTTTATTCTGTACTTCTTTCTTTACTTTGTCATCCTTTTTCTCTCCTACCTGCTAAAGGGTCGACCAATCGGCACCGATAATTGATTGCTGGAAATATCTGCAAAAATCCAAACCGATAGTTTTTCCGGGTTGCATTATACTGTAGGAGATCACTGATGTTTATACCTGCTGTGTTTTTGACTAGGTCCCCCCCCATTTTGGAGGTCACTGTTTTTATTCATTTGCAGTGTTATTGTTGTTTCTGTTTGCATGCATGTCCTCAATATTTATTAATATAAATCATATTTAAGTTTTCACATTCATGATTCAGTACTGTTTTATTTTTGTAATAGTTTTTACTTGGTTTGTTTATCCAGTATCTATTAAAAAAACTATCGTTTGATTGACTTAGTTGACCTCTACTATATACATATACATTCACTTAACTACTTCATCACTGCATAATTCCTAACCTCTTTCCTTCCTTCTCTTTCTGCTGAGTGTGCAGCTGGAATGCAGCAGTTTCCATCAAATGCTTTTTAAATCTTTTTTTTTGCTCGATTTCAGGGTGAAAGTATAAAACATGCTCCACTTTTTTTTTTTTTTTTACCCCACTCTTTCTCTCTCTCTCTCTCTCTCTCTCTCTCTCAGGAGGATCTGTTATCAGGAAGTGTCTCAGTGTTTCGGTGTGCTCTCCAGTCGAGTAGAGATGCAGGATGTTAATGGAACAACGGCTCCGGTACGCCCCAGCGCCAGCACTCAGGTCAGTTCACCTGAGAAGATTCCACATGGATTATATTTTTGCTCTCTCTCTCTTTCTCGTCTTTCTTTCTCTCACTAAGTATTGAAAAATGTTACCATACTAGTGCCCTATTAATTTTTCTAAAAGATATAAAAATAATAATAATTAGTACAAATATTTTGAAAACACTCACACATTCGTTTTCTTTCGTTTTCCTCATCGACACTGAAACGTCTGAAAACACTCACGTCCCTGTACTGCACACGAGCAAAACGTCATGTCCTTCTGGCTTTTTGAAAGGTTGTGGCACGAAATGCAGCATCGTTGTGAAATTTTCACTTTTGGAGAGCGTTTGGGATAAGCTACTGTTCCCGTTTACTGAAAACGCCGCCTCAGGACAGAACATAGGAAAAATAAGTGTTTTCAAAAGAAAACTCAACACGTGGAAAATATCAGAGGTTTTAACGTAACGCATGTTATAGTTTAATGTTTAATATGGTCTTAAACACCGTTATGGAAGTCTGCATGTTTGAGTCTCTCAGCTTCTCTTTGTCTGTCTCTTTCTTCCTTTCTTTATCTCTGCCTCTTTTTTTTTTCTTTTCTTTTCTGTCGTTCACTCGTTCTTTCTCTCTCTCTTTCCTGCTCTCTGCTCTGATCATTCTATTGAGGTTTTACCTTCTGTCCTCCTCAGGCTCTGTCCAGCAGTGTGAGCTCCAGTAAGCTCTTCCCCAGCAGCACCTCCCCACATGAGACCTCCTTCGGTGAGGAGGTGGAGGTGCACAGCTTACTGGTGGTGGATCAGCACACCTTTGAAGGTATTTTCTCCACATCGTTCAACCAGAAACCTCGTAAAAGCTTTTGAACCAAAGTAATCATGATCCCCTTCCCCACCCCAGTGCTTCATGCTCAC
>NC_139583.1:29946249-30036543 GCF_946808225.1 Silurus aristotelis
CACGCGCGCGCAGGTTTGTAGAACTGATCATTAGAATTAATTTGTATTTGTGTGTGTGTGTGTGTGTGTGTGTGTGTGTGTGTGTGAGTGAGTGAGAGAGAAGAGTCGAGGGATGAAAGGGTAAACACGTTGCTTTATCAGGGCCTCGTGTTTAAAACGGCACTGCGTGAAAGACTCGAGAAGGATGCTGATCACATGACTTAGACTTTCCTTCGTGATGTTTTTGTTCGATATTCTCTTTGCTTTTAATAAAGCTTGCTCCAGTAAACATTCCGATCTGTCTGTTTCTATCATCGACAAGGAAAAAACTCGGATTTCTTGTTACTTTTTAAGTTTAAAAAAAAAAAAATCAGTCTGGTTTCTGATTTCACCAATATTTCTACTTATCGTTTCTATAGCAACCACTGTTTATTTATAAATCATGTATGATTCATATTTACATAAGGAGCCCCCCCCCCCCTTACTTTAAATGGATACACAGTATGACTTGGTTGTAAGTTAAATAAAGTTAATAATTGACATGTTTCCATCTATAAGTGCTTCTCCAACAAAGTTTGATGCACAGAATCGTTCAGGACGTCTTTTAATTGCAGTAGCAAAGGAGTAGATTTTCTCTCACTTGAGTCTGAAAACCCAAAACCTGTTCCAGCATGATGATGCTCCTGTGTACAAAACCAGCTCCATGAACATCTGCTTTACATGAGTTGGCGTGGAAGATCTCCAGCTATAGTTGAACACCTTTGGGGTGAATGTGAACACTGTACCCCAGACCTTCTCACCTTCATCAGTACCTGACTTTACTGACGCCCTTGTAGCAGAAATCTCCATGAAATCTAGTGGTACATCTCAGAAGAGTGGAGGTCATTATAACTGCAAATGTGTTATGGGAAGTTTAAAAAGCCTCTCTTATGGCCATGTCTCTACAAAACTTATAAATATATATAAAGGCAGTGTTTTTATAATCAGACAAGACAATTGATGATCAAGTTACTGCAATCAGAGAAAATAATCCTTAAACTACTCCTGGTCTGGGTGTTCATTATGTCCCAATCTTGCAAGAATTAACTTAATGCTATTGTCTTACTTCTCTCTGGTCATCAGCTTCTGGTGATTCTGTACCCAATTCAGTATGTGGTCATTTTCTTCTATTTGCCAGCAGAGGGCATCGATGTTTCTCAAATGAATTTATTTTTTCTTTAAAAGTCTATGACCAGATCACTTAGAGCTGTTAGGGAACATGTTTTCCCCTTTTTCTGCAAGTATAATGCAAAAGAGCAACACAGTAAACGTGCAGAAATTATATCATCTCTTAAACCAGAACCTTGCCAGTAGACATGAGAAGGTTTTTTGCTTGTGTACATGCAGCACCTTAAAGCCAAAACCCCTCCCAATACTTCACCTAAACCCCTCCCATTACATTACATCATCACCCAAACCCCTCCCATTGCATTACATCATCACCCAAACCCCTCCCAATACTTCACCCAAAACCCAAACCCCTCCCATTACATTACATCATCACCCAAACCCATTACATCACATCATCACCCAAACCCCTCCCATTACATCACATCATCACCCAAACCCCTCCCATTACATCACATCATCACCCAAACCCCTCCCATTACATTACATCCTCACCCAAACCCCTCCCATTGCATTACATCATCACCCAAACCCCTCCCATTGCATTACATCATCACCCAAACCCCTCCCATTGCATTACATCATTACCCAAACCCCTCCCATTGCATTACATTATCACCCAAACCCCTCACACTATCACCCAAACCCCTTCCATTACATTACATCACCCAAACCCCTCCCATTACATTACATCACCACCCAAACCCCTCCCATTGCATTACATCATCACACAAACCCATTACATAACATCATCACCCAAACCCCTCCCATTACATTACATCATCACACAAACCCCTCCCATTACATTACATCACCACCCAAACCCCTCCCATTACATTACATCATCACACAAACCCCTCCCATTACATTACATCACCACCCAAACCCCTCCCATTACATTACATCACCCAAACCCATTACATCACCCAAACCCCTCCCATTACATTACATCACCACCTGAACCCCTCCCATTACATTACATCATCACCCAAACCCATTACATTATTATACATCACCCAAACCCCTCCCATTACATTTACATCATCACACAAACCCCTCCCATTACATCACCACCCAAACCCATTACATTACATCATCACACAAACTCCTCCCATTACATCACCCAAACCCCTCCCATTACATTACATCACCACCCAAACCCTTCCCATTACATCATCACACAAACCCCTCCCATTACATTACATCACCACCCAAACCCCTCCCATTGCATTACATTATCACACAAACCCCTCCCATTACATTACATCATCACACAAACCCCTCCTATTGCATTACATCATCACACAAACCCCTCCCATTACATTACATCATCACACAAACCCCTCCTATTGCATTACATCATCACACAAACCCCTCCCATTACATTACATCATCACACAAACCCCTCCCATTGCATTACATCATCACACAAACCCCTCCCATTGCATTACATCATCATACAAACCCCTCCCATTGCATTACATCATCACACAAACCCCTCCCATTACATTACATCATCACACAAACCCCTCCCATTGCATTACATCATCACACAAACCCCTCCCATTACATTACATCATCACACAAACCCCTCCTAGTGCATTCCATCCAGCTTTATTAGAAATGTAGTGTTATGTTTCAGTGCATATGGATCAGTAAACATGACACGGTCGTTCCGGCAATAAATAACTGTGTAGTTCCAGTATTTAATAAACGACTTGCACAAACATTTGTTTTCCAGCCTTCTCTCAACAGACTTCTTCTGAAGGATGATACGGCCTTGTAAAAAGATTGCCAAGGAGGAAGAAAATGAAAAACTCACGAGGGTGTTCAGGATTTTTATAGATCATAAGATTATAAAGTACTTCAAAGGGGATTTTTGGAAGCTTGGCCCACCATCAGTGAACAGTTTGGCAAATTAAAGATGATGCCACGCTCCCTTAGAGAAAGTCCCCTACAGAGATGCCTTCAAGGGCACACAGAATAATCCTCAAGTGACGAAGAATGCTGTGCTGACAGTTGATACGTTTCTGTGTTCATGACTCACTCCTGGAAAAAAAAACATCAGTGAGAAGTTTAACAAGGAAAAGGCGACTGGTCTCCAAAGATCGAGAATACACACCTGTATGTTCCGGTGATGAGCAATATTCAGTGGAGAAATGAAGTGTGAGTTGATCTTTTTTGCTAAATTACTGCAGAATCACCGCCTCCTCCTGAATGCAGCCCCAGGGAGCAAGTGTAATGGTGCGAGGCTGATTCCCCGCCTTCGGGCCTGGACGGGTCGCAAATGTTGAGGAACAAATGCATTTCTAAGTTGGATAAAGAAATTCAGCAGCAGAATTTCAAGGCATTTGGGACAAAACTGTTTAATATGCAGGAAACACAAACCTGATAGTTTGTAAAGAAGAAACGTATCCAGGTTTGTTTTTCTTCTGAAATTTAAATGGATGTTTTATAACCAGGGTTTCTACAGGGTCTGAAAAAGTTTAGTTTTGTGAAACGGTCTTAAATTTCATTCTTAATGTTTCTTAAAAAGTCTTAAATTTGACTTTGTGAAACCTGGAGAAACTCCTAGACCTTTAATGATACCTTGCCATCCATCCATCAGATTCATGTCTGGGTCACAGGGACATCAATTTGAGCAGAGATGCTGAGACCAGCTCTTCCAGCTCCCCCACAGAGACACGCAGGTTCTCCCAGGCCAGAAGAGACATAATCTCTCAGTCTAGATCTTGGTCCACCCCAGGGTCTTTTTCCCCTTTGGAAATGCCGGAAACTCTTCCCCAGGGAGGTGTCCGGAAGGCGTCATAGATACATTTCCAATCCACCTCCTTTTTGCACAGGAACAACAACAGAGTTGCACCTCAAATGTTCGAGCTCCTCACTGGTCTCTAAGGTCATCTAGAGGAAGTTTTTTCAGCTATTTATATCACAACCTCCTTTTGGTCACTGCCCAGAGCAGGTGAGGGATAGAATGTAGATCGTCGTTACAATATCTCCATGACTGATGATCCTGGATCAATCTCTTGCTTCTTCACACCCTCATTAAAAAAAGACATAATTAAACTCCTTTGCTTAAGACAGAAGGAGTTCCACCTAAGGCCTCAGATTTTGAAGTTCTGACCTTCATTCTGGCTGCTTCACATTCAGTTGGTTAAAGGTGAGTGGTCAGACTGAGTGCTTCATAGATCTTCATTAATTAAAACCAAAAGATCCAGATATCTCGCTTGGAATATGGAAACTAAGATCAAATTCTGGAGCCCTGACTGATGGAGAGGTGGCCCACTTGCAAGCTCTGGCTTCTGGGGACTGGATGGGACACATTCTTCTGAAGGTGTAGGTGGACCCACCACCTGCAGTGAAAGTGGTAAAGGTGTGGTCCAGCGTGGCAGCTGAAGGCAGAGGTTTTAAAGGAGCGATCATAACACTTTTAGCTCCTTCTGGCCAATCACTGGTTTGTTCGACTGCAAGCTTTCTGTTGAGTCATCCTGAAGAAGAACGTTGTAGAACGTTGCCTCCTTTGTTTTCAGCGACAAAATCAACTCTGATATGAACAGAAACACTTCCAGCAGCTTGTTCTAACAGACATCAGCTGTCTTAAAGACTGACTTTATCATGTTTGGTGTAACGTTTTTTTTTTGTGTTGTTTACGTGGTTGTTATGACACTTTTCAGCCTGAGTGTCTTGACAACTGACTGCGTAGCACGAGGTGAGAATTTAAACAATCGGGGCGTTTCTGAAAGAGGCTCTGGAGGTGGTTCTGAGTTCAGCACTCATTCAGGAACATAAAGACCTGCAGTTCAACACTTAAATAGTCTTTCAAAACAGTGGTTCTCTAAAATACTATAGTGGATGCAGCAATCACATAATAGTAAAGATTTATTAGGAGGCGTTTACTAAAGCAGGTCTAGGGTTCCTCTGGTTGCATAAAAAGTGAACTTACTGTGTTATAAAATAGATCAGATTGTACACGGATCATGGTCAAAGCTCAGTGGTTAAACATTGTACTTTGGCTTGGAAGGTCATGAGTTCAAATCCCAGCACTAAACTGCCACTGCTGGGGCCCTTGAGCAAGGCCCTTATCTCTTAACTGCTTAGTTGAAAGTCGTTCTGGATAAAAATGTCGACCAAATTGAATAAATGTAATGTAGTGAAGGCTACAGAACTGACCATCATTTGAGTATAAAGATGTTGAGGTGATCTTGTGATGGTGTGAGTTTTCCTTCTCCTGCTTGTCTGATGTGGGGAAGTTTTGTTCATCTATAAGAAATTAGTGTCTGAATGTATATCAGTTCAAATCAGAGGAAAAGAATTCCTGCTGAATGTTTAATTAAATTTAGTCCAGTTTAATTTCTTCATCCACATGGAGATGGTTCTCCTCAGGTTCCTGTGCTTCAGGTTTGTTTGGTTGAGGCCGGAGCAGGTTTTGGGTGACTGCCTTCACTTCTAACGTGGATCGGAAGCACAGGTAGCGCATGTTTTATTGATTAAGCTCGAGGAAGGAGGCGGCACAGCAGCAACACGGGATGCATTATTGATCATACGAGTTATGGAGGAGATGAATGACAGAGACGGAGTGAGAGAGAAGCAGGGAGGAGAGAACCCGAGAGAGGAGTCCATCCATCCATCCTCCACGTTTCCACTCTGTATGCAGCCGATACAACTTTGCCGAGCAGCGTGACACCGAGATCATGAATTTTTCAAATTGAAATGTCACTTTGATAGAGAAGACTTCAACACAGAGCTCCGAGCTGCATGTGTGTGTGTGTGTGTGTCTGTGTGTGTGTGTGTGTGTGTGTGTGTGTTTCACCAACAGGAATGATTCCCTCATTTGTCTTTATGTAAATCCCCCCAGGGGTTGAAGTGTTTGTTCAGAGGATAATTACAGTAACTGCTGAGTTCTGGTTCTAATAACATCAATTCAATCCAGCGGAGAAAAAAACAAACCTTAAAAAACTTTACTTTAAAAAAATAATGGACTTTAATCTTAATTATAACGTCCACTTGAACTTCTTGCTATAATATTCCCCCCCCCCCCCCCCCACACACACACACACACGATTTGGCTGCACTGGGAGTTTACTCAGCTGAGAACATCCACTGTAATGAATGGACATTGTGTCACCACAAGTCTGGTTCCTCTCAAGGTTTCTTCCTCAGACCATCTCATGGAGTTTTTCCCTCACCACCATCACCACTGGTTTGCTCATTAGGGATGAACATATAGGGATATATATATACTGAACAGTGTACATGTTTATAACACTGAGTGGTGAAGTGAAGAACACTGATGATCTTCATCATGGCTCCTGTTAGTGGGTGGATTTATTTATTAAGCAGCAGGTGAACATTTTGTCCTCAAAGTTGATGTTAGAAGCAGGAAAAATGGGCGAGCGTAAGGATTTTGACAAATTGTGACGTCTAGACGTCTGGGTCAGAGCATCTACAAAACTGCAGGATTTGTGGGATGTTCCTGGTCTCCAGTGGTCAGAATCTATCAAAGGAAGGAACTGTGGTGAACCGGCGACAGGGTCATGGGGGACGAGGATCATTGATGCACGTGTGGAGCGAAGGCTGGTCCGTGTGATCTTTGCATGTCTGCTGGACGAATCAGCATGGATTAGTTCATCAGTTAAAACTCAACTTAACTCTCTGATCTCCACTTCAGCCTCGGCTCACAGCCTCGGTGTTCTTTTCCACATTACTGATGTAACTCGCTCTTGTCGATTCCTTCAAAACAACGTCAGAAGGATTTGGTCACACAGGCTGCTCAGGTGCTTGTTCAGTCTCTAGTCAACTTTCTGCTCTCAGGTTTACCTCTGAAAACAATTCGTCCACTGCAAATGATCCAAAACCGCACTGTTCACCTGCCCAAGTTCTCGCACTCCACCCCACTGCTGCTTCCTCCACTGGCTTCCGGTAGCCATCAGATTCAAAATACTTATGTTCACCTACAAAGTAAAAAATAATCCAGCACCTTCTTACCTCAAAGTTTTGATCACTCCTCGCTCTGCACCACACTGAGATCTTCCAGCCCTGCTTGACTGGTCCCACCTTCTCTCAGGGGATGAGGTCAGTATACATCAAGACTCTTCTCTGTTCTGGCACCAGAGGTGAAATTAATGAAGTCCAAATACTTCGTTACTGCACTTAAGTAGATTTTTCTGGAATCAGTTTTTTACTTCACTATTCAACTGCACCGTTTTCAGCTCATCAACCTGTTTCCTGTCATTACGCTGATTTTTCAGTCCACTGGTGGATCATCTCCTGTCTCTCTCACACCACAGATGTAGACTAGTTTCTGAAGCTCACAGTGAGCAGAGCAGGAGGCAGTAAGAAGTCTGGGGTTAACGTGGATAAGACAGAGGGAGTCAGTGATGAGAACATGACTGAGACGTTCCTGATCACCTGATCATCATCATCATCATCTCTCTGCTTGTGTTCTACATGGTGGATCTTCAGTCTGAATACATTCATTAGAGAACATTTTAAATTAATATATTAATATGAGGTGAGGTTCAGTTTCCAGTGTGACACTAAAACAGGTAGTAATAATCACTAGTTTTTACTGAAGAACACGTCAGAGCACAAACTTCTTTACTTTAACTTGAGTAAAAAAGTGCTGCACTTCTTCTGAGTGAAGGATGTGTGAACTTTTACCATCTCATCCCCTAGATATCTGAACACCTCCAAACACTGGGTGAAGCCCTGAAACACAAAACCCTGCACTTCTTCCGCGTTTCTGTGGGTTTTTATGTTTTATCATAAACAAAGTGCTCTAATTCCCCTAACAGAGTTTTAGTCTCTTTTAGTCCGTGTCTCTGGAACAGAGCATCTGCTAAATGCTGTAAATGTAAATAAATGTTTCAGCCTTAAAACATCTTGTTCTCTTCTAAATAACCTTCTAACGATCATCTACTGCTCATCTTCTCCACATTCACACAGTTCTAACATCTCTTCTGACAGATTCATTCCTTTTTCTTCAGGAATAAACTCAGTAATGACTCCATCTTGGATTTACTGCGTTTCCTGGTAAATGGTTCTTCCTTTTTTCTTTTTTTTCCTCCAAAGAGCAGAATCATGTTTTTTTGCTGACAGGGGAATTATCTGGCTGCGCTCAGTTCTTACTGATTTCAGTGTCTATAAAACACAGACGCCCAAACTAAAGCCTGCAGGCTGAGGGATGACCTTTGATTTGGGCCATGAGAAAAGCTGTACAGTGATGAGACGCTCAGACGCAGTAAAACGTTTAAAAACATTTGTAAACATTTTAAAGATGGCCGTCAGTGACGATCCAGATCCCAACTTTTTTTTGAATATAATGTTTGGTAGAATTTAACATTTATTTTGCCTTTTTATTTAATTAGGTCTGATTTTTGGCCTTTTAAAGAAAAATGAGCTCTTCAGCTATAAAATGAATAAAGGAGTGATCTTGGTGTAACACCATCTGTAATTCCCTGAACTCAACTTTCTCTACTTTCTCTTAAACATCTACTCTGAGGAGATTCCACACACGGAACCTAAAACAAGCACCAATGCCTGTCTGCGTTTTATTCCTCAAAATAAAAGTTGTTATTATTAATTCTAATGTATTATTGTTAAATCTGATATTTTTTGACTCATTTTTGAGTCATTATCTGTTTTCTTTCATTATGATTTACATGAAGAATTTTTTAAATACTAGTTCTTGCACAGGGTGCCAATAATTTTGCAGCTGGACACTGACTAGGATTCTATGATTTTATTCTAATCAAATTGTTTACTCTATTTTTTGTTACTTTTTGTAATATTATTATTTTTTATAAAGTCATAATTGTTAATACATTTTATAATTATTATTGTATCATTTTTTATTGTTTATTATTTATTTGCCCACAATATAAAGTGGAATTAAATATAATTTTATAATTAAATTGTATAATTATAATTTAGAATTTTAAAGTATTTATTTATCATTTATAAACATTAAATAAGGTATTAAATAGTTCCCGCAATTTACACACACACACACACACACACACACACACACACACACACATTTTTTTCTCTAAAAAACTTTATTTATATTTTGATATTATAATAATAACTATGGCGTCTGAAAGATACCAAAGGGAAGTATGTATATATTTACACACACACACACACACACACACACACACACACACACACACAAGTTTGTTACGTAATAAAAACGACAACAAAGAAAAAAAAAACAACACAATTTTTGATCTTTTATAAATCTGAATGTCTGAAGTTCTGGAAAGTTTTCCTTTTCACATTATTATTATTATTATTATTATTATTATTATTATTATTATTATTATTATTATTATTATTAATAATAAACACTTCTAAAAGGCATCACTTTTTTTCCAAGCTGTATTTTTTTTTACTCTTTCTGTAATAATGCCTCTGACTCCGCCCACGTCTGTCATCACGTCACTTCTTTCCTTCTTCTGTTCTTCTGTTCGCTGGAACTGACAGATAAAGTGATGTAACACTCAAACAGACAACGACATCAAACCACTCCTTCTTCCTGCACTGGAACACGTCTGAGTCGAGTCTGACGTCTGGACGCTCGTTACAGTTTTACACGAGGACGAAACGATAACGTTTGGGTTTTCATTCCATTCTTATGAGATCCTCCAGCAAAAGCAAACGATCTTCTGGCTGGAGAATGTGAAGATGATATCACATCGACAAATGAGGGAAAAATGCAAGAAAACAGACTTTCAGGTTTTTTTTTTTTTTTTTTTTTCAAAGAAATAAATTGTCCTAGAAAATATTTCCGGATCCTTTTTCTCAGTTCTCTAGGCGTAAAAGGTGTCCACTTTCACCGCCTGGCAGAAGATAGTCATGGAGAACACCAGGCCTAAGATCTGGAGACACATACACACACACACACACACACACACACAGGGTATTGAGAAACGACTCACTAATCCAGTATCGAACCACAAAACCATCATCACGTCGTTATTACATAATCCGTAAAGAGCCGGAGTAAAGACCTGCGTTAGAGCCGTGCACAGAGCGAAGATCCACAGAGCAACGAGGTTCTCCTGGAGCCAGCTTTTTACTCGTTCATAACACGGCTGTAAACACACACACACACACACACACACACATTTAATATTCATTTATTAATACACACTATATGGATGTCTTTCACCTTCACTTGAACTTGAAGACCCAAACCTGTTCCTACATGACAATGCTCCTGTGTACAATACCAGCTCCATGAACATCTGCTTTTTTTTTTTTTTTTTGGGAACATCTGGATATTTGGATGTATATTTGCATTTACAAAATAAAAATCTTGAACCTTGGCCAGGTGTCCACAAACTTTTGACACAGTGTATGTATTGGAGATTTACGTATTTAAAGACACTATTCATTATTTACTATTCAATCGCTTCTCGTCTTTCATCAGCTGCCGTAAAAGAAAAGCTGGAGTTTATTACTGTGTTTATCTTCACAGTGCTGGAGATCCTGATTCGTCTGATTCCATTTAAACGCAGAGAAACGAGAAGATCTCGTTCTGTAATAATGGATTTTAATTTCTCTGCTTTTCTCTCGTTTCTTCTCTCTGTGATCTTCTTTATCATATATCAGTGATGTGTGTTTATTTATTTAGTTCCATCAGGGAGAAAAGATTCCATCATTAGATCATCAGAGCGACGAGAAGCAGACGGAGAACCAAAACAAATCAGAAGGACTGAAAATGAAAGATCTCCTGTTCTAAATCATCTTTACACAACCTTCTCCTACACAACCTTCTCCTACACAACGTCTCCTACACAACCTTCTCCTACATCAAGTTCTCCTACACAACCTTCTCTTACACAACCTTCTCCTAGACAACCTTCTCCTACACAACCGTCTCCTACACAACCTTCTCCTACACAACCTTCTCCTACATCAAGTTCTCCTACAGCATGTTCTCCTACATCAAGTTCTCCTACAGCACATTTTACTACAACACCTTTTTCTATAGCACCTTCTCCTACATCATGTTCTCCCAAAACACCTTCTGCTACATCATGTTCTCCTACATCATCTCCTACATTATGTTCTCCTACATCACGTAGTCACTAGTCAGACAATAGAGAAACTATTTCATGCTTTCAACTGAAAGAACTTTGAAGCTGAGCTGCATCATTTTAGTTCATCACAAGTCCAGAAGCTTCAGTGTATAATCTGGATCTCATGTGCTGTGATTGTGATGTGTAATGAAGGTAAAAGAGTCCTGGGTTGGTGCAGAAGAACCTGAGTGAAGGCAGGATGAAACCCTCACGTCGCTCCACACTGAACTCCACTCTGTAATCTCTAATGCATGAATAGATTTAACACAACCTGCTTTGACCTGTCTGAATTATTCACCACGCTCGGATTCAAACCCTACACGTGTGTGTGTGTGTGTGTGTGTGTGTGTGTGTGTGTGTGTGTGTGTGTGTGTGTGTGTGTGTGTGTGTGTGTGTGTGTGTGTGTGTGTGAGGAGAACGTGGTGCTGACTCATCCCTATAAGTAACGCTTGTCCTCGTTTAAACTTCTCTGATGGCTCTTCTCTCTCTGCAGCTCTCTGGACTCCACGCCGGACCCCCGAGCTTCATGACTCCTGTATTCATCTCTGTGTTTTTTGACTCCACGATTGTGTTTTCTCCACAGACAGAAGACGACGAAGCAGGAACTGTTTCTCGCTTCAGGCTCGGAGCTAGGACTGGAACGGTATCACAGAGATGACAACTTTCCTGCTGATCTCAAAAGATCTGATCACAAGCCAGCGACATGTTCACGTGTCTCCAATGTTCCTCCAGAGATGGTTTGTGATTGGGTTTGTAATTAACTTCAGTCATTTACAAATCCCTTTTTTTTATGTTGAGACTTCATCGTCCTCCTCGTCCATGCATTCCAAACAAAACTCATGAATTATGTAGTTTATATTTATAGTATATGTATATCTACATCTCACTTTCTCAGCCATATGTGGTTCTTCTCCAAACTGTTACCACAATATTGAAGGTACATCATTGTATCGGGCGTGTTTGGATGCAGGAGCATGAAATTTTCCATTCACTTGAACTAGGAGACTCCAAACCTGTTCCAGGATGCCAATGCACAAAGCCAGCCGCATGAAGATCGTTTCTGGATGTGAAAGATCTCCTGTTATAGAGCTCTTAACCCTATTGCAATGAATGTAAAGATCTGCTTTACATGGGTTGAAAGTATGTGGAAGATCTGATGTTACAGAGCTCTGAACATGTTTGGAATGAATGTGAACGCTGACTGCACCCCAGGCCTCCTCACACTTTACCAACACCATTGTGTGAATGAGCACAAACCTCCACAAAATCCTGTGGAACATCTTCCCAGAAGAGTGGAGGGAATTGGGACTAAATGTTTAATGCAATGCTCAAACAGCACATAGCGTACTAATGACCGGGTGTCCACAAACTTATGGAATAAACTGTAGATGTGCTGTAATTATGCAGTAAATATTTGTAGGTATTTGAAAAGGCTTCATATATTCACACATTTCAGCTAAAAACATGGACTTTTTCCATTTATTGGTCTCCAATGGGAAAAACAAGCTGAGGGAAAAGGGGGCGGGGCTTCCAGGTATCGAGCCAATCGAGACACCAATTGAGCAGTTAAGGGTTGAGGGCCTTGCTCAAGGGCCCAACAAAGTTCCATTGCCTTGACCTCTGAGCTGAAAGCAGAAAATGTAGGCGGTGTTAATTATAAAGGTGGGATGGTTCATCGTTCTCAGTGCCAATTCTGTTCCACCAGAACCCAGACTGAAATACGCTCGAGATGTTGTGTGAGCAACTTTCTCACACAAGCTTAGATTAGAAAATGGTTTATTTTTAATTTTGAGCCGATTACGAGCCGTGATCAGAACAGCGTGCTCTGCTTGGTAACTGTGGAGTCTGTGTGAGCTGTTTTGAGGAGCGCAGAAGATATAAAAACCCCCGAGGAACCGGCTGAGTCAAAATCAATAAGATACTGGGAGCTGAGAATCTATAACAGTGTGTGTGTGTGTGTGTGTGTGTGTGTGTGTGTGTGTGTGTGTGTGTGTGTGTGTGCATGTGTGTGTGTGTGTGTGTGTGTGTGTGTGTGTGTGTGCGTGTATGTGTGTGTGTGTGTGTGTGTGTGTGTGTGTGTGTGCGTGTGTGTGTGTGTGTGTGTGTGTGTGTGTGTGTGTGTGTGTGTGTGTATGTGTGTGTGTGTGTGTGTGTGTGCGTGTATGTGTGTGTGTGTTTGTGTGTGTGTGTGTGTGTGTATATATATGTGTGTGTGTGTGTGTGTGTGTGTGTGTGTGTGTGTGTGTGTGTGTGTGTGTGTGTGTTACATACAGCGGTCCACCAGGTCCCTGGGTTTTCCAGGCCGCAGTTGTCGCTGTACTCCAGACAGCAGGAGTCTGGGACGCGGGTTGTGTTGTACACTTCGAACCAGTCGGTGTGATTGTTCACTCCACAGCAACGAAACTACAAACAAAACAACAACGACAGCAATCATTACTTTATATTACAACAGAAACACACCCCACTTTACCACAAAAACACTTTTCCTTCAACCTCATTTCATCCTCTAATCATTTGTTCTCCAACAACATGTCCATCTGAAGGCATCACTGCGTCTCATTACATCCAGAGCAATTCTGTCTCCAACAAAGACTCTTTCAAACCACATCCATGATTCATGCACTTTAATCAGGAGCGTATCTTCATCTCATCTCTCCAGCACATCTTTAATTTACCACAACTCTGTTTTAGAGCGACACACAGCAGCAGCAGCAGCAGCACAGTAACCACATGCTCTCTTTACTGCACTCCACTGCACTGTGGAACATCTACACACCTGTACAGAACAGTAAATTAATCCATAAAACTCCTCTCCATTCATCTGCACAAGTCTGAGTGCAAAAGTGTAAAGTGTCTCTGATGTAGTTTTAATTCCAACAAAAAAACGTTTATTTTGCACTATAATATATTATACTATAAATATATATAATATATTATATCCTTCTATACTACTATACTACTGTATACTGTACTATACTACACTGTACTATTATATTAAATACTATTCTATACTGTATTGTGCTGTACCAAACACACACACACACACACACACACACACACACACACACACACACACATATATACATACATATATATATATATACAGTGAGGAAAATAAGTATTTGAACACCCTGCTATTTTGCAAGTTCTCCCACTTAGAAATCATGGAGGGTCTGAAATTGTCATCGTAGGTGCATGTCCACTGTGAGAGACATAATCTAAAAAAAAAATCCAGAAATCACAATATATGATTTTTAAACTATTTATTTGTATGATACAGCTGCAAATAAGTATTTGAACACCTGTCTATCAGCTAGAATTCTGACCCTCAAAGACCTGTTAGTCTGCCTTTAAAATGTCCACCTCCACTACATTTATTATCCTAAATTAGATGCACCCGTTTGAGGTCGTTAGCTGCATAAAGACACCTGTCCACCCCATACAATCAGTAAGAATCCAACTACTAACATGGCCAAGACCAAAGAGCTGTCCAAAGACACTAGAGACAAAATTGTACACCTCCACAAGGCTGGAAAGGGCTACGGGGAAATTGCCAAGCAGCTTGGTAAAAAAAAGTCCACTGTTGGAGCAATCATTAGAAAATGGAAGAAGCTAAACATGACTGTCAATCTCCCTCGACTGGGGCTCCATGCAAGATCTCACCTCGTGGGGGTCTCAATGATCCTAAGGAAGGTGAGAAATCAACCCAGAACTACACGGGAGGAGCTGGTCAATGACCTGAAAAGAGCTGGGACCACCGTTTCCAAGGTTACTGTTGGTAATACACTAAGACGTCATGGTTTGAAATTATGCATGGCACGGAAGGTTCACCTGCTTAAACCAGCACATGTCCAGGCATGTCTTAAGTTTGCCAATGACCATTTGGATGATCCAGAGGAGTCATGGGAGAAAGTCATGTGGTCAGATGCGACCAAAATAAAACTTTTGGGTCATAATTTCACTAAACGTGTTTGGAGGAAGAAGAATGATGAGTACCATCCCAAGATCACCATCCCTACTGTGAAGCATGGGGGTGGTAGCATCATGCTTTGGGGGTGTTTTTCTGCACATGGGACAGGGCGACTGCACTGTATTAAGGAGAGGATGACCAGGGCCATGTATTGCGAGATTTTGGGGAACAACCTCCTTCCCTCAGTTAGAGCATTAAAGATGGGTCAAGGCTGGGTCTTCCAACATGACAATTACCCGAAGCACACAGCCAGGATAACCAAGGAGTGGCTCTGTAAGAAGCATATCAGGGTTCTGGCGTGGCCTAGCCAGTCTCCAGACCTAAACCCAATAGAGAATCTTTGGAGGGAGCTCAAACTCCGTGTTTCTCAGCGACAGGCCAGAAACCTGACTGATCTAGAGAAGATCTGTGTGGAGGAGTGGGCCAAAATCCCTCCTTCAGTGTGTTCAAACCTGGTGATAAACTACAGGAAACGTTTGACCTCAAACAAAGGCTACTGTACCAAATATTAACATTGACTTTCTCAGGTGTTCAAATACTTATTTGCAGCTGTATCATACAAATAAATAGTTTAAAAATCATACATTGTGACTTCTGGATTTTTTTTTTTAGATTATGTCTCTCACAGTGGACATGCACCTACGATGACAATTTCAGACCCCTCCATGATTTCTAAGTGGGAGAACTTGCAAAATAGCAGGGTGTTCAAATACTTATTTTCCTCACTGTATATATATATATACACACACTGATATACTTTATTTATGTATGTCTCCACACTATCACCTTCAAAATAGTCCACAGGAGCCGAGTCTGGTGAGGAGTAGTGAGTAGTGGTGAGTAGTGGTGAGTAGTAGTGGTGAGTAGTGGTGAGTAGTGGTGAGTAGTAGTGGTGAGTGGTGGTGAGTAGTAGTGGTGAGTAGTGGTGAGTGGAGGTGAGTAGTGGTGAGTAGTGGTGAGTGGAGGTGAGTAGTGGTGAGTAGTAGTGGTGAGTGGAGGTGATTGGAGGTGAGTAGTGGTAAGTAGTGGTGGTGAGTATCGGTAAATAGTGGTGAGTAGTAGTGGTGAGTAGTGGTGAGTAGTGGTGAGTATTGGTGAGTAGTAGTGGTGAGTAGTAGTGAGTAGTGGTGAGTAGTAGTGAGTAGTGGTGAGTAGTAGTGGTGAGTAGTGGTGAGTAGTAGTGGTGAGTAGTGGTAAGTAGTGGTGGTGAGTATCGGTAAATAGTGGTGAGTAGTAGTGAGTATTGGTGAGTAGTAGTGGTGAGTAGTAGTGAGTAGTGGTGAGTAGTAGTGAGTAGTGGTGAGTAGTGGTGAGTAGTAGTGGTGAGTAGTAGTGGTGAGTAGTGGTGAGTAGTAGTGGTGAGTAGTGGTAAGTAGTGGTGGTGAGTATTGGTAAATAGTGGTGAGTAGTAGTGGTGAGTAGTGGTGAGTAGTGGTGAGTATTGGTGAGTAGTAGTGGTGAGTAGTAGTGAGTAGTAGTGAGTAGTGGTGAGTAGTGGTGAGTAGTAGTGGTGAGTAGTAGTGGTGAGTAGTGGTGAGTAGTAGTGGTGAGTAGTGGTAAGTAGTGGTGGTGAGTATCGGTAAATAGTGGTGAGTAGTAGTGGTGAGTAGTGGTGAGTAGTGGTGAGTAGTGGTGAGTAGTAGTGGTGAGTAGTAGTGAGTAGTGGTGAGTAGTAGTGAGTAGTGGTGAGTAGTGGTGAGTAGTAGTGGTGAGTAGTAGTGGTGAGTAGTGGTGAGTAGTGGTAAGTAGTGGTGGTGAGTATCGGTAAATAGTGGTGAGTAGTAGTGGTGAGTAGTGGTGAGTAGTGGTGAGTAGTAGTGGTGAGTAGTAGTGAGTAGTGGTGAGTAGTAGTGAGTAGTGGTGAGTAGTGGTGAGTAGTAGTGGTGAGTAGTAGTGGTGAGTAGTGGTGAGTAGTAGTGGTGAGTAGTGGTAAGTAGTGGTGGTGAGTAGTGTTAAATAGTGGTGAGTAGTAGTGGTGAGTAGTGGTGAGTAGTGGTGAGTATTGGTGAGTAGTAGTGGTGAGTAGTAGTGAGTAGTGGTGAGTAGTGGTGAGTAGTAGTGGTGAGTAGTAGTGGTGAGTAGTGGTGAGTAGTAGTGGTGAGTAGTGGTAAGTAGTGGTGGTGAGTATCGGTAAATAGTGGTGAGTAGTAGTGGTGAGTAGTGGTGAGTAGTGGTGAGTATTGGTGAGTAGTAGTGGTGAGTAGTAGTGAGTAGTAGTGAGTAGTGGTGAGTAGTATTGGTGAGTAGTAGTGGTGAGTAGTGGTGAGTAGTAGTGGTGAGTAGTGGTAAGTAGTGGTGGTAAGTATCGGTAAATAGTGGTGAGTAGTAGTGGTGAGTAGCGGTGAGTAGTGGTGAGTATTGGTGAGTAGTAGTGAGAAACTTGTGTGAGGAGATCTTGTGATGGTGCACACGAGCTCAGAACAATACCAGGTGCACGCTGACTTCTGAAGGTCGGTGCTCCCTGTGACTCTGTTGGCGTGTTACAGAACTAATCTCGACGTTTTACCACCTCGTGTTCTGTACAAGATTGTACTGATATTGAACATGAATCATATGTTTTAACCAATCAGAATCCAGAATTCAGCAGAACTGTGCTAAACAGCTGTTAATAGTAACTCGAGGATCAGTGGTTTGAGCCCCAGTATCACCAAGCTGCCACTTTTGGGCCCTTAAACAAAGGCCCTTAACCCTCTGTGCTCCAGGACGCTGTATCATGACTGTAGAGTGCAGGTGACTGATAAAACCCCTTTTACCTCTTTTTACATTTAAAACACTCCAAACACAGATTCGTGTTCTTTTCTTTCTGTAGATTTAAAAAAAAAAAAAGCAGAAACGTGACTGCTGACTCCACTCTCTCTCTCTCTCTCTCTCTCTCTCGCTCTCTCTCTCTCTCTCTCTCTCTCTCTCTCTCTCTCTCTCTCCCTCTTTCTTTCTCTCTCTCTTCCTTTCTCTCTCTATCTCTCTCTCTCTCTCTCTCTCTCTCTCAATCTCTCTTTCTTTCTCTCTCTCTCTCTCTCTCTCTCTCTCTCTCTCTCACTCTCTATCTATGTCTCTCTCTCTCTCTCTCTCCCTCTCCCTCTCTCTCTCTCTCTCTCTCTCTCTGTCTCACTCTCACTCTCTCTCTGTCTCACTCTCTCTCTCTCTCTCACTCTCTCTCTCTGTCTCTTTTTCTCTCTCTCTTTCTCTCTCTCTCTCTCTCTCTCTCTCTCTCTCTCTCTCCTCTTTTATGTGTCTCATTTTGTATTAATGTGCCATAATTCCACGCTCACATGGTCTATGACAGGTCATTAGGTTGAACATGCTCTGCGCTGTGGTCTGCAGTCTGCACACGTCGACGCCTGACATCTGCCCCGGCACTAAACCTGATCAGATTCCATCCCGTGATGCTGCAGGACGCAGACGGAGAACAGAACACTTCTCTTTTCTTTTTAACGATTTAAATGATTTAAATCAAAATCCCACTCTTTCCCACAACACAAAAAACACGACTGCTGATTCTAATAAAGAAAAATATTCCTGCAGAGACGTTTTTACTCACAATGCTGTTTATTCAAGGTGCCATGCAGCAGCGGTTTTGGGTTCATTTTATTTTATTTTTTAATATTTTTCAGGTTACAGATTTTTGAGGGTTTCATGAATATTTAATAATAATAATAATTTTTTGTCAGTTTGTTAATAAACTTTTGTATCATATTAAACTTTAGATTTAGTTTATTAGACATATATTGTAATATTTGAGTCCAGTAGCTCAGCACCCATGTCAGTTTAATATCCTGCCTGTTGAAGGTTGATGTTATTAGATCTTTGTGAGTTGAATGGCTTACGTCGGTCTGGACGATGCTCCAGGCGTTGGTCAGGCCGATGTTTCCCTCTGTGCCAAAAAGCTGCAGGCCTTTTTTCAAGTCGCTCTGAGCGTAACGGTCAATCTGTGCAAATACACACACACAAATAAACAAAAGGCAAAGTTACTAATCTCTCAGAATAATAATAATAATAACATCAACTATAATTATAATAATTAATTAGGAAGGACTGATAAAATTCTGTTTGTACTAATGCATA
The DNA here is from genome assembly GCF_946808225.1 of Silurus aristotelis. Classification (NCBI taxonomy): domain Eukaryota; kingdom Metazoa; phylum Chordata; class Actinopteri; order Siluriformes; family Siluridae; genus Silurus; species Silurus aristotelis. The sequence goes on from NC_139583.1 coordinate 29,965,513, forward strand.
ATTTGAGCATAAATTCTTGCAGTTAAATAAAAATAAATGAATAAACTCCAAACCCATAAACTACATCACATGCATTAATAAAAACACCTTCTATTGCACTAATCACCAGTCGTCTGGCTTTAATTTCACTGGGTTTGTAGTGTAGGAGAGACCTGAATGTTCATCTGCTGGGGTCTGCACTGTACATGCTGTTGAGCCCTTAGAGTTCATTACTGACTGTGTTTCAGCTTTAACATGCCGTACTTTTCTTTTTTAAAACAGCAGATGTTTAATGGAACATCGTAGTCACTAATGAAGCAAAACGCCACAGTTAGAACAGAGCTCGAGTGTAAATCCAGATGGCCGTGTAATCACAAGTGGCCACGATCACAAGCTACAAAAAAACAACAACTAAACATTCTACTATTTGGATCTTCTGGAAAATCTTTATGAACATTTCCCTCCAATCTGCATCTGGATGAAATCGGGGAAACCTGGACGATAACTGTGTTACATCATTACACTGCATAAATATTATAGGAGAACAATCAGGAACAGAATGGTGGGGTGTTACTGTAACACACCTTTAACAGCACATCCACTGGATTTATTCCTTTTATACTACAGCAATTATCAACAAATACACTTTTTAATATTATTCATAAATGTCTCACTTGTTTCTCTCTAAAAAGTTATTAAGCTAAAAAATCCACAGCTGGTCATGTTTCTGAGAAAAAACAAGGGCCATAAACTCCTCTGGGACTGGAGACTCCCTCCGTGAACATCTCCTTACAGAAAACACTTTCTTATTATTGGAGCATTTAGCATCCTGTTAGCAAGCGGTTGCTATAGAAACGATGAAGTCTTAGATGAGAATGTTTAAGATTAGAAAGTGAGCATTAAAATAAAACTGTCAGAGGCCAATCAGAGGCCAGAATTCAGTAGCGATGTTAATTAATTAATTAATTAATTAATTTATTTATTTATTTATATATATATATATAGTCTCTTATTAATGTATTTTCAAATGTATTTGTAAAAATTCAGATGTAAAAAAAAAAAAAAAATTTTTATTATTATTTCGGTTTTACTTTAAAAATTCTTACTATCACCAAAACAAATTCCTTAAAAGTGCAAACATACCCAGCAATAAAGCTCTTTTTCTTCTGATTTACACATCTACAGGATGATGACTTTTAGCACGCTGACTTATGAAGGTCGGTGCTCCCTGTGACTGTGCATGCAGCCTTGTGCTGTCATCTATTGCTGTGTTACAAATCAAATCTCAAAACATTTTGATACCACCTCATATAACAATAAACAAACTAAATCCATAATGTTCTGTAGAACGTTGAAAAGTTGCTGTGGTGGAAGAGGAATAAATACGTCAGAAGATGCAGATGCGGAATGTAATGACGCATCATCCTGATTATTTCTTCATAATTCCTCCACACACAGTGTTGCCGAGAGCTTATGTGAGACAGAGACAAAGAAAGACCGATTTGCTAAGATGTGAACGTGACCAGCGTGGAACCCTGAACCTTCACGTCACGTTTCCAGAGAGCCCTGAAACGTGACGCATGAGTCTGTTCAGCCCCGAATCATGCAGCAGCTCCACCAAACACACTTCCCGCATTAATTATTCAACAGCGCAGAAAAGCCCACGAACGCAGGAGAAGGATGAATCTATATCTTTAGAGCGCACAAATAAAATCTTATACTCAAAGGAACATCAGAAATTCATTTCACGCCTCGCACTCGCTCGATCTCTCTCGCTCTCTCGCTGGTGAAGGAGCGCAGCCGTGAGCATCGTTTACAATCTCAAACTGCGTTAAATACTGCATCGTACTACACCACGTGTGAAAATGAGTTACAAAGCAGAAAGGCATGATTGTTACCATGGTGTATTTCAAATCTAGGCTGAAACTCTTTGCCGTGGCTCTTGTAAAGAGGTTCTTCACTAGATGCAGATTTTCTTCTTCATCTCAGAGCAGTTCAGTAGGATTGAGGTGTGGTGTCTGGGCAGGTGGTTCCATGATAGATATCACTCCAGACGTCTGTCTGCTCTCTAAATAACACCTACAGAACTCAGACGTGTTTATCGCTTCGGCTCTTCGACTTGTTGTACGGTGAAGTCGCTTCCGATGAGCCGCAGTCCAGACGGAACTGCACGGTGATGAAGTGTGGAATAGGAGACATGATGGTTCACTTTTACTTTCTGGAATCTTCACTGCTCTAAAACAACCCCAAACCATTAAACTTCCACCTCCATGTGTGAGTGTGGGGGTGAGGGAGTCTGATCACATCTTCTCTCCTGTTCTTCTTCTTACAGAAGTTCTTCTGGTAGAGACACAAATGTCCCATTTAGACTTCACTAATTTACTGTCCAGTTTTTTATCATAGAAACAAAAGAAATGTGCACGTGTCCCAAAAGCCATAAAAGCCACTGTAGATCCAGAAAATCGACCTCATCCACATCATCCTATAAACTGCAGTAGCACTGAGATTTATTCAACCCAACATACAAACAACATATCAGTTTACTTTCAGACAATAAGCAGGTCACAGACGTTTCTCATTACGCACTGTACAGCTTTATTTTTATTTAGATCTTTAAATTAAATGATTTATAATAATTATTTTGTACACAGTTAAAAGTGTTGGAAGTCCGTAATCCTCTGCCTCAGCTTTCATCGTGTTACATTATAAAATGTGGAAGAGGTAAAAGGGGGTGAATACTTTTACAGCGCAGTGTATCTCAGTGACAGCTCAGTAATATCTAGAACGTTCCGCAGTGTGGACGCGACACTCAGCATGCAGAGGGAAAGTGTGATAATGACGAATGATGAAAGGAGAAAGTGATTGAAGTGGGATTTGTGAGAGCAAAAAAAAAACAAATCTCCAGTGAGAAGCAGACGAGTAAAAGCAAAAATAATCCCTTTTTAGAGAGAGAGAGAGAGAGAGAGAGAGAGAGAGAGAGAAACATAGGATTATTGAAGACTTGTCAGGCTGAATCTCAGATGGCTTCTTAATAGTCTTATAATGTAGTGAAGTTTAGAAAGTCCATTACTTTACACTTTATGTAGTGAACACTCAGGGAGAGAGACAGACAGACAGACAGACAGACAGACAGACAGACAGACAGACAGACAGACAGACAGACAGACAGACAGACAGACAGACAGACACACAAGCTGATAGACAGACAGATGTATAGACAGAGAGACAGACTGACTGATTGACAGAGAGATAGAAAGACAGACAAACAGTAAGACAGGCAAACAGACAGACAGTGAGACAGACTGACAGCCAAATGCACCTTCAGAGATAGACAGACGGAAAGACAAACAGACAGACAGACAGACAGACAGACAGACAGACAGACAGACAGACAGACAGACAGACAGACAGATGGACAGACAGACAGACAGACAGACTGATAGACATAGAGACAGACAGACAGACTGACTGATAGACAGAGAGACAGGCAAATAGACAGACAGTGAGACAGACCGACAGCCAAATGCACCTTCAGAGATAGACAGACAGAAAGACAGACAGATGGACATACAGACAGACAGATGGACAGAGAGAAACAAGCAGACAGAGAGACTGACAGATGGACAGTAATCTGCTGATCATGTCTTGTTCATTTAAATGTGATATAATGCCAGGCAGACGGAGAGATATTAGACGTTAACGTCTGCACTGAAGTGCGTTAGTTGCTCATATATTACCGTAGATGAAGTCAGTTGGAGACGTTAATTGCATCTCGTTTGAACGATGTTTCTCATTATTCACTTTTATTGTTTAAGACTTCTGCAGTTACAGACACCAGCACAGAAAAGACCAACAATCAGAGATGAAAACGTCTATAAGAAGGTTTACATTATAGCTGCTTATAAACCCTTTATGACAGCTGTAAAAGGACATCATGTGAATTGAAAAATGAAATCATTTCTATAGAGACAAACAAAAACAGGATAAAGAGAGAGAGAGAGAGAGAGAGAGAGAGAGAGAGAGAGAGAGAGAGAGAGAGAGAGAGAGACAGAGAGAGACAGAGAGAGAGAGGGGGGGGAGAGAGAGGAGGGGAGAGAGAGAGAAAGAGAGAGAGAGAGAGAGAGAGAGAGAGAGAGAGAGAGAGAGAGAGAGAGAAAAAGAGAGAAAGAAAGAGAGAGGGGGGGAGAGAGAGGGGGGGGAGAGAAAGAAAGAGAGGGAGACAGAGAGAGAGAGAGAGAGAGAGAGAGAGAGAGAGAGAGAGAGAGAGAGAGAGAGAGAGAGAGAGAGAGAGAGAGAGAGAGAGAGAGAGAGAGAGAGATTTTTCAGGCTGAATCTCAGATTTGTAATAGTAATTGATGAGTGGAGATGATTGTAGATGAATGATGTAGATGATCAGTTCTCCTCCTGAGTGTATGGAGGAGCAGTATGGAGTGTAATAAACTATGCAGTAATATGAATATCATTCTAAAGTGAACTTTGGTTGAAGCAGAAACACACTTTCTGTCTTTGTACTGTATGGTTTTTTTACGCTCCCTTGACATTTAAGCTCGTAAATAACCCCGAGAATAAATCTGCAGCGCCGCCTCCTCGATCCAAATCATTAACACGCAGCGTTTCTGCAGTCACACGGAGAAATCTATAGTGCGTTCCACACCTACAGCTTTAAGGCCAAGGAGTGAGAAAAGTCTGGATGGAACAAATACGACATTTCATTCGTTAACAAGGTGAGAGAAATGGTTTCAAAAGATTTATATATATATATATATATTCAGTCATTTATTCATTCACTCTCTCTTCTCCTTTAAAGAGAGAGATTATTGGAGTTGTACATAAAACGTGAAAGAAATCCATATCTCGAGCGTGTCGTAAAACCGTTAGCGATGTTCTGCGTTAGTGATAAACTAACTTGCGGTCCACAGCAGCTGAGGGTAATATGCTGATGTAAATATGTAATACTTCTGTTCTTCTGGCTCTGAATTAATTTTCCACACATAAAACAAGAATTGCATTTGGTACACGTGCACCGTATTAAAGGTTGTGTACTGAAACGGTTCAGTATTAATACGTGTTCTGTTATACCACTAACGATGTATAATACGTAGCTGCGGCGTCCTGCCTGTAAACTGAAGGAGATGTTTATGGTGTTTCCTGTTACAGATTTCCATCACAGACACCAAGAAGCTGACAGTTGTGTCAAGTTCCAAACCATCAGGATGAAGGAACTCTCCTCTCCTGTAGTGAGACACTTCATCACTGATTGTTCAGAACTTCAGTGACATCTCAGATCGTTGTTATGGAGACAAAGAAGTGAAAAAAGAATACAGTGGTTACATCACTAAGCATTTTAGATACCTGGAACTTCATCCAGCCTTGGAGTGTGTTTCACAGCGTTTCAACAGAAACACAAATTATGAAGGTCTTTTTTTTTCAAAAGGTTGTAAATGTTTAGATAAAGTGTTTATCAGAAGAAAGAAACACACTTTTCTGATGTACAGTGCAGGTTTCTTACACACAGATGTGACCAGGTGTTTATATTTACAGCTGAGCACTGAACCTTTTCAGCGTCCATCCTTTTTTATATAAATGCAAGAGTCAGGACTAAGATCTTAAATGAAAGAGTCAGAGTCAGGACTAAGACCATAACTGAAGGAGTCAGAGTCAGGACTAAGATCTTAAATGAAAGAGTCAGAGTCAGGACTAAGACCATAACTGAAGGAGTCAGAGTCAGGACTAAGATCTTAAATGAAAGAGTCAGAGTCAGGACTAAGACCATAACTGAAGGAGTCAGAGTCAGGACTAAGATCCTAAATGAAAGAGTCAGAGTCAGGACTAAGACCATAACTGAAGGAGTCAGAGTCAGGACTAAGATCTTAAATGAAAGAGTCAGAGTCAGGACTAAGACCATAACTGAAGGAGTCAGAGTCAGGACTAAGATCTTAAATGAAAGAGTCAGAGTCAGGACTAAGACCATAACTGAAGGAGTCAGAGTCAAGACTAAGATCTTAAATGAAAGAGTCAGAGTCAGGACTAAGATCTTAAATGAAAGAGTCAGAGTCAGGACTAAGACCATAAATGAAGGAGTCAGAGTCAGGACTAAGATCTTAAATGAAGGAGTCAGAGTCAGGACTAAGACCATAACTGAAGGAGTCAGAGTCAGGACTAAGATCTTAAATGAAGGAGTCAGAGTCAGGACTAAGACCATAACTGAAGGAGTCAGAGTCAGGACTAAGATCTTAAATGAAAGAGTCAGAGTCAGGACTAAGATCATAAATGAAGGAGTCAGAGTCAGGACTAAGATCTTAAATGAAGGAGTCAGAGTCAGGACTAAGACCATAACTGAAGGAGTCAGAGTCAGGACTAAGATCTTAAATGAAGGAGTCAGAGTCAGGACTAAGACCATAACTGAAGGAGTCAGAGTCAGGACTAAGATCTTAAATGAAGGAGTCAGAGTCAGGACTAAGACCATAACTGAAGGAGTCAGAGTCAGGACTAAGATCTTAAATGAAGGAGTCAGAGTCAGGACTAAGACCATAACTGAAGGAGTCAGAGTCAGGACTAAGATCTTAAATGAAAGAGTCAGAGTCAGGACTAAGATCATAATCGGAGGCATCTGAGCCAAGACCAAGATCATAAATGAATGTGTCCAAATCAAGACTGAGATCATAAACAGAAGAATCAGAATCAGGACTAAGATCATAACTGAAGGAGTCGGGACAGAAACCACGCTGTGATGTGTTCATTTGCAGTTGTCATATATTTGAACCCCAACATGACATTTCTCTTAAATCAATCAAATCTAAAATGTATTAAGCAGAATATCATAAAAAAGAAAAACCCAACATTACCTTATAGAGAAACTTCTACAACTTCCTGTGAAAATCCAGCTGTTTCCTGTACATATACGTTTATATTGATTCTGTAATAAAGATGATTTTGAAGTAGTGGAAGTTTTCTGATCCACAGTTACTCGAATCTGAAAAGTGCTGTGTAACTCAATATATAATTGGGACTGGTACCGGTTCTGGTAAAGATCTTAGACTGGTTTATAGAAACAACTTTAAGAGAAAAAAAGCGGAGCATAATTTCACATAAGATTATGAGAAAACTGAGATAATTGATGTTTGATATCGAGACTGATCTCTAAAACAACATCAGTAGTTTTCTGTATCGTCAGGGTTCTTCTGTCTTTTAAACTTGGACTTGTCTCAGTCTTGTGTGTTGGTCTTCTAGACAAAGTCTGAATAAAATTAATTTGTGTTTGTGTTAATTATTTTGTGTTTTGTTTTCTCACACAAATCCTTGTTATGAGAAGATCACTGGAGTAACACATGACTGGGTCTCGTGTTTATTCAGACCGGATTTGGACTTAATCTTGTCAGGTCTTGGACTTGGACTTGACAGGAGCTTTGCAAAACATTGATTGTAATGAATGTATGCGCAATGTTTAGCAACTGAGAGCTGAAGATTCACTGGAGATATAATAACTGTACTGCTATGAAACATGCGTGCTGAGTCGAGAAGAACTCAGGAAGCCGCGGCTCAGTAATTAACTGAGAGTTTAAAGCAGATGGATTCCAACACCACTGAGGTGCCAACACTTTGTTCCTGGGAGAAAAATGGCAAAATCCCTTTCGCCTAATTTTGACGATATTCAGAGCCAAAAGCAAGACAGTCCACACCTGAGGATTCCTTTCTCCTCTTCTTCTCTGCAGTAATTAGTTCAGTGGAGCGTGGAGAAGCGATGTCACGCCGCTCAGCTCTCATTTCAGCTCCGAGAAGCTCACGCTTTATTACTGATAACGATGCTCTTCCTAAGCTAACACGCAAATATAATGAAGCAAAAATCACACTCATGCATGCTTTCCATCCACACAATAGACTGCAGAAAAACACAGGAAGTCTCGCCACAAGATCAATCCTGACTGCAGCGTCGCAGATTTCAGGAGCTTCTGCACAAACCATCTGAGATCCGTGTGCAGCGTCCCGAGCCGGGATTTCAGCAGAAACCTTCACAGTATCATTTATCCATTCTGCCCTCAAATACCTGAAATATTATCCAGACAAAAGATGGAACGTGACCTTCTTCTGAGCCGTGACCTTTAAGAGTTTATAGTGTCAGAGGGTTTTTTTTTTTTAGAATGATGGAGGTAATAATTTTGACTTTAAAATTGTATTCAGGATTAACAATCAAAAATTCTATAATAAAATTATACTTAGAGATATATGTTAAAATAATATGTCGAATAATATGCATGCAATCAATGCATATATTAATAATAAACAAAATATATTACATCTAAAATATCATGTATAAAAGTGAGATATATATATATATATTAATTAATTCATATTAATTAGCTAAAGCTTTTAAAAATATGTAAAATATATAAAAAAAATTAATATTAAAACTAAAAGATTAACCTACAAAAATAATATATATATTTACACACAACAATCCAGAAATTAGGTCTAATTTTATTATTATTATTATTATTATTATTATTATTATTATTATTATTTTATTTATTTATTTATTTATTTATTTATTTATTTATTTATTTATTTATTTTTATTATAAGTACTAGTAGTATTTATTTATTATTTTTTTTAAATAATTGGTATTATTATTTCTGCATTGGTTATAATTTATACTTGATACTCTTATTTATTATGATAATAACAATAATAAATAATTGTATTATTATTATTATTATATTATAATAATACAATAGTATTATTATTAAGATTGTATTATTATTATATTATTATTATTATTATTATTATTATTATTATTATTGTTATGATTGTTGTAATATATAATAATATTATTAATAACAACAATTATTATTATGATTTTTAATTAGAGAAACATTTGATATATTGAAAAATTCTAAAGCTGATAAATTGTATTTACATTTTTACAAAATTTATTTGTTTCCTTTTTTTTTAATATTACATTTAAAAAAATAGTCATATTAATGATGATTATTATAAAAACTGTTTGAATACAAAAAAAAGGCAGAATAAATAAATCATTACGCCGGGGAAATCTGGTGATATTTTTTATCGCGATATCGATACATCTCCGTATCGTGGTGCTGTATTGTGGAACATGATGCTAAGTGCTCGGCTTGCCTGTTTGTGACCTTCAGCTCTTTAGCCGCAGCTCAGGAGGAACTCATGCATTAAACATGGAAGTGGTGGATCAGAAGATTCTGAGCGAGGAGCCAGGAGACGTTTCCTTTCTTCAGCAGCCGAATTGATCCGACCGTCTTCTCGTCCTCGTCGTGTCACTCTGATAATGTCAACGTAATATTTAAGGTGTCCTGCTGAGATCTGGCCATGTTCGAAAGATGACACACAGTAAACACACTCGCGAAAAAAACAAGAAATCGAAGAGAAAGCGTTGTTTTTCCTGTTTGACCAGAAATGAAGATTTCTCCAGCAGAGGTTACTGGAGTTCACACAGCTCTGGAGAAACACAGTCATCTATTTAAACTGACACGCTGCAAGTAAACATCATGTTGGAGTACACACACACACACACACACACACACACACACACACACACACACACACACACACACACAAACTGCAGGGCGAATTGTCAACACAGCCAGTGATTCACAATGCGTCTGTGTTAAAGCCTCACACCTGAGGGGACAGAAAAATAATACACAAGTGTAACACACACACACACACACACACACACACACACACACACACACACACACACACACACACACACCAAAAGGAAGTCTTCTATTTTTTCTTTCTTTGTTTATTTTTTATTCTTACTTCATTAATCGATTATAATAATAATTTTTTTTTATCATTATTATTGTTGTTTGTTGTTGTTGTAATTATTACAATAATCAGCCATGATTTTACAGAACTTCATCAAATAATTTCAGATAAGTAATTATTCAAACTTAATAATGTTTATTCAGGTTATTCACTGCAGACAGATCAGGTGTTAGACTGAAGATTTTTGTCTCACTGTTTCAACAATCTGATATTTCAATCTAATTGAATATTAATTGTATATTACATTTTTTTGTTTATAACAGATTTTTGTTTTCCAATCACAATGATCAATTTTTTGCTTCCAACTGAAACGTCTCTGAGAATTTTGTACGGGATTTTTGTGTGTTTTTCTTTTTATTTCACACCTGCGATTCTTCTCCACAGATGTACTGTAGCTCGGCTCAGTGCTGTGAAATAAAGTGCATCTCTATAAAAAATAAAACAACCACAACCGTCTCTGAAGCTCTGAAGCTCCTGAACTCTGGAGAATGATCCATTTTTCACTCATTTGGATTGAAGACGAGTCGAATAGCAGCAGCGTGAAATAAAAGAATCTACACAGAATTCAGCGAGCAGCTGGTTTCAGGTTTGATCGATTAGTATTCTCTTCAAACTCGTGTGATAAACAACCTGGAAGCTGAGTGAGTTCAGGATTCAGGAGAAACGCAGTTCTACAGAATGTCTTTGAGTGCAGTAGGATCTACTTCTCCATATACTTGAACTAGGAGACCCAAACCCGTTTCAGCATGTTCAGCACAATGCTCCTGTGCACAAAGCCACAACCATGAAGATCTGCTGTCTATGGGTTGGAGTGAAAGATCTCCTGCTAAAGGGCTTCAACCCGATTGCACAATGACTTGTTCATGCTGACTGCACCCCTTGTAGCTGATTAAATCTCCACAAAATCCAGTGGAACATCTTCTCAGAAGAGTGGAGCTTATAATAACATCAAAACCGAAAGTGATGAAGTGGCTAAACTTACCCGATCCTGATAGGCGAAGAAGAGGATGATGAACAGAATCTCCAGCAGGAAGATCAGAAGCAGCAGGATGAAGAACTGTTGAGGGAAAGAAAAAAGATGAGGTGAAATGGAGTTACAGAACAGACCGATGGAGAAGTGCGTTTTCTTCTACAATCCTAAATCGATCCCTCAGCCTCAGTCTGTCATCGTCTATCAAACCTGGCGTGAGACATGAGGAGGGCGAGAGGAAGAGCGATAGAAACGGCAAATAAACGTATCAAGAGGTAATAAAACAGACGCCTTACACACGTGACAGATCACATCGTTTATCTCTCAGTGAATCAGCCGTGACGTCAGAGGGAAAAGACGTGAGAAAAAGACGACAATATCATTCACTCAGTTTCATCTTCTATCTATAATAAACAATTATCATGTGTTCATTTCATTTCCCACTGATCATTTTTTAGAAAATTATATACTATATATTAATACATTTTTAAATCTGTGAAAAATATCTTAATCTTTATGCATTCCACAGTAAATAAATAACGTTTTGTTTAAAATTAATCCATAACATGACACAATTTCATTCATTTTTTAAATATATTAAAATATTTTTATATACTTATTTGTTATTTTTCATAGTGACAAGCCAATAAATTGTCGTTTTTTAAATAAATTAGTTTTTTTGTAAATGTTTTTAAATAATTTTTTTATTTTTCTCTATAAACAAACTGATGAAAAGTGAAACCTTGTGTTCCTGAAGCTGTTCATTTACAATTCATATACAGCAATTATAGATCTTTTTTAAAAGTTTAGTTCTATAGATGACTCGAGAATATTTACAATAGAGAACATTTTTTGGCAAAATGTTTGCTACCAAAATGGAAATAAAAAATTAATCTTTAATTCAAATCGATTAACAAACATTTTAATATTAATGCTTTATGACTTGTGGACTTGTTTTTATTTTTTTTGGCATTTTTCAAAATCATTCTTCAGCCAAATATAGATAAACCTGTGACTACTCCTAAAAACACGAGGAGCAGAGCTTCACATGGACACGCACGCTACAAGAACATTTTCAGGACAGAGTAAAAACTCTTGTACTCCTCAGCCACATGCTGCAGCGTAAAAGGAAAAAGAAGCACTTCAGAACGTCCTGTCAGAAAATTCATCAACTTTACAATGATTGTTTTCCCGTAACATCTCGTCTCTGGGTGTGTTACTCTGAGGCGCATCAGCTGTGTGAAGCTGTAACGGTGCACAAACTTTTGCACACTACTGTAAATATGACACTACAGGACGTAAGAAATACGAGGCACTGAAGAAGCTGCAGCGACTGAGGAATAAACGCTCAGCGTAATGTTTATTTTCTGCGTCTTCTAATGAAGTGTGTGTGTGTGTGTGTGTGTGTGTGTGTGTGTGTGTGTGTGTGTGTGTGTGTGTGTGTGTGATGGATGGCGTACACGAGCGGTGGTTGTTAGCGATGCACACTGAGTGGGTTTATACAGGATTAAACGCCTGAAAGCATCAATCTCGATCCGTCCATTGATTATTCCTGATCGACTGCTTTTCCTGAAATCAGTCTGAGTCTCAGCGAGCAGATGAAGCAATGCTCCTGATTCAGGAGGAACCTTTCTGAGGACCAGGTGATATTCCTGATCCTTCAAACCAAACGACTTCCCACTGTTCCGTATCGAGCCGTAAAGACAATATGATCAAACTCCAGGAACAGGAACTACATGGCTGCACCTTCATCACCTTCATCATCTTCATCACTTTCACCAAGAAACATTTTGTCACACACACACACACACACACACACACACACACACACACACACACACACACACACAAAACCCAGAAATAGTTTTTAGTGAGTAAACAGTACATGGAGCAGCAGAGGGGATCGTATTGGGAGTGAAGATGATTTGCTTGATGATGGATCTGATGGAGTTTATGGACCAGTGTGAAAGTTTTAAAGGAACGAATGAAGAAAATAATTACAGGGACAATGTGGAGCTGCAACTCGTTTACATTTACTTCTAATCTTATTCACGTGTTCATTTATTTGTTTGTCCATCTGTCTGTTCGTTCACTCATTCATTCATTCATTCATTCATTCATTTATTCATTTATTCAATTATTCAATTGTCCATTTATTCTTTCATTTATCTATTCATTTGTTCATCCATTCATTCCTTTATTCATTCATACTTTCCCCCTAATTCTCTCATTTATTCATCTTTCTGTTAATTATTTCATTTGTTCCTTCATTCATTCTTTCTTTCATTCATTAATTCATTCGTTCCTTCATTCATGCTTTTCCCCCTCTTTTTTTCATTCATTTATCCATTCTTTCTCTTAGATTAATGAATGGAAAATGATTGTGTTTGTATTCTGGAGTGGACACTGAACACGGTGTTGGTCCTTCAGAGAGCACAGTGAAGATGCAGCATCTCAAACCAAAGAAGGAAAATCAGAAGAAACCCACATGGACATGGAGAACGTTAAAACGAGCGAGAAGAGAAACTCGAGCTAAGGTCTGAACTGTAAATCTCTCGCATGCAGCAGCTTGTGGTGTCTCCGCCTCTGTCCTGCTATTGGTTGTTTCCCTAATGAGTCACATTTCTCTTTTTGGACATTTTCTTAAGTTGTGTATTTATACCTCTGTGTGTCCTTGTGTTCCTTCGAGAAGTAAAAGTTCACTGTGACTTTGTTCCACTGGCACTGAACTTCAGGTTTGGATTCTTCAGCCTTTTTCTGAGCTACAAATCCACATTTGCATCTGTCTCAAGCCTCTGTGTGTGTGTAATGTTGAAAACAATTAGAAAAGTGAAAACAAGGACATAAAAGGTCGAACTCGTGGTTTAGAGACGAGAACATTCATTAGGAGTGTGACAGAAAAATGAAGCAGACGAGTGAAGGTCAGTAATCAGACAAGTGTGAGAAGTTTCTCTGTGTCACCATTCATATGATTCTATTAAAAATTATAACTTAAAAAATGTAAGAAAAATAAATATGATGTGAGATACACACACACACACACACACACACACACACACACACACACACACACATACACGTTAAAAAAACAACAGATCTTGGAATGATGGCAATCAAATCTGCAGTGAAGTAAAGTGAAGGTCTCACAGATAAGGAAATTACAGCAGGAGTCGAGGAGACGTATTTTATTCCGTTCCCTCTTCAGGATGAGGAGAAGAAAAGAAACCCGTGTCACTTCCTGTGCTGAGGAGAGAAGATCATTCGGGCGTGGTGGAGAGGAGAAGTGCTGCCTCGATGGGAAAATCAATAACTGGGCATTGAGCAAAGCTGGAAAGGTCAGGAATCTCCAAGCAGGAAGAAAACTGAAATTATGATGGTTAGTGATTTAACCTGAGATAAATCCAGGAGAGGAGGAGAGGAGGAGAGGAGGAGACGATAGAAAAAGACCAGAAGATGAGATGAGAGGATAAAATAAGATGATAAGACAACAAGTAAACTAAAAAATGAGAGGATGAGAAAAGGTTAATAACTTAACCCGAGAAAGGTCATGGCTGAGGATGGGAGGATGATACATAAGAACAAGAAGATAAGAGAAGAAGAGGATGAGAGGACAAGAATAAGAGGATAAGAGAATGAGAGGAAAAGAACGAGAAGATGAGAAAACAAGAGAATGAGAGAATAAAACAAATAAACGGACGAGAGGAGAAAATGAGAGCAAAAGATGACAGGACAAGATTAGAAAACCAAAGGATGAGACAAGACAACTATAGGATGAGATGAAAGGATAAAACAAGAAGATGCGATAAGAGGATTGAGAGAACAGTAGGACGCCACAACATGGTCATGTGACACGTCAAAACGTTCAGCACAGTACAGAGATCTGATTGGTGCATAAAGTAATAACGAAGTAACATCACATAAGGTTATTGGCTCCGCCCCTACAAAATAATTGGTAGAATAGACAAATATCAAAACATGACAAATGAAGAAGAACTGCTAACAGTAATGATTTCTGCATCAACACCAACACTACTCCAGTTTCTCTCGTTTTTTTTTATAATAACAGCAGAATTTGTTAATAAGGTTTGTTGCAACAGTGAGATTTTCTGTGAAAGGAGTCTCCAGTGTGAAAAGCACTTTCAGCAAATCCAGTAGGTTTTCACAGAGCTTCAGAGCCTTATTCCAAAATGGATTAAATTAGTATTTTTTAGCTCCATCACACAACACAGAGCTCCATCACACAACACAGAGCTCCATCACACAACACAGAGCTCCATCACACAACACAGAGCTCCATCACACAACATAGAGCTCCATCACACAACACAGAGCTCCATCACACAACACAGAGCTCCATCACACAACACAGAGCTCCATCACACAACATAGAGCTCCATCACACAACACAGAGCTCCATCACACAACACAGAGCTCCATCACACAACATAGAGCTCCATCACACAACACAGAGCTCCATCACACAACACAGAGCTCCATCACACAACACAGAGCTCCATCACACAACACAGAGTTTCATCACACAACACAGAGCTCCATCACACAACACAGAGCTCCATCACACAACACAGAGCTCCATCACACAACACAGAGCTCCATCACACAACACAGAGCTCCATCACACAACACAGAGCTCCATCACACAACATAGAGCTCCATCACACAACACAGAGCTCCATCACACAACACAGAGCTCCATCACACAACATAGAGCTCCATCACACAACACAGAGCTCCATCACACAACACAGAGCTCCATCACACAACAAAGAGCTCCATCACACAACACAGAGCTCCATCACACAACACAGAGCTCCATCACACAACACAGAGCTCCATCACACAACATAGAGCTCCATCACACAACACAGAGCTCCATCACACAACACAGAGCTCCATCACACAACACAGAGCTCCATCACACAACATAGAGCTCCATACAGAACACAGAGCTCCATCACACAACACAGAGCTCCATCACACAACACAGAGCTCCATCACACAACACAGAGCTCCATCACACAACACAGAGCTCCATCACACAACATAGAGCTCCATCACACAACACAGAGCTCCATCACACAACACAGAGCTCCATCACACAACACAGAGCTCCATCACACAACATAGAGCTCCATACAGAACACAGAGCTCCATCACACAACACAGAGCTCCATCACACAACATAGAGCTCCATCACACAACACAGAGTTTCATCACACAACATAGAGCTCATCACACAACACAAAGTTTCATCACACAACATAGAGCTCCATCACACAACACAGAGCTACAACACACAACATAGAGCTCCGTCACAGAACACAGAGCTCCGCCACACAACATAGAGCTCCACCACACAACACAGAGCTACATCACACAACATAGAGCTCCACCACACACCATAGAGCTCCATCACAGAACACAGAGCTCCGCCACACAACATAGACCTCCACCACACAACATAGAGCTCCATCACACAAAACAGAGATCCATCACACAACATAGAGCTCCATCACACAAAATAGAGCTCCATCACACAACATAGAGCTCCATCACACAAAACAGAGCTCCATCACACAACACAGAGTTTCATCACACAACACAGAGCTCCATCACACAACATAGAGCTCCATCACACAACACAGAGCTCCATCACACAACACAGAGCTCCATCACACAACACAGAGCTCCATCACACAACACAGAGCTCCATCACACAACACAGAGTTTCATCACACAACATAGAGCTCCATCACACAACACAGAGCTCCATCACACAACACAGAGTTTCATCACACAACACAGAGCTCCATCACACAACACAGAGCTCCATCACACAACACAGAGCTCCATCACACAACACAGAGCTCCATCACACAACATAGAGCTCCATCACACAACACAGAGTTTCATCACACAACACAGAGCTCCATCACACAACACAGAGCTCCATCACACAACACAGAGCTCCATCACACAACACAGAGCTCCATCACACAACACAGAGTTTCATCACACAACACAGAGTTTCATCACACAACACAGAGCTCCATCACACAACACAGAGCTCCATCACACAACACAGAGCTCCATCACACAACACAGAGCTCCATCACACAACACACAGCTCCATCACACAACACAGAGCTCCACCACACAACACATTGCTACAGGACTAAAGTAAGTGTCCTCACCACTTAAAGTACATCGTGTGCAACCAAGTGCAAACAATAAATCAACTAAATTGACCACAAGTGGAATCCAATCAGTTGTAGAAAAATCTCAGGGATGATCAGTGGAAACAGGATGCATCTGAGATCAATTCTGAGTGTCACAGCAAAGGCTGTAAATACTTATGTACATGTGATTTCATTTGTAATAAATTTGCAAAGATTTTAAACAAACTTTTTTCATGTTGTCATTCTGGGGTTTTATTTGTAGAATTTTGAGAAGAAAATCATTAATTTAATCCATTTTGGAAAAAAGATGTAACATAACAACTCATGGAAAAAGTGAAGCTCTGTGAGAACTTTTGGACGCACTGTATAGCAGCTTTACTCCCATCCTTCTAATTATTCTTATCCTAAATAATTAAAGAATGAATCGGTGGTGTAAGAGCAATAAAACACTGGGGGATGTGCAGTTTAAGGTAAATAATCAGCTTCAGTGTTGTATTTTACTGTAACACACACAGTGTTTCTTTTCCAGCCGATTGCCCAGAGGGCAGATCCGTTTCATTAAGATGATTTAATTCTCCAGCTTTGTGAATCCGTCTTTAATGGAAAATCATTGGAGTTAGAAAAGGAAGCGAAAGAAGACAGATATTCACTCCGAGTGCTGTTTATCTCCTTTATCTTCTGTAATTGAGTCATTTCATTCCCGCTTCATTGCTACACAATCTGTAATAAGACCGGTCTTGTGTCTGTGATGCTCATCACCATCATCATCATCAATAGGACTGGAGCTCGAAGACGTGACCGGGGTTTATAGCCAGGATGATGAGATGACCTTCGACCCGCCACTTCGCTTTAAATTCAGCATCGGGAGTCGTTTATCAGCTGAATAAGGCTGCTGGGCTGAATAAAAACAGGACTGCAGGCTGCCCGAGGTTCAGAGCACAATGTTCAGGGTTTTATGGATTATTTACAAGAGATGTGCATAATGTTTTCACACTGAGGTCTGAGGAGCAAGTCTGGGATTGTGCTGTCATCATCATCATCATCAGCAGCAGCAGCAGCAGCAGCAGCTATATTATACGAGGTGATCTCTAAAAGTTTTAAGACTAGATTGGTAACACACCAACAGGTGGCAGCACGAGGCAGCACGCACAATCTCAGGGAGCACCAACCTTCATAAGTCAGTGCGGCAAAAGAATTTTGTCCTGTGTACATCGGGAGCTGGTGATGTTCTGCTCACATGCGTTACCACGTCTGAAAGTTAGAACAAAGAGCAAATGTGAAATCCGATGTGAAACTGATCAAATCTGCCACAGACACATTTGATGTGATTCTGCAAGTTTACGCCGACGCTGCAAACAAGTCGTTTGAGGTGTTTTAAATAGTGGGAGAACATCTCTAGAAGTCAATGAGAGATCAGGAAGACCTTCAACAAGCTCAACCCTGGAAAATGTCTAAATCTATTCTCAGTAACTCATGCATGATGATCGTCAGAGAACAATCCACAACATCGCTGCCGTTTTCAGTGTTTCATATGGAACAGTCCAGGCGATCCTCACGTGGGATTTGAACATACGGCAGGCTGTTGACCCAGGAGCAGAAGGAACACCATGTCGAGGTTTGCTGAGAACTCCAGCAGCATTCCGTCCTTCATGAGGAGAATCATCACCAATGATGAACCTCAGGTGTACGGTTACAACTCTGAGACAAAGCAACATTCTTCACAGTGAAGAGCTCGTCATCTCCACGAACGAAAAAGGCGTGGCAGGAGTATCCGAGTGCATGCTCATCGTCTGTTTCTACATTCACCACAATGTGCATCCAGAATTCATCCCCAGGGGCCTAAACATCAATAACGAGGTCTACTGCCAGTTTTATGGCGTCTGAGGGAGAACATTTAGAGAAAGAGACCAGATCTGTGGCCTCAAAGTCTCAAAACACATCATTCTGCTTTCTCTATCGTCCTCGTTTGAAACAGCTAATGTAAACCCAAACCTATGTTTGTTCTCTGCCGTAAGAATTCAGAACTGCATCAGACGCTCACCTCAACACCGCTTTAAAGTTCTGGATTAATTGTCTAATTTCCATCAATCTGAACAAATCTCTTAAAGATCATCTTCCTTTAACACACAGTACACACTTGATGCCTCCTGAAACAGAAATGACAGCTGAGCCTGAAGTGCCTCATTAAAAAGATCGTCCAAAAAAAAGACCTATAAAAAGGGAGGGCAGGGTGGAGGGGTGAGGGGCAGAGGGGGGCAGAGGGGGGCAGGGGTGGAGGGGTTGCTGATGAAGGAGGGGGTAAATGTCAGAGCAAACGCTAACAACTCGCACCGACTCGGTCTCTGTCATCTGAAGGTGTCCATTTATGAAAGGGTAATGAGAACGTCTGCTTCTGCTTCTGTGATCCGTTTAGTAATGCGCTTCTCAGACGAGGTGTGAAGGAAGGCGTTAAAATAAAATGTACCAAAAAAAACGTACGCTTTTATAACGAGACAAACACATTTTAATTATTATTATTATTATTATTAGTAGTAGTATTATTATTATAGCATGGAGTTAGAGCAGCCTTGCACTTAATTAATTATAATATGAATATTATAATTATACTATTAATAAATAAATAAATAAATAAATAAATAAATAAATAAATAAATAAATAAATATCATAATCATCATTTATCTCCTGGATAGTGTGAATAATGAATGGTGATTGGCTGGAAATTCAGGTGTGAATAGTGGATTGTGATTGGCTGGAAGGAGTTCAGGTGTGAATAGTGGATTGTGATTGGCTAGAAAGGAGTTCAGGTGTGAATAGTGGATTGTAATTGGCTGGAAGGAGTTCAAGTGTGAATAGTGGATTGTGATTGGCTAGAAAGGAGTTCAGGTGTGAATAGTGGATTGTAATTGGCTGGAAGGAGTTCAGGTGTGAGTTCAGAGTGTTGGTAGTTTGCGTTTGTCAGTTGAATCTAAACTAATGTGCTGCTTATAAACACCTGTAACCATAGTAACATCCAGTTCCAGTTCCATCCAGAGTGAAAGCCATTGTACACATTTCCTAATGACCTCACTGACCTCCATGGAGGAGTTTAGCGTCTGGTGGAACTTCTACAGTGAATACTGTGAGTTTGATAAATGACCCGAAGCACAAGATGAATTTGAGAAGAAGAAAACGTTTCAATGAGAAATATAATGGAAAACAGCACCAGGATTTACTCCATATCTTTATTTTTATTAATATTAGATGTGTGTGTGATTCAGAGCAGGGTTTGGGCTTTAGTTTAAAGCCTGTACTGTTCTGAGCATGATGCTGTAGTTCTTATATTCTCTGATGGAAAGCACGAATATCTGCTTTATCTTTATAGAAATCTGAAGAGATTATTTGTTTGTGTTCCTGCTGAAAAAAGCTCTCCTTTGAAATAAACAATGAGTTGATTTTATTTCATGCCTTTTGGAAACGAAGCTCAGAATTTTACAGAGCTGCATTTTTAAATGGTCTTAAGAGCAATTCACTGATAGAACAGCAACCATTTGCTTGGGTCAAGCGATGGAGGAGAAGGTCAAGCACTCACAATCAGTTACTTCCTACTAAGAACCACACTGCTTTTCTGACCTCGTGCTTTCTTCTTTATCTGATCTACTCTACTCCAGGTTCCACCAGAAAAAAACAAGGTTCTTTTTGTTTGCTCCTGAGCTAGTGAAGCATGACTTGGAGAAATGTGATTAGATGAAGAACTTCTCAGCGTTACCTCTATCTATGTTAACTTTCATGTTCATCATCATTCCAACATCACTTCTTCACCTTCTTCCAACACATTTTTATTCTCTTTCTTCAAATCTTTCAAAAATCCTAATACATCTCCAAAGAATCACATCTGATCCATGAAATCTCACAAGACCTTCTCAAAACATGCATAAAAAGAACATATGAGGTTCTACAAATGCATCAGAATCTGCCATAAACGACATCCAGACAAATCCTTCTTGATGTTTCACTAATGTTAACCTTAATATCCTTCGGCATCTTCATATCTTCAGGTGGCCATCGTCCATCCTTTCCATGAAGAATTTGATTGGTGTCCCACACATCTTAGTGCTTTCGACACTTCAGTTTTTTTCTCATGATGATGAAATATCTTCTTATAACATCTACAAATAATTCACCTTTTTCCTGACTCTTACCATTAGATATCCAGGTTCTGATTTGGATCTCAATGAACATGACCTGAACCTGAATCTCAACAAGACTGAGCTGCTTTATTTTTTTTTAGATATTGATTTTAGAAAGCTAATCCTCTTTAGTTATTATTTTTAGAAGATATCGGAGGTCTTATTCAGGTATGCAGGTTTTCCTGCATGAAACATGAGGAGCATTTGGTCTAAGTTCTGTATTAAACTTCTCCTTCCTGGACTTGTATCCAGTTCCTTTTTGAGTTATTGCAAATTTTACTATTTCTCTTACAAAAGGCCACTAAAGTGCTTCTTCACTTCTGCATTTGCATTCTGCAGGGTTTGACTACTCCGACTCGTACCTCAGCCTGACTGGCTTCCAAATGTCTTATTTTACCCACTTCCTGTAGCTCCTTGATGCTTGCCTCCAGAGACAGAAATAGACCAGGCCTCAGGAACTCAAATCCCAGAAGATACAATGAGCACCCCGAAGGAAGTGGAAACGTCCATGAGACATCAAATATTTAACAAAAAAATCAATAGTCCTGTCATCTTACAGCTCCAGTCCCAGATCTTGAGCTCAAGTTATAGTCCATGTGGGTTTTTCCTCTGAGGATGCTTCGTCTATCTGGAGGGTGTAACTCCTGCAATTCCTCCAGCCTCCAACCAGGAAAAACCAAAAACTCCCGAACTTCCTACTTGAAAACTTCACATGGTCCCCTCATTTGTTTTTTTATGTTTTTTTAGAAAAAATAAATATATTCCAAAACATTTCTCTCCTCTTGCTTCAAATCCTCCAAATGTCCAATAATCCCACCACGTGTCGACTGGCTCCTATCCCATCCTCGATTCACCAGAAATCTCCAAAGACCTTCTCCATTTTATCACATAAAGGCCAAAAAAATGTTTCAGTTAAATTATTCCAACCAGTCTGGCTTCAAAAGCTGAGCTGGTGGACCAGCCAAAGTATTATTAATCCTGTGGATTTGTTGATTGATATCTTCACCACCTTCTTCTCCATGCAGGATCTGACTGAAGTCCCACAGGGCTTCTCTTCCTCTATTATTTTTAAAATGTGTTCTGTACTCAGTCCCATAATGATAAAATGTATTCTTGTGACATTTACAAATCTTTTCTTTTCCAATTTCTTGGAATCTGTCTCATTCTCCTAAACCCTGAGCTCCTCAGAGTTCAGGAAGAGACATGAGATCAACATGGCTGCTCCCAGGATGAACAGAACAACAAAGTAGCACTTTTTTTCTTTTATTGAGTTGAATTATACAAGTTGATATCAAAATGTTCAAGACCAGTTTTGTAACATGCCAACAGATGGCAGCACAAGGCTACACAGTCACAGGGAGCACCGGCTTACATAAGTCAGTGTGCCAAAAAAGATTATACTGTGTACTGAGCCGTGCAACTGGTGCTGTTCTGACCATGTGCGTTACAACATCGGCGATTCTAACCACATGCGCACTCTGTCACCAAGATCCACCTCACACATCAGTTTCTTGACGAAAACAACACAATCGCACTTCTGAGCCCACCCTACTCACCAGATTTGGCTTCTGCAGACTTCACCCTCTTCCTGAGTATGAAGATCTAGCTCAAGTGTCGCCATTTTGACTCAATTGCGGAGATCCAGCGCAAATCACAGAAGGTAATTGACACACTTTAAATAGGAGACTTCCAGGAAACATTCCAAAAGTGGCAGGAACGCTGGGAGCACTGTATTGCTGTGCAAGGAGACTATTTTAAAGGAAACGTAGAAAAAAGATAAAAAAAAAAAAGAGCTCATCCCAAAACTTTTTGATGTAATCCACACGCCTTTGGTTTAAATCAACATGCAGACTTATTTGCTTGACTCTCCAGTTCAATCTTCTGTTCACATCATGGCCAGGTACAGTAACCTGCTTGTTGCCAACAAAAGACAAACATGGAGGCATTCATGTGTTTCCCCACACTTTGCAGCTCGAATGCTTGGAAGCCAAAAATGACATCATGAAGAACTCGGATTTCACACTTCCTAGGTGGAGCATATGGATGGACAGGAGCCTGATGTCCCACCCAGCAGTGTTTCACGCCTCACGCCCAGAGATCTGCTGCAACTCTGACCAGGAGGATGCGCTTACTGAAGATGAATGAATGAATAACATGTAAAACAGAACATATTAAATACTCAACACACAGAAACAATTTTCCTCTGATTCTACAGATTGAGTGCTTGGATGTGGTCAGGTACAGAGCAGTTCACAATCCAACACTCAGCAGCAGATGTGGCAAATGAACATGGCTGCAATGGACTACAACATCCAAAAAACACACAATTTTGCCCTGGTTATGCTGTCCTGGTTTTAAACCAGTGCCGGTTCTCATTTCTGGTGCCAGTTTACTCTGTTAATTCATCCTTATACCTTCCGCTTCTTGATGACCCGGGTTCTTGATTCTTATTCTGGATTTGTCGCCCATTTCTTCATTAAAGCTGCAGTTGCGTCTGTTAACATTTAACAAGACTCATCAAATGAAATGCATACTGGCCTCAAAACCTACAAACATACAGAATCTTTGATTCTTCCTTTTCTTCAGTGCCACCAGATCTGAAAACGAACAGATTTTTTTTTTTAACGAACCTTATTTTATCTCCTGACTGGAAGAGCTAAGTGCTGAAAAGTGGCAATGTGTCACCATGTGACAGATGGGAAACTCACCCTGCCATCTTTTCATCCGTTTAAAACCTTGCTAAAAAGATGCATCCAGGAAAGATGGTGTGATATCACATTTTGGCATTTCAAACATTCCTGAAGAACACTTTGTTTTTTGGAACAAAATACAAACCTGTTTACGAAATTGTGAAAAATCTTCTGTGTTTTAAATAAAAAATCTGTAAATTGAAAGCTGTCATGTGGCCAAGAAACACCATGGGACCAAACCTGAGATATTTGTAGACCGCGTCCTTAAGTTTGGTTGCACTGGAACCGAGCTGTGACTCCAGTGAATGTGACTGTATGTGGGTACGCACTTGTAAATGAAGAAAAGTAACCTGAATATTTGTTTCAGCTGATTAACTGTTTTAATATCCAGCATCTCCTTAGTAAACAAATTTTTGAGCAGCAGAAATTTAAGACACAACCTTAACCAGACACCCTTACCCAGACCCCCTTAACCAGACCCCCTCACCCAGACCCCTTTAACCAGACACCCTTACCCAGACCCCCTTACCCAGACCCCCTTACCCAGACACCCTTAACCAGACACCCTTACACAGACCCTTCTTAACCAGACACCCTTACCCAGACACCCTTACACAGACCCTTCTTTACCAGACACCCTTACCCAGACACCCTTACCCAGACACCCTTACCCAGACCCTTCTTAACCAGACACCCTTACCCAGACACCCTTAACCAGACACCCTTTCCCAGACACCCTTAACCAGACACCCTTACCCAAACGACCTTAACCAGATGACCTTAACCACATGACCTTAACCTGACACCCTTAACCAGGCATCCTTATCCATTCACCCTAATCCAGATCTCTTATCCAAACACCCTTATCCAGAGATTATAACACTTATCACATTATAGGTAACTGATAAGACTGAGAGGTTTAAGGACCTTGCTCAAGGTACTAGCAGTGTTGCTGAGATTTAAATTCTGGTTAGAAGTCCAGAGTGTTAATCACTGAGCTACAGTTTCCTTCATATTACGCAAATTTATGTGTTACGTTGAGTTCTTTGGGCATGTCTGTAATGATGTAAGGTGAACTTCATTCGCCAGGAGATGAGTCTGAACCCAGACCAATGCTGTGGGGGAAACTGCAGGAACTTTTACTATCATGTTGGACTGCTCAGAATCAATCCAGAGCACTGCCACTCAACACCTTGAACAACTTGATGCAGCACCGCCGTAAACTTGTTGAATCATAATAAACATTTCTGTGGCATATTTCCCCAGTTTCATGCAGGATTCCATATTTGCTGTTTGTTCTGAGTTGCTGTTCATGATAAAATCACAGACGTGCGAAGGTCGGTGCTCCCTGTGACTGTGCTGCCATCTGTTGCCATGTTACATAACTAGTCTCTAAACTTGTTGATACCACCTAGTAGTATGTATTATCAGTGGTGGGCTGTGTATTTGGTACCTGGGCCTTCAGTGGGGATAAACCCGACTTAATCCACCTCTTAATACACCACTATCACATCACAATTATAGAAACCATCAATACAATACAAAAACACAATATAACAACATGTGGCATTACAGAGAGACATTTCACATCTGGAGGTGAAAACCATTTTACTAAAACAACAAACCGAGTTAAGACTCCAAACCTCTACACTACAACCACAACTGTGCACCTACAACATCTGGAGCAGTTCACAATCAATATTTGTCTAATAACATGAAAAAAAAAAACATTAAAGAAACCATTGCTAATCGTCTTTAATAATAAACTGTTGCAAATAAATTAATACAATTTCATGAAACAAATATTAGAATTTAGGTTGTAAATGTAGGTCAGTGCTTCTGATAATATTTAAACCAGCAGAGAAGGATTTACTGACCCTGACTGCACTACTGTGTATTATACTACACTATACTACAAACAACATGCAATAGAGTGACATCAATCATTTTCACTTCCTTCCTGCCACATATTTATTTTATTTGGAAACCTCAAGCCAAAAAAAAACGAATTGAGAATCTCCAGCTTTTTCTCCTCAGCACACATTTCTCCCCTGAACAGGTCCCTGGTTCGGCTCAGGTCTGTTTATCCGTCTCTCACAGATCCAGTCTGATGACTCTGCACTATAAAAGCTTTTCCTGACAGCACAGGGAGGATTTTTAAGACTCTGTAAGACTCTTGTGTGCCATGAAGGGTGACATGAAGCTTTGTCAAACTCGACTTCAGTATTCATAGCGCACCTCTCGTACCGCAGTGTGAAGAGATATGACTGCTAACGTTTCCACCTGACCACCACATCGCACACTTCTATTTCTTCTATTTTTTGCATTAGGCAATGCTTCACGATTTTATTTTTATTGCTGTCGGAATCTGAATTGCAGCAGTGTTCCGTCAGGACCAGCAAGACCTTCTCTGCAGACCGAAACTTTATCAGAATCACTGAATTAATTTTTTATATATTTGTCCATGAATATTATTAAATTCTTCCCAATAGTCTAGTCTCTTCATTTCATAGTGTTTCTCTCCAGTGTACCACTGAGTCTAAGTTCCGGTTTGAGTTTCTATCCAATCAGATTTTAGTCGTCACCTCACGTATTGATGCAAGTCCAACAGAAATGAACAGCACAAGCTCTCGTTAGATTCAAATCTATGGTGCTTGAAGTTGTTGTTTTAACCAATCAGATTGTGAATTGCTGACACAGAGGCCCTCTAGAAGGCATCCGATAACATCAACATTTTCACAAACTTTGATTGGATGGTCAGAGAGCGTCACTAGTCACAGCTCACAAACCAGTGTCTGTAGCAAAGTTCACAATCAATATACAAATACATTCATGTGAAATTAGTAGCTGTTTTTTTTTATTCCACAATGACTGACAGAGGAGAAGAAACTGATTTGGTCACAGATGCACTTACAAGGACGTTTACAAGGTGGAATTTTTAAGAAAAGCAGGACATCGTAAGGAAAAGTCAACAAAACGGTTGTTAAGCTTTTTACTTTAGCTTTTTATTTTTGGAGAAAATTTCAAATCCCCAGGAAAACTGTAATTCACAAAAGCAATGTATGAAAATGCTCTGAAACCATTAGATGAGGTAAATATCAGTGCTTCTGCTGGAGATGATGTATGGAGGTGCAGTTGTGGCTCCAGTGAAAAGAGTCGTATTGAATTATGTTCATTGAGTTTCTAGCTTTAGTGATGATGTTCATTCACAAAGTATGATATCTTGTGTGAGATGCAGCTCTGATCTACTGCACGTCTCTATAATACTGATGGTTAATATATAAGTGGCGTTATAATGATTCGATTAAGAAGTGGATTGATTCAGGAAGGAGACAGGCCATTTACAGCTGCTATAACATAAAGCAATTTACAAATACAATTTAAATGTAAGTTGTTTTTTTTGCTAAGTTGCTGACGAGTAATGCTTCTGGAGCAACAGTTACCCACAGTTACCCGCCCAACCCCTCAACCCCCCCACCCCCCCTTTTAATAAATGTATCAGTGACGTAATTGAATGTTATGAACAAACTTCTGAGAGTCGTTCTGCAAGCTTGTAAAAAATGCTGCATCATAATTTCTGAAAAATTATTAAAAGTTTGCAGAAAAAAAACAAGAAACTTATAAAATATTGAAGAGCGAAAGTTTCAGGTGAAGGAAGGAAATTGCTCTTGCTTGTTAGAATAACTCTGGATTTCGTGTCACTTCGTTTTTTTTGCATAATTTATTCTGTCAGGTGAGTTACAGCATTCCTGTCCAAAAACGATAACTATTTATACTTCCGAGTGTGTGTTGGTGTGTGTGTGTGTGTGTGTGTGTGTGTGTGTGTGTGTGGTGTTTATATATTAATAAAGATAAATATATAAATAAATATTTTTTTTACTTTTTTTTATAATATTAGAATTATTGCAATGCCAGGGCTGGGAGCAATAAATCGCCTCCCAATACGCTGCAGTAAGAATCACACTGCGTTAAGAAACTGTGCTTTATTAAACAAAATTCAAATACATAAGATTCATTTATTTATATTTTGTTTTTTTAAGACTGGCGAATATTGGATTAAATAAGAGGTTCAGAATTATTTAAGCCAGTGTACTCTTAGTGCCGGTCCCAAGCCCGGGTAAATGGGGAGGGTTGCGTTAGGAAGGGCATCCAGCGTAAAACATGTGCCAAATCAAATATGCCAATCACAAATGAGAATTTCATAGCCGACAGGGTACCGGTGGAAATTGGGCTACTGTTGGCCGAAGGAGGAGAAGGAGAGGAGGAAGACGTCTACAGAGACGGCAGGAAAAGGAGCAGTGTAGGAGAGTAGAGGTTCGGGTTGGTACTTTAAATGTTGGTACTATGACTGGTAAAGGGAGAGAGGGAGCTGATATGATGGAGAGGAGAAAGGTAGATGTGTTGTGTGTTCAGGAGACCAAGTGGAAAGGGAGTAAGGCCAGGAACATTGGAGGTGGGTTTAAACTGTTTTATCATGGTGTGGATGGGAAGAGAAATGGTGTAGGGGGATTCTGAAGGAAGAGTACAGTAAGAGTGTAGTGGAGGTGAAGAGAGTTTCTGATAGGGTGATGATCGTGAAGGTGGAGGTTGAAGGGATGATGATAAATGTCATCAGTGCCTATGCTCCACAAGTTGGCTGTGAGATGGAGGAGAAGGAAAGATTCTGGAGTGAATTAGATGAAGTGGTAGATGGTGTACCTAGGAAAGAACGATTGGTGATTGGGGCAGACTTTAATGGGCATGTAGGTGAAGGGAACAGAGGTGATGAGGAGGTGATGGGTAGGTATGGTTTTAAGGAGAGGAATGTGGAAGGGCAGATGGTGGTAGATTTTGCTAAAAGGATGGAAATGGCAGTGGTGAACACGTATTTTAAGAAGAAGGAGGATCATAGGGTGACGTATAAGAGTGGAGGAAGGTGCACACAGGTGGATTATCTTCTGTGTAGGAGATGCAACCTGAAGGAGATTGGAGACTGTAAGGTGTTGGCAGGGGACAGTGTAGCTAGACAGCATCGTATGGTGGTCTGTAGGATGGTTTTGGAGGCGAAGAAGAAGAGGAGGAAAGTAAGGTTTGAAAGACAGGGGCTTGGTGGTGGTGAAGAGGTGCTGGATGATTGGGCAACTACTGCAGGAGTGATGAGGGAGGCAGCTAGAAAAGTACTTGGTGTAACATCTGGAAATAGAAAGCAAGACAAGGAGACGTGGTGGTGGAATGAGGAAGTGCAGGAGAGCATTAGGGGAAAGAGATTGGCAAAACAGAAGTGGGATCGACAGAGTGATGAGAAGAGTAGGCAGGAGTACAAGGAGATGCGGCAGCAGGTTAAAAGGGATGTGGCGAAAGCCAAGGAAAAGGCATATGAGGAACTGTATAAGAGGTTGGACACTAAGGAAGGAGAAAAGGATTTATACCGATTGGCCAGGCAGAGGGACCGAGCTGGGAAGGATGTACTGCAAGTTAGAGCAATAAAGGATGGAGAGGGAAATGTGTTGACTAGTGAGGAGAGTGTGTTGAGAAGATGGAGGGAGTATTTTGAGCAGCTGATGAATGAGGAAAATCAGAGAGAGAGAAGGTTGGAGGATGTGGAGTTGGTGAAGCAGGATGTAGATAGGATTAGTAAGGAGGAAGTGAGAGCAGCGATTAAGAAGATGAAGAATGGAAAGTCGGGTTGGACCAGATGACATACCTGTAGAAGCGTGGAGATGTTTAGGAGAGATGGCAGTGGAGTTTTTAACCAGATTGTTTAACAGGATTCTGGAAGGGGAGAGGATGCCTGAGGAATGGAGAAGGAGTGTGCTGGTACCGATCTTTAAGCATAAGGGAGATGTGCAGACCTGCAGTAACTACAGGGGAATTAAGTTGATCAGTCACACCATGAAGTTATGGGAAAGAGTAGTGGAAGCCAGGCTGAGAGAAGAGGTGACCATCTGTGAGCAACAGTATGGTTTCATGCCGAGGAAGAGCACCACAGATGCCTTATTTGCTTTGAGAATGTTGATGGAGAAGTATAGAGAAGGACAGAAGGAGCTGCATTGTGTGTTTGTGGATTTAGAGAAAGCGTACGGCAGGGTGCCGAGAGAGGAGTTGTGGTATTGTATGAGGAAGTCAGGTGTGTCAGAGAAGTATGTGAGGGTGGTGCAGGACATGTTTGAGGACAGTGTGACGGCAGTAAAGTGTGCAGTAGGTACGACAGACTGGTTCAGGGTGAAGGTTGGACTGCATCAAGGATCGGCCCTGAGCCCTTTCCTGTTTGCAGTGGTGATGGACAGGTTGACGGACGAGGTCAGACAGGAGTCTCCCTGGACTATGATGTTTGCAGATTATATTGTTATTTGTGGTGAGAGTAGAGAGCAGGTTGAGAAGAGCCTGGAGAGGTGGAGATATGCGCTGGAGAGAAGGGGAATGAAAGTCAGTAGGAGTAAGACAGAGTACATGTGTGTGAATGAGAGGGAGGGCAGTGGAGTGATGCGGTTGCAGGGAGAAGAGGTGGAGAAGGTGGAGGAGTTCAGGTACCTGGGGTCAACAGTGCAAAGTAATGGAGAGTGTGTTAGGGAAGTAAAGAAAAGAGTGCAGGCAGGGTGGAGTGGGTGGAGAAGAGTGACAGGAGTGATTTGTGATAGAAGAGTATCTGCAAGAATGAAAGGGAAAGTTTATAGGACTGTGGTGAGACCTGAGATGTTGTATGGATTAGAGACAGTGGCATTGAGTAAAAGACAGGAGGTGGAGCTGGAGGTAGCAGAGCTGAAGATGTTGAGGTTTTCGTTGGGAGTGACGAGGATGGACAAGATTAGAAATGAGTTTATTAGAGGGACAGCACATGTAGGATGTTTTGGTGACAAGGTGAGGGAGGCGAGATTGAGATGGTTTGGACATGTGCAGAGAAGGGACATGAATTATATTGGTAGAAAAATGCTGAAGATGGAGCCACCAGGTAGGAGGAAAAGAGGAAGGCCAAGGAGGAGGTTCATGGATGTGGTGAGGGAAGACATGCAGGTAGTTGGTGTAAAAGAGGCAGATGTAGAGGACAGGGTGGTATGGAGACGGATGATCCGCTGTGGCGACCCCTAATGGGAGAAGCCGAAAGAAGAAGAAGAAGAAATTCAGTAAAGAGTCCGATATCACAATAAATCTGATATCCAAGCAAATATACCAGATCACAAACAGCAGATTGATCGCATGAAATTCTCCCTTCACTTGAACTAGCGGACACAAACCTGCTCCAGCATGACATGTTACGAGGCATCATAGTCATCAGTTACACAACCCCTCACCCACCCACCCCTGTGTGGGGAAATATATACTCACCTGTTTATAGATAATTATAAACTTTAGCGTAAAATATCTTAAAAAAAACTTCAAGCCAACCAGCAAATTTACCACCTGTTCTTTAATTCATCTCAACAAAATATGTAAGAATTTGCACATTTTATCTCCAAGGTCAATAATTTCCCCAAATTTGTAGACCAGTGTTTTCAGTATGACTGGGGACGTGGTTCACTCTGAATTCTGATTGGCCGTCATTCAGTGATCTCAGTTAGGATCTAATTTGCATATTAATATGACCTCATCAGCTCAAACCAGAAGAAAGCACTCCAGCTCAGCTCAGCACGGTAAACTGCGTCTGGTACTCACACTTATCAGTAACGGCCGACTCTCCTTGACGGCGCCGACGCAGCCCAGGCAACCGATCACCATGATGATGGTTCCGACAGCGATGAGGAGATTGGCAGCAGATAGAGAAGGTAGGGAGGTGGAGAGAGTGGCGAAGTTCCCTTGGGTGACCGACAGCCACACGCCCACTCCCAGAATCCCACATCCACCCAGCTGGAAAAGCAAGACACAACACACAGTCATGTGCAAAGGTTTTTACACCCTTAGGACAAAGTCTATAATCTGATTCACCACAGAACCTGGGTAGGTTCTTCAGATCCATTTTAAATACAGGTACATTCCCCAGGAAAAGTCCTCACAACCCGGGCAAATATTCAGATATTTTTATACTGGGTACCACAAAAATAAATAAAATAAATAAACATCATATGGGTATACACACACACACACACACACACACACACACACACACACACACACACACACACACCAACTTAAAATTAATAATCACACTGCACACTGTGCTCTAATATTATCAAGAGGAAGAACTATCATTTCTGACATACAATACAAGATATACTGTATAAGAGTTGATCCATGTGGAGGTGTGAGGTGTTACAGGACATTAGTGCACGATGTGGAGGAGCAATTAAAATGGTGTAAGGTCTCACACCCAGCTGTGGAACATCACCTTACCAGGGTCACTTCCCAGCATTGAGGAGTTACAGCTGTTATTTATGTTTGCAGAGCAAAACTGACTGAATGACATCTAATACTATTACTATTAGTAATGGAGCTGTCGGAGCTACTCCTGGTGCAGTTCTTTGTTCTATTTCTCAGTTGAACATTTTCTTCTCCATTTTGTCAAATTTACATTTTATTTTGAAGGTTATTATAGAAGTTCCACCAGACGCTAAACTCCTCCATGGAGCTCAGTGAGGTCATTAGGAAATGTGTACAATCGCTGTGTCACTCAGGATGGAATTGGAAATGGATGTTACTATAGTTACAGGTGTTTATAAACAGCACATTCATTTACATTCAACTGACAAAAGCAAACTACCAACACTCTATCCAATATTCACACCTGAACTCCTTCCAGCCAATCACAATCCACTATTCACACCCGAACTCCTTCCAGCCAATCACAATCCACTATTCACACCCGAACTCCTTCCAGCCAATCACAATCCACTATTCACACCCGAACTCCTTCCAGCCAATCACAATCCAGTATTCACACCTAAACTCCTTCCAGGCAATCGCAATCCACTATTCACACCTGAACTCCTACCAGCCAATCACAATCCACTATTCACACCTGAACTCCTTCCAGCCAATCCCAATCCAGTATTCACACCTGAACTCCTTCAAGCCAATCACAATCCACTATTCACACCTAAACTCCTTCCAGCCAATCACAATCCACTATTCACATCTGAACTCCTTCCAGCCAATCACCATCCACTATTCACACCTGAACTCCTTCCAGCCAATCACAATCCAGTATTCACGCATGAACTCCTTCCAGCCAATCACAATCCACTATTCACATCTGAACTCCTTCCAGCCAATCACCATCCACTATTCACACCTGAACTCCTTCCAGCCAATCACAATCCAGTATTCACACATGAACTCCTTCCAGCCAATCACAATCCAGTATTCACACCTGAACTCCTTCCAGCTAATCGCAATCAATTATTCACACCTGAACTCCTTCCAGCCAATCACAATCCACTATTCACACCTGAACTCCTTCCAGCCAATCACAATCCAGTATTCACACCTTAACTCCTTCCAGGCAATCGCAATCCACTATTCACACCTGAACTCCTACCAGCCAATCACAATCCACTATTCACACCTGAACTCCTTCCAGCCAATCACAATCCACTATTCACATCTGAACTCCTTCCAGCCAATCACCATCCACTATTCACACCTGAACTCCTTCCAGCCAATCACAATCCAGTATTCACACATGAACTCCTTCCAGCCAATCACAATCCACTATTCACGCCTGAACTCCTTCCAGCCAATCACAATCCACTATTCACACCTGAACTACTACCAGCCAATCACAATCCACTATTCACACCTGAACTCCTTCCAGCCAATCACAATCCACTATTCACACCTGAACTCCTTTCAGCCAATCACAATCCAATATTCACGCTGACCAGAGGAATTTAAATATGCAATACACACTGTGATAAAACTAAGAGAGCAGTTCATTCAGGCGAGAACTGAGCACTGAGACACTTCAGGTCTTCACACTGCTCTGTGACGTCCCTGAGTGATTAATGATTATTACATTACACCATTCATTTTAATAAAAAACTCTCCATATCTCTACGGTTTATGTGCGTTAAACAGAACAATCAGAAAAGTTGTAATATTTGAGCAAAATCATTAAACATTTAACACCACCTCATTAAATAAGCAATAAAGTTATATTATGAGCTTCGCTTTACATTCGATTCCCGAAGCTCTCCGTCATCCAGGCTGGTTAATTGCACTTGTGTGTAAACTGGGGCAGATTCTGCATGTAAATGAGTCTGTGCTCGGAGATTCACTTTCCTCTGTTACAGTCTGAAAGCTGTGAAAAAAATGCAGATGCCGCAGATGTTTTAAATTCGCACCTCATCTCATCTCACATGACTCATGGAGCAGGGCTTCATGCCTGTCTGTAATACCGGAAATAAAAATGATTCTCACGGAGAATGCAGTGTGTGTGTGTGTGTGTGTGTGTGTGTGTGTGTGTGTGTGTGTGTGTGTGTGTGTTAAAACCCTCACATTTCTGCAACAGCTCGTTGGTCTCTGGGTAAAGAAATAAAGAAACACACACACACACACACACACACACACACACACACACACACACACACACACACACACACACACACACACTGTGTGTAAAGCTCCTGAATCCTGATTGGCCAGAATATTAATAATAATATTAATATTAATGCACTTGTTCTTATGTTATTGTTTCTATAACAACTGATCGTTCACAGGGACTTGTTATGGTGGAGGGATTTTGTTGTTAAGAGCAAAGTGTATATTTTGTCTGGAAGGAGTCTCCAGTGTCGGTGCTTTTATAGCCTTCAGATAACAAAGTAACTTCAGGACAGGTGATTTTTTACTGTTTCAAAACAGCTTTTATATTATTTAGTATAATTGACAGTAC
This sequence comes from Silurus aristotelis, assembly GCF_946808225.1. Classification (NCBI taxonomy): domain Eukaryota; kingdom Metazoa; phylum Chordata; class Actinopteri; order Siluriformes; family Siluridae; genus Silurus; species Silurus aristotelis. The sequence continues at coordinate 30,000,127 of NC_139583.1, forward strand.
TTTAGGGAGAGACTGAGGCAGGAATAAGTGTTTATCGCTCCTGTCAGGATCTACCGGGCATGCAGCACCCGTTTATTGGTTTGTGTTTTTGCTCTGCCCTTCATGGTTCTGTTTGCCGGCTCTCTAAAATCGTGAACTGGTTTTGGTTTTGTCTCTCCCTGCAGCGCCCTGTTTGCCTGTGTTGACCCTGGACTGTTTTTTTTTTTTACTTTGTTTTTGCCCGTGCCTTATTAAAGCCTGTTTTTTTCATACCCTCTCGTCCAGTCCTCACTAATCTGGCATCGTGCATTGTGACCCGCAATCTCTCCATGAGTTCCTGACAGAATAATCCGGCCCTCTATCGTGTCCCAACCGCGAGTTCCCTGACAATAACGCAGAGATGGAAAGAGTAATAAAATATTCTACTGAGATAAAAGTCCTGTTACTTCATTGAGATTTTACTAAAGTACAAGTAAAGATACGGGTCTAAAAATCTACTGAAGTAAAAATGAACTCATTTAAAATGTAATAGATGCAGATTTTTGGTGAAGTTTAGGAACATGCTGGTGTGAATTGTTGAATTTTCTAAAAGTTCTTTGAATGTTTTATGAGAACTAAATGAAAGGTTTGGAGTATAAACTCACACATTATAATCCGCTTTTCTTTTTTTCCCTGCATTTATTCGCTGATTTTTATATGCCGTTTTTCCTGCCGTGTTTGTCGTCCCTGCAGAGGGTAATGAATGCACGGCCGGCTGTAAAATCTGTCTCTCATAAATAAGAGATGTGCTCGCATTTTCCCGAGGATGAAACCGGCGGAGAATCCGTCACCGATGTTCTGATAGGTTCCAGATTAACACGGGCCTGTAATGTTCTCAGTAAGCAGCGTTAACACACTCCCACATGTGCTTTATACACCATTAGAACACACACACACCCATTGATATTTACTGCTCTCACCATTCATCTGACGTCTCCGGCTACACTGCTGAGTTCTGGGTTTCCTTTTTCCCCTTTTAGAGAGAGAAAGAACGATTGCTGATGAAGCAAAAGTCAAGATGGAAGAGAGCGAAAGATCAATAATGTGCTAATCATGACAGGGTTCTCGTTCTGATCGTTCCGGCTCCGTTATCCTGCAGCGAAATTACACAAGTCAGATCTGACCTTCTGGAGGAAAACTATAAAGAACTAACAGGAACTCAAAACAGAGAGCGGTTCCTCTTACAGAATGGATTTTTTTTTTAAGAAAACCTATCCAATAAAGAATCTGGAACCAAGAACCAAAAGCTAGATGCTAGAGACCTGAATCTAGAGAGACAGGTTCTAGACCTTCAGAATTCCTGTACACTCCACTTCCACACAGAGCACAGAAGTAGTGAGGGTTCCCTTAAAGGGAGAAGCAGAAGAGCTTTAATGGTTCTAGAGTTACGGCCCGTGGGCTGAATACGGCCCCACATTTCTGAATGCCAGAGACATATTTTGAAAATAAAATTTTCTTATAACGAAAATTATTTATATCATATCTGAATTTGATAATAAAAGTTGCCATTCAAACTTAAATGCCCCTTAGTTATGGACAGAGGTCGAGGCACTGATAGTTGATCGCTGGAGTTGATCTGCAATCGGCAAAATTCCATATCGATAGTTTTTCCAGTCCGCTGTCATTGCGATAGCGGCCTCTAGAGGAGAATCACTGATGCCACGTGTTGTTTGTTATTACACATATTATACACATTACATGTGATTTATTATTAATTAATGATATAATTATATTTATTAATGCTTATTATATATTCATATTTATTTAATTTAGCACCTTTTCATGATTCAGTACTGTTTTATTTTTTGTTTTTTGTAATAAAGTTCAGTATTATTTTACTTGAAGTGTAAAATTACACCCACCAACCAAATAAATAAGTAAGTAAATGTTTTGATTTTAATTGCAATGAATATGAAAAAAAAGTTATTATGAAAGTAAAATTGCTCTTCTAATAGGTGATGTTTCTCTCGAAAGTAACGCTCATGTGTCTGTTCGGTGCAGAATAAAATAATAAAATAATGTAGAGGCAAAATAAATACATAAAATATCATAATAAAATCTCCTAAACTTCTCCTACACACACACACACACACACACACACACACACACACACACACACATCTAAGCTTTATTCTCAAACGTAATACCTAAAGAGTGAACTACAGCGTGGGAGTGTGAGTGGTGTGCTAAGAGGGTCCAGACAGGTTTTATCATCGCAGTCCACTGCCAAAGGAGGTTCGGAAAATTCACACCAGCCTTCAGCACATAAACCTTTATTCCTGATCATGAAAAGAAATCGCAACCGAGTGCAAAGGAGAAAAAAAGTGCTTTCATCCGAGCAAATTAGCAGCACATCATCGTTATACCTGAATATTACACTCGCACCTACACGGAAATAAACCCTCAGGCTGTGAAACTATTGTCTCCTGGTGCTCGTGATAGATTTTTTAATCTGTAATATAAAAAGCTGGAACCCCTTTTACCATTCATCCAAGCCTTTTCAATCTTCTAACTCATATAACATTCAATTAAAAAAACCTTGATCCAGGCACATCTGCATTTAACTTCTTCTGTGAACTTATAATGATCTTATTTATGTAATTTATATAATTGAGCATAAGAGGTTTAAGGGCCTTGCTCAGGGGCCCAGCAGGGGCAGCTTGGTGGTGCTGGGATTTGAACTCATGACCTTCCAATCCATCATCGTATTCACTGAGCTCCCTGTTCCCATGAAGGACTTCAGCCAGGGATCAGTACACAGTTACTAAGTGGAGACCAGAACGCTCAGTGGTGCTCTCTTTCCCACCGGTGGTACAGGGTAGGGGGGGGGGGGTGCCAATACTTTGTAAAGAGCAACAAATCTTTAGTATTATGGTGTGTAATAAATAGACAGTAGACTGAATGAACTGGCCAATCACATGCCAGGAACATCACTCCAGCTACCTGTGGTGTTTATTGGAGATTGGAGCCAAATCATAAAAGAAGCAAATATTTACAGTTTCATTAAAATTTAAATATTGAAAATGATAATAGTAATAAATTATTTATATTGTTCCAGAAATTATGACAAAACTAAAATGTATCACCATTTTTTTCTTATAAAATTCAAAACATTTTTATAATTATGATCATAATTATATATATATAAAATGATATATTATTTTAGTTATATTATGCTTAAATATTATTAATATTATATTAATATTATATATAATATATAATAATAATAATAATAATAATAATAATAATAATAATAATAATAATAATAATAATAATAATAATAATAATGTTTCATCTTGTTGAACGTTTTGTTAGGCTGCACCAGGAAGTCACATCCTGTCACTTCCTGTCAGAGTGATAAGTTACATTTAAGTGATAAAATAACTGCAGAGAGATTTTTCTTCACGACACGCACTGTATGAAAATCTCCTGAACCACGTCTAGGAGAAAAAAAGATCTTATTTCCTACTTTATTTTTCTTAAAGTCACAATAAAGCTGCTCATCATTTTAATCCAGAAAATGAAGGGAAAAAAAGCGATGGCTTATTTCTAAAACATCTTTTTTGTGATATTATGATGGAGAACAAGACGAGAAGGAATTCAGTCTTTACAGGTGTGGAGTATATCTGTATTACTTACACCTTGTGGACAAAAGTATTTGGACACCTGACCTTTCCAGGCATATGTGGTTCCTCAACAAACTGATTTGGAATTTGGAGACCCAAACCCTGTTCCAGCTTGACATTTGTGCACAAAGCAGCTCCATGAAGATTTGCTTTACATGGGTTTTTAGTGGAAGATCTTCTGCGATAGAGCTCCATCCCTGTTAAACATGAATGAATGCGAACTCTGACTGCACCTCAGGCATTCTCACCTTCTCACCTACATCAGTACCTGACTTTACTAACACCCTTATAGCTGAATGAATCCAAATCTAGTGGAACATCTTCCCAGAAGAGTGGAATGTGGAATGTGGAATCAGATGTTTAAAATGAAGCACATTTTATGGTCAGGTGTCCACAAACGTATGCCCATATACAGTAGTATATATATGTGTATATAAACTCGAATCTCTTCATTGCCATTTTTTTTAATTTCTCCTCTTATATGATGATGTTATCGCTCTCTCATCCTCTTTACCTCCGCACTGATGTCATTCCTGTTGCCTGAAGTGTTTCAGCACTGGTGTGAAATCTGCCTGTATAAACAGCTTGTTATATGCATGTGTGTGTGTGTGTGTGTGTGTGTGTGTGTGTGTGTGTGTGTGTGTGTGTGTGTGTGTGTGTTTCCCTCCGGCTCATGAGGCATCAGGAGGGACTTTCGAATGAGGATCAGCCGAACAATGCTGGAATTTTGCCTACTGCAACACAAGACCCGAGACGAAGAAACCAAAAAGCAGCAAACCGCTACACAAATAAATGTTTTAGCTGCTCTGCAAATTCTTCAGCAACACACACTCACTTCGCTTTAACACACACTCACTGCACTTTAACACACACTCACTGCACTTTAACACACTCACTGCGCTGTAACACACACTTACTTCGCTTTAACACACACTCACTGCACTTTAACACACACTCACTGCACTTTAACACACACTCACTGCGCTGTAACACACACTCACTGCGCTGTAACACACACTCACTGCGCTGTAACACACACTCACTGCGCTTCAACACACACTCACTGATTCTGCTTTACCAAAAAAACTAAACAACAGAGCAGCTAAATTCCACACTGAACAGATGAAAATCAGCTCATCAGCATGTTTAGATGCAGAACGTTTCAGACACGCGTCCTGAAAACACTCACCTGCTTCATCTCACATCAAATAAATCGCACACCACGACGCCATCTGGCCCGAGCATGAAATTAATACAACTTTAATCAGAAATCTTCATCTTTTATTCATACACAGAGCTCAGGAACCGCTCAGGAACCGGCCGGAATAGTGCCTGATCTAATGGGAACTGCTTTGCTGCTTTATACGCTACAAATATGACAGACTCCAATTTATCCATTTATAGTTACATGAAACAGGTTGTGACTTATATTATAGCAGCTATAAACACTCTGACCTTCACTCTGTCCCTCACCAGTGTTTCTCCTCTGGAGTTTACAGCTTTAGCACTGGAGACTCCTTCTACTTCTTCATACACAAAACTATTTTCCAGTTCATGTGGAATTTCTGATGTGGAGGTCCTTCAATAAGGCATGTTACCATGGAAACAACAACGAACTGGCGAGTGGTTCTAATGTCAGAGCTGCTGTTCTGGAAAACTAATCAACACCTCTGGACTGATTACTAACACTTCCTTTGTATTAAATGTGAATCCTGTAAATCCTTCAGCTTGATTTTTAGTTGCATTTTCTTCAGACAGTTTCCTGTTTCATCGAACTACTGTGTAATGTGTAACTCTACATGTGTGTGTGTGTGTGTGTGTGTGTGTGTGTGTGTGTGTGTGTGTGTGTGTGTGTGTGTGTGTGTGTGTGTGTGTGTGTGTGTGTGTGTGATATGAAGATTAATGATTACAAAGCATTTGTGGCTTCCTTAAAATTCTTATTGCTGTTATTTTCATTTCTTTTTCTTTCCTCGTAAACTGGAGCTCAATTCATCAGTATCATAAAATTTATTATTTTTTAACAATTATATTTGATTATTTTCTCCAGGTTTTTTCCCAGAATGAGGATTATATAAATGATTAGTATATTAGCTATGGAGTAATTATAAAGGAATATAACTGACCCTATAAATAAGTAATGTTCCATTTCTTTTACACTGAATATTTTTAATAATTGATCAGAGTTTCGTTTTGTTCATTAGAGCAGATTAAACCCTGAAACTCCTCGCTGCTTCACTGCGTATTAAACAGAGGTGCAGGGGGTCAGTTTCACCTCCACTAACCAGATTATGACTTTAACTCCCAGACCTACATGTAGAATCCTACACCTGAGAGTATTCTTACTAGCAGCATTCTGCCAGTGGAACTGCTGAAGAACCTCTAAGGTTTGATCTTCAGTTGTTCCTCTGGTGAAACCCTTAAAGCTTCTAACCCTTAAAGCTGACAATTACTAATCACAATTTATTATCCCTAACAACCAATCACTGATCACCATTATCCCTAACAACCAATCACTGATCACCATTACCCTTAACAACCAATCACTGATCACCATTACCCCTAACAACCAATCACTGATCACCATTATCTCTAACAACCAATCACTGATCACCAGTTGAGGGTTGCGTTAGGAAGGGCATCAAGCGTAAAACATGTACCAAATTAAACGTGCGGAGGATCCGCTGTGGCGCCCCCTAAGGGGAGAAGCCGAAAGAAAGTTTATAATATATAATGATATACATGATATAATTTAGAATATAGAATGTATATCACAATAGCAACAGGTCTAAAATGATAACATCTAAATGATTAATTAGTCCTCACACTGACAAATCCCAGACTTTCTTTATTCATTGTATGTAGTAAAACCATCTTGTATGTGTGTTTGTGTGTGTGTGTATGTGTGTGTGTATATGTGTATATGTATGCGTGTGTGTATGTGTGTGTGTGTGTGTGTGTATGTGTTTATGTGTGTGTGTGTGTGTGTGTGTGTGTGTGTGTGTGTGTGTGTGTATGTGTGTGTGTGTGTGTGTGTATGTGTTTATGTGTGTGTGTGTGTGTGTATGTGTTTATGTGTGTGTGTGTGTGTGTGTGTGTGTGTGTGTGTGTGTGTGTGTGTGTGTGTGTGTGTGTGTGTGTGCACGGCCCCTGCAGTCGGTGGTTCCTGAGTGTTTGCTCTGATGAATGACTGGCGCGGGGCTCTTATGAGCTACTCAAGGTGCTCTGTGATTCAGTCAGTCTGGCACTATTCATATCCTCTCAGCCCTCTCCAGCTTCCTGTAGCTCACACACCTGTTCAATAACCACCTCCTGCCTCACACACACACACACACACACACACACACACACACACACACACACACACACACACACACACACACACACACTCCTACCTCTCAGCTTAGCTTGCATTCTGCTCACACAGCTGTGGCTCTAAATCCCCCTGTACCCCGCCCTGCATTCGGACTCCATGTTGTCATTAGCTCTCCACTAACTCGTTTATTCGTCCGTGTGCCATGGCGTGGACTTTCCGATTCGGGTCACATCGCTCTCTTTTCCTCCCTCGCTCTTTTTCCCTCTTTTTCACTGCAGTGTCTTTGACCTTCATCTTTACTGACAGACAAAGCACAGCTTTATATTTTTATCTCTCTATCAACCTGATCTCTCTTTCATCCTCTTATATTATGATGTAGTAGGACGACACCGATTAAACCCTTGTGAGTTTTTTTTTTAGTTTTTTTATATACGCTATAAAGCAATGCTCGGGCAGGGTGACGAGAGATGAGAAAACAGAGAAGGAAAAGAAGGAGGAGGAAGAAGAGCATGTCTAATGAGCTTGTGTTCTCTCCTTCACAGCCATGTGTTCATCTCCCAGGAAGTCTCAGCCTCACTAAACACAAAGCTGCTCTGTCATCAGATCATAAAGATGAACGTCTGCTGTAGAAACCTGACGCAAACACATGCAGGAAGAAGTGAATCGCGAACTTTTCTCAGCTTCGTGTTTATGTGTTAACCAATCACATTATCCCCAACAACCAATCACTGATCACATTATCCCCAACAACCAATCACTGATCACATTATCCCCAACAACCAATCACTGATCACATTATCCCCAACAACCAATCACTGATCACATTATCCCCAACAACCAATCACTGATCACATTATCCCTAACAACCAATCACTGATCACATTATCCCCAACAACCAATCACTGATCACATTATCCCCAACAACCAATCACTGATCACATTATCCCCAACAACCAATCACTGATCACATTATCCCCAACAACCAATCACTGATCACATTATCCCCAACAACCAATCACTGATCACATTATCCCCAACAACCAATCACTGATCACATTATCCCCAACAACCAATCACTGATCACATTATCCCCAACAACCAATCACTGATCACATTATCCCCAACAACCAATCACTGATCACATTATCCCTAACAACCAATCACTGATCACATTATCCCTAACAACCAATCACTGATCACATTATCCCCAACAACCAATCACTGATCACATTATCCCCAACAACCAATCACTGATCACATTATCCCCAACAACCAATCACTGATCACATTATCCCCAACAACCAATCACTGATCACATTATCCCTAACAACCAATCACTGATCACATTATTCCCAACAACCAATCACTGATCACATTATCCCCAACAACCAATCACTGATCACATTATCCCCAACAACCAATCACTGATCACATTATCCCTAACAACCAATCACTGATCACATTATCCCCAACAACCAATCACTGATCACATTATCCCCAACAACCAATCACTGATCACATTATCCCTAACAACCAATCACTGATCACATTATCCCTAACAACCAATCACTGATCACATTATCCCCAACAACCAATCACTGATCACATTATCCCCAACAACCAATCACTGATCACATTATCCCCAACAACCAATCACTGATCACATTATCCCTAACAACCAATCACTGATCACATTATCCCCAACAACCAATCACTGATCACATTATCCCTAACAACCAATCACTGATCACATTATCCCCAACAACCAATCACTGATCACATTATCCCTAACAACCAATCACTGATCACATTATCCCCAACAACCAATCACTGATCACATTATCCCCAACAACCAATCACTGATCACATTATCCCCAACAACCAATCACTGATCACATTATCCCCAACAACCAATCACTGATCACATTATCCCCAACAACCAATCACTGATCACATTATCCCTAACAACCAATCACTGATCACATTATTCCCAACAACCAATCACTGATCACATTATCCCCAACAACCAATCACTGATCACAATCATCTTAAACAATGTCATTAACTATAAATGGAAAATTGTTTTACATGTTCTTTAATTAATTACAATTGTTTCACATCGAGCACAAAATTTCCCATCATGCACTGTGTGACTTGAATGACCATGAATGTTCAGATCAACAGCAGGTTCATTTCAAAGTCAAATCAAGCATCAGACACAATCATACAGGCAACATCAAATTGCTACACTATGTCACAGAACATGGTGTGAACATTGTTTGTATGTGTGTGTGTGTGTGTGTGTGTGTGTGTGTGTGTGTGTGTGTGTGTGTGTGTGTGTTCTAAAAGCTAAACTATTCAATTCTTCGTAAATACTTTGCTCTTTTTGAACTCTAGACCTTCGTTGACTTTTGGATTCTGGACACGATCTGTCGTTCAGAGTCTGCTCCGTCTTCGAGTTCTCCACTTCTCCTTCTATCTAAACTTTTAATGAAAGAGCCAGCCGGGTTAGCATTAAATTAACACGTCCTCCAGGCCACTCTGAGAACTTCTCCACAAGGAGAAACTTTCATTTTACTATCGCATACAGAGAGGTTTTAACTGCATCAACACCTCAGTCGAGACATGATTTTATAAAGGAGAAAAATCATTTACGGTTTTCCACCTGATGAACGTCTCAGAGATCTTTCTCCTCCAGCGTTTTCATCAACTAAATCTGCACGAGGAGGACAGACAGAGCTTCTGATACATGATGTGTGTTTGTCTGGGTTCATGTTACACTTAAGATTATTCTCTCAATCTTTCTGTATTTACTGTATATATAAATTAACATATACATATTAAATATTTGATCGCAATTAATCACATGATTGTCATGAGGGAACTCAAGAATAATCGCAACTTAATCACACATTTGTATCTGTTTGAAATGTACCTTAAATTTATACTTTTCAGGTTTTTAATACTCTAATCAAATATGGATGATTTTTGCAAAGGTATGTTTATTATTAATGAAACCAAACTCAACATAGAGCATGAAGAGTAAATCTTCTAGTAAATGTTTTACAGTAATTCTGGTGTTTGAAATGACGTAAATAACCAGGACACCAAATGGAACTTTTGCTATGTTTCCACACGGACGGTTTTAAATGCCGGATGTGTGCATCATGGCGGATTTTGATGTTTGATTAAAACTTGGTACTTCAGTAAAACAAAAGTTTATAGTGGTTAAAAATTGTATTCGATTGTATTCAAAGTTAATTATGTTTTTTATATTTAAGTAAAGAAAAACTGCTCCAGGACCAGAAGGTGTTGATGAATTCTCTGGAACAGCAGTTTTGACAGTAGCTTTATAATATTGTGCTCGCTCTGATACATTATGGTTTCTATAGCAACGGCTCATTCACAGGGGCGTTTATTGAGATGCTTTATATCTTATGAATGTGGAGAGAGAGAAAAATGAGAGAACAGTGAAGGAACGAGGGTTTATAGCTGCTACAACATAAATAACAACAGGAACAGACTTTATATTTCTGATCAGACAGACAGATAAAATAATAAAAAGATAATGTTTGTGTAGTTTCCCTTCACTTGAACTAGGAGACCCAAACCCTGTGCACAAAGCCAGCACCATGAAGATCTGCTTTCCATGGGTTGGAAGGAGTGGGAGGTCTCCTGCTATTGAGCTCCAACCCTATTTTGGGATGAATGTGAACTCTGACTGCACACCAGGAGCCTCCTCACCGTCTTACCTACATCAGAACCTGACTTTACTAACACTCTTATAGCTGAATCAACCTCCATAAAATATCTAGCAAATCTTCCAGAAGCTCATTATAAAAGCAAATGGAGACTAAATGTGGAATGGGATGTTCAAAAGGGAAGCACACATCTTATGATGTTCACAAACTTTTAAGCATGTTGATGAATAAATGAATTCTGACGATAAATAATTGACGTGTTTTGAAATGTATAAATAAATATTTCTGTCCCACAGTGCCCTCTGTCCCACAGTGCCCTCTGTCCCACAGTGCCCTCTGTCCCACAGTGCTCTCTGTCCCACAGTTATCCTCTGTCCCACAGTGTTCTCTGTCCCACAGTTATCCTTTGTACCACAGTGCCCTCTGTCCCACAGTGCTCTCTGTCCCACAGTTATCCTCTGTCCCACAGTGCTCCCTGTCCCACAGTGCCCTCTGTCCCACAGTTGTGCTCTCTGTCCCACAGTGCTCTCTGTCCCACAGTGCCCTCTGTCCCACAGTTGTGCTCTCTGTCCCACAGTGCTCTCTGTCCCACAGTGCCCTCTGTCCCACAGTTGTGCTCTCTGTCCCACAGTTGTCCTCTGTCCCACAGTGCCCTCTGTCCCACAGTGCTCTCTGTCCAACAGTTGTCCTCTGTCCCACAGTGCCCTCTGTCCCACAGTTATCCTCTGTCCCACAGTGTCCTCTGTCCCACAGTGCTCTCTGTCCCCAGTTATCCTCTGTCCCACAGTGCTCTCTGTCCCACAGTTATCCTCTGTCCCACAGTGTCCTCTGTCCCACAGTGCTCTCTGTCCCACAGTGATCTCTGTCCCACAGTGCCCTCTGTCCCACAGTTGTCCTCTGTAGTTGGTGTGATTCTCAGGTCGGTGTTTGTCTCTCTGTTTTGTGCTTTAACTGAAATTCTTTGTACTTTTTCATCTCATTAAATATCATCTGCATTTGCATCCGCTTTCCTCGTTATTCTGTGCCAAAGGAGTAAAATAGAAAAAAGAGAAAAAAAAAGAAAGAAAGAATAGAAAAGGTGGTTGATTGATAATTAGACAGTGGTACAGAAATAAATCTGATCTGAGTCTAATCTGAGTCTGATATTCACCGATCCCAAAGGTGTTACGAGTTTATTCTCATCCTATTGTTTTTTTATTCAGAGGGTCGCGTCACGCTTCGTCGCCCTGCACTCGGGGGATCTGACAGCGCACGTGGCTCTCGCTACACGCGTCCAATTTAAAGCTCTTCTCAGACGCCGAGGTGGCTTTCACGAGAGACGTTCTACATCACCGACTCCTGGTTTTCTGCCAACAAACTTCAAGCACTGAGAGTAAAAATAGGAGCGAAGCCGTCAGTGCTGCTCTCGGAGAGATCTCTCACACTCCCGTCTGGTTCTCCTCATCATTAAAGACCAACATCTGAGAGATGAAATGCAAAATGTTTAGCGAGATCACACTGTGCAACATTCCTCATGAGCCCTGCAACATCTGATATTAAAGTATTATTTACAGTAATTATACTGATGTCCTACCCTACAAACCTGCCGCTTCTGCGAAGTGTGTCCTCATTACCATGACGTATTTTATAGTTACTTCCTGTTTTCTTTTCCCTTATAGCAGCTATAAGCTTCAGTCACTCCTCTTTCTTCTTATTTATTTATTTTTTACCACCTGTTACAAAAGCACTGACACTGGAGACTCCTTCTTTCTTCTACAGCAGATTATCCGTCTCCATACCCCTCCTGTCCTCCGCATCTGGCTCTTTCATACAAGCACCTGCATGTCTTCTTTTACCACATCCATAAACCTCCTCCTTAATCTTCCACTTTTTCTTCTTCCTCAGCGTTTCTTCTACCCCATGTTTCCTCTCTGCACACCACCGAACCATCTTCATCGCTCTTCTCTTTCCTCGTCTCCAAAACGTCCTCCCTTTAATAAAAAATTTCCGCCCAGGATCTTCTTAACCTCCTCCCTTTCACACATCTTAAATAAACGATCCCAGTGAACACGCCGTTGCTATAGAAACGATTACAACAGTATCACAGTGAGCGTATTGATATAAACCTCATACACCTGCGCTACAGACAGAGCTGATGTTATAGACAACTAATCAACATTTTCTGACCAATCAGAACACAGAACCCAGGAGCACTGTGGGAGAAGCTTTCATGGCATTATGTCTGTCTTGTTATGATGCAGAGTGAATACGCTGAGATTTCTTTCAAGGCATCTGGTTCTGAAACACGAACAGACGAGTTCCGCTTTCATGCCTGAATCTGCAGCCGAGTCGTTATCCACAAATAAACAGCTGTTATTTATTTTTTAGCAGAAGAAGAAAACACATTCCTGGATGTTCGACACCAATAAAAGCGAAGAAAAGAAAAATAGAAAAAGCTGACACCGGGTAATTTCTCGCTTTGTGCTCTGCAAACATGAAAATCCAGCGTGAACCTGAGAGAGCGAGTCAGTGTCTGAGCTTTACTCTGATCTTCTGCTGACGATGTGGAACAATGTGCAACTCTACAGAATTTCATTTAGAGTTTCAGATATTCATCAATTACAGCAACAGAGACGTCCTGAGATGTTCTTCAGCCTCCGAAAGACACAGAACAACAGACTGTCAGACAGACAGAGAAATAGTCAGGTAGAGAGAAAAAATGGAAGGCAGACAGACAGAAAGAATAGTAGACAGACAAAATAAATTACAGACAGACAGACAGACAGACAGACAGACAGACAGACAGACAGACAGACAGACAGACAGACAGACAGACAGACAGACAGAATAGTAGACAGACAAAATAAATTAGAGACAGAGAGAAAACAGACACAGACAGACAGACAGACAGACAGACAGACAGAATAAATTACAGAGACAGACAGACAGACAGACAGACAGAATAGTAGACAGACAGACAGACAGACAGACAGACAGACAGACAGACAGAAAGAAAGAAAGAAAGAAAGAAAGAAAGAAAGAAAGAAAGAAAGAAAGAAAGAAAGAAAGAAAGAAAGAAAGAACCTTTCTCCAAAACATTTCTAATGAAAAAAACAGAGATGGAAATTGGTCTATAGATAATGAGCTCAGGTTGGATCTGGATCTGGATCTGGCTGTTCCTGAGCGTAACATCACACAGACTGAACCTGGACTGTTTATCAGGTGAGCATCAGACACTCAAATATATCCAGTTTGAACAGGTTTTGAGTTACAGCTTTCGCAGCTTCACACAGATGGGACTCATTTCTGCATTTATTCCTTTCCCCTTTGTCCTTTTCTCTCCATTTCTTTTGTTTATTTCAATACAAAACCACCTGGAAATCTTCTGTTCAAATCTAATCTGATCTCAGTGTCTGATGCTCACCTGAGGAACAGTCCAACATCACAAAAAAACTCGAGCTCGATTATCTATAGACCAATTTCCAGTGTTTTAATGACAAACGTTCTGGAGAGAGTGAAGACTTCTCAAACACATCCATTCTCAAATAATTTGTACGAGCCTTGAGATGATTGATTCAGACGTCTGGAGACACTTTTAAACTTATCTCTTATTCATACACTCGTTTTTGTCTGCTCGTGTTGAAGCTTCATCTCCTGCTGTTACTTATAAAAAAAAAATCCTAATTCATCCTCTATCTCCCAATATTTCATTACCATCTGCAATCACAAATGATCTCCTGCTCCCGTTGCTCCAGGCTTCCCTCAGCGATCTGCTCCTGGACCACTATTTTTCACAGTTTATTCCCCCGAGACCTCGTGGTTTGTGAGATAATTGTGTGTGTGAGTCACGGCTAAGCTTGATTTATATTTCTTCACGACCATAAAAGGTAATGCGGAGAGAAAGAGCTGGGAAAAGTCAAACTGGTGAATTTACTGTGAACGACATCGGTCTTATGGGTTACCATGAAGATACCAAGTGTCACAAATAAGTGGTTTGAACCACTGGTCAGTGTGAATAGTGGATTGTGATTGGCTGGAAGTTCAGGTGTGAATAGTGGATTGTAATTGGCTGGAGGTTCAGGTGTGAATAGTGGATTGTAATTGGCTGGAGGTTCAGGTGTGAATAGTGGATTGTGATTGGATGAAAGTTCAGGTGTAAATAGTGGATTGTGATTGGCTGGAAGTTCAGGTGTGAATAGTGGATTGTGATTGGATGAAAGTTCAGGTGTAAATAGTGGATTGTGATTGGATGAAAGTTCAGGTGTAAATAGTGGATTGTGATTGGATGAAAGTTCAGGTGTAAATAGTGGATTGTGATTGGCTGGAAGTTCAGGTGTGAATAGTGGATTGTGATTGGCTGGAAGTTCAGGTGTGAGTTCAGACTGTTGGTAGTTTGCGTTTGTCAGTTGAATCTAAATGCATGCGCTGTTTATAAACACCTGTAACCATAGTAACATCCAGTTCCAGTTCTATCCTGAGTGACACAGCGATTGTACACATTTCCTAATGACCTCAGTGAGCTCCATGGAGGAGTTTAGCGTCTGGTGAAAGTTCTATAGTGAATATAGGGATTTTCATCCCTGCTCAAAGCGCAAGATAAATTCGAAGGAGAAGAAAATAAGGTAGAACAAAAAACAGAACCAGGATTTAAATCCAACAGCTTCATTATTAGAAGTCGGTGTGATTTGGAGTAGCAGAATTGGAGTCGTATATAAAATTTGTAATGAAATGAAGTTATTTTTAACATTCAGTCTCTGCAAACATCAATAAGAGCTTGAACTCCTCAATGCTGAGAGGTGACCAGTACCAGTACTTACACCATTTTAATGCTCTCCTGGCTGTTCTTTACCTCCATATTGTGCTCTACTGTCCTGTAACAACTCACACCTTCACATGGATTATCACTTATGCTCTGATAGTTGCATCGAGACAGAAAATGACATTTAAATCTGACCAGAGACGCTTTTGCATGTGCTCCTGGAGATCCAGGAAAATCCAAGGTTGTGAAGCTGCATAATAAAAATAAAAGGTGAAGAAGAATGTGAAGAATGTGCATCACATGATTTTGATGTGCGCTTCATAATACCACACGTCTAGCCATAGCTTATCCTTTACCTATCCCTTAAAATCCCAGTAAGTCTTCTGTAATTATACGTTAGTGAACAGAGAAACGTTTACAAATTCAATTGACATTTCAACCCTAAATCTCTCGATGACTGAAACAGCGCATTTTCTAGAATTCATGCAAATGATTTATGTATAAATTCCTCCATATTGTTAAACCCAGTCACATCTGCAGCTAAGCCCAAAACACTCTGACATTGTCTGCTTCAGTTTTGTCTTCATTACAGAAAAAATCCTCAGAGACAGACAGGGAGAAAAGGTCGAAGACACAGGACAAAGAAGAAACCAAAAAGGGGCAAAAAGTTGGACGTTCCTCTCTCTCCTGTGAGGTTCATTTAATATCTTGTCCTGTCTGAGCTGTAAGACGTCTCCAGTTCCTGATTCTCGGCTCCCACATGTCGCTCGATGACACACGTTATCTTCTCCTCCTGTAAACGAGTGCAGAGCAACAAAATCTCTTTCTCTCGCTCCCTAATATTGTGCTGTATTTCTGACTCGTCAGCATCCTGCTGATAAAAGCTAGCTACGGCATCCTGCGTGTACGGTTTCTGTGATCAGACGTCTTCAAGCACATTTTCATCACGTACTCCTTGTTGTTGTTGAGATGTTGATGTTTTCTCAGCACATCTCTCTTCCTCACAGCCATTCTGTATAACAAAGTGACAAAATGAGTCTGACAATGGAAGAGATTTTATGGAAATGTCAGCTCGGGAAAATCTTTCTAAACCTCTATTCAGAGCGGATCGGCTTTCCGTGTGGAGGTGTGTAATGTAATTATTATCACGCCGCCCCTGAGATTTTATTCAGAATCCGTCACATCAGTCGATTTTTTTAAGACGTATTTTACCTTCTCTGAAATGAACAACCGAAGTAACCGACATGTTGGTACATACTGGGTTCTGTTCTACAGGAAAGAAGTTCTAGGAAGTGTCTGCTTCTGGGACTAATTAAATAATGAAGCCAAACGGACGTTAGTCATGTAACCTTATAATTATTAATTGCCCAGGAACATCCCATAATGTGGCAAGCATATGTAAATATGGTGAAGACCAGGGGTGTAAGCAGTGTGACTTCAGGGTTAGGGATAGGTAAAGTGACATCTACATGAACTCCAGGACCTAAGGTTCCCCAGCGCATCACCCAGGGCATCACATTACCTCCTGTGGCTTGTCATTTTCCCATAATGCATCCTGGTGTCATCTTCTCCAAGTTAACCACGCCCATGTACCCGCCTTCCATTGTGACTACATGACCACCTTCTTCCATTGCCCAGTGATCCAGCTCTGATTCTCAAGTGTCCATTGTAGGAGCTTGGGGTGTGTACAGGGTCAAACCAACTGAGCTAATTACCTACAGTCCAATTCCCAACCTTTTTTTTTTTTTTTTTTTACCAATGTGCTAAAAGAGAGCTTTAGAACACACCAGGACTTCCTTAAGTTCTTAAAGAGTCATTAAAGCCTTTGTTCCTGTCTGTAGATTCTCTGTGGTCTACAAATCCATGGTCTGAGAATTATATTTCATATCATCTTTTTCCACAGCTCTCAGATATCACTCTCACTACTATAAAACATTCATCTCTATAGAGAACATTTTATTAACAATGACATTTATAAATCTTCTCTGCTGCGTCTTTTACTCTAGGCGGCCCTCAGGGATCGGATCTCGGGCTACTCTTGTTTACATTTTAGTTTTATTATGCAGCTTCACAACTTTGGATTCTCCAGGATGTACAGGATCAAGTGTGAAAGCGTGTCGGGTCAAATATCTTTTTTGGAGGATCTTCAACTATCAGAACATAAGTGATGAGCCAGGTGTATTTGTGAGGTGTTACAGGACATTAGTGCATGATGTGGAGGTGAAGAAGATCCTGGAGAGAATTAAAATAGTGTAAGGTCTCAATCCTAGTCATGGATTATCACCTTATACCATGGTCACTTTCCAGCATTGAGGAGTTCAAGCTGTTGTTGACGTTGTTGATGTTTGCAGAGTAAAACTTCATTTTCTTTACACATTTTACATACGACTCGTTACATCTGCAGTTCTGCTGCTCCGAATCACACACACTTCTAATACTAATAATGAAGCTGTGGAGTAACTGGATGTTACAATCACAATCCACTATTCACACCTGAACTTCTTACAGCCAATCACAATCCAGCATTCACATAAAATACTTATTATAAATAGAGTTCTCTTTATATAGTGTTTTTTTTGCAGGAACACCCCATGAGTGACGCCTGGAATAAAGCGGATTGACGATTTGTGATTGTCAGTGGAAATGAAATGTTGTGTGTAAGGCGGATAAAAGAAAACCCTGGTGAGATTTATACCTGTGATAGGAACAGATGAGAGGACTGCAATAAGTTCTTTATGGAAGGCTCAGATCGAGTAGCGGCGGAATGCTAACACTTTTCATGCTGCAATCTGTCACAAAATATAAAAATGTTGCTCTTGAGCAAACACAAAAGCTTTTCCTGTATTTCAGCCCTGCTGGATATCCATCTCCATCTCCATCTCCAATGTTCAGTATTGAAATCCTCCTCTTCACAGGGCTGAGCTCAGGCTGCCTCGCTGTGCTATTACTCGCGGCTTGTCGTTTAAAGTCGAAGGGTTCCTGACAAGATTTACACAGTTCCAGAGTGTCTCAATGAAACCACCTCTATTTCCTCTTTCGACCTGAAGCTAGAAAAGTACCATACATACACGAAAGAATAAACTGCTCTGTGGTGCTGTTGGAGAAAATTAATCAGTGATGATGATCTTATCCTTTTCTAGCTACATTTCACATCCAGGAAATACATTCTCACTTCTTTTTTAGCAGTTGTATGAGGCAGTATAAAAAAAATATCAAGAATAGTTTTGTAACACGCCCTGATCTTCCACATCTTTTAACCCATGAAAAGCAGATCTTCATGGCTTTGTGCACAGGAGCATTGTCATGCTGGAACACGTTTGGGTCTCCAAGTTCATCCAGTGACGTCCTAAACAATTGTGTAGCTCCAACTTGTGCAACCGTTTGAAGAAGAACCACATCTGGCTAAGAAAATTAGGTGTCTCAATATAAACATGTGATATTTTAAAAGAAGGAGAGTTTGGTGAAATTTTTTTCATTTCTTTAGCAATACAATAAAGTGCAAAAAAAATGCTGAGAAATTGGGTCACAAATTTCCTGTTGAGATTCTGCTCCAGTTTCTCCACACTGCACTGCAGGAAACCTTCTCAGAGATGGACAGAATGAAAGACAGGGAGAAGTGAAATAGAGGAAAAAAACGTCCTTCTGTCACATCTTCTGGTGATGTTGATTTGAATATATTCTCTTCACTCAGCTGGAGCATGTCTTCCTGCTCTCCCACACACTCCTCCTGTAAACGATTACAGCGTCATGTCAACACACACGCATGCATGCGCACACACACACACACACACACACACACACACACACACACACACACACACACACACACACAGGTTTCATTTTGGTATAAAACAATAGAACTATAATGTGAGGTTTTTCTCCACTGTCAGTGTCGGAGGCAGAAGGCAGCGTTTTTTTTTCTGGATGCTCAGTTTTTCTGGAGCTCGTGATGTTCTCTGACCTACATTATCTGCAAAGTAAAAATAACTTCTGAGCATAGTTCTGCACCATGTCTCCTTTCCTGCTCCTCTACTCATCTGTCAATTACATTCATCCCCCTTTGTGAATTTACAGCAGAATTGGATCCTCGTCCTTCTTCTATTCCTTCTCCTCCTCCTTCTCCTCCTTCTTTTCCTCCTACTTCTTCTCCTTATCATCCTTGTTCTTCTACTCCTCTCTCTACTCCTTCTCCTATCCCTCCTTCTCCTCCTCCTTTTCCTCCTACTTCTTCTCCTCCTCCTCCTTCTCCTCCTACTTCTCCATGTTCTTCTTCCTCCTCCACGCTCATCTCCTCTTCCTTCTCCCCCGTCTCCTCAGCGGTGTTAAGAAAGCCATGTCCGATGTTAACAAGATTGATTACTCTGAGTGTGGAGCGTGGAGCAATCTGGCTGTTTTTCTTTAGGCGTCTTAACAACCGTTGGAACATTTGAGCGTGTTTGGAGAACAGGAGCTGGGGAGGGTTTTGTAATTCCACTAGATCTATTCAGGCTGCAATTTACGCTCATCAAAGCACGCCTCAGGAGAAAAGAGGTCTTTTTCTTTCTGTCCATACAGAACTACACTTCCTGTTGTTCAAGCACTGAAGCTGCGTTTATCCTGCTTCCATTTCCATCTCCAGCCCTGTTGTATCTGATCATATCGAATCCTCATAGCAGCGTGATATCACACTCAATCCCTCAAATAAAACCCACCCACATCCGTCACCACGGAGCACTGTGCCGTTTACTTCGACGAGGACAGATCCAACTCGATCTAAATCAAAATATCAGGATGAAATACAACATCTGACCTGCAGTACAATACAAACTGCCTCAAAAACATCTTCACTGAGTTAAAACTGAGAGTAAAGTACAGAGTGTGGAGTGAGAGAAGGTGAGATCAGTTCACTTCAGCGAGCACTGAGACATTTCACCATCATCTCTCCTCTCCATTAACATCTCAAAAACATCTTGAAACATAAAACTCACAAAAAACAAGGATTTCTATCACTACAATAAAAAAATATCTGAATTATAATCTTATTTTATTTAGTTATTAGGAGAAGTAGAATTGCGGATAAAATCCCAATTCCATAACAGTTGGGAAGCTGTGCAGAATGTAAATAAAAAGATTTGTAAGATTTGTAAATCTCATAAACATCAATATACAAATCTCATATATTTACATGAATAAATATTTTATTCACAACAGAACATAGAAAACATATCAAATGTTTAAACTGAAAAAAAAATTACCATTTTAAACAAAAAAAATTAGGTCATTTTGAAATGGATAGAAAAATCACATCTGGGGCAAACTGCAAACATCTGGAAACTGAGGAAACCAGTTGCTGGAGTTTTGGGAGAGGAATGTTGACCCATTCTGGCCTGGTTATAGGAGTTAAACAGTCCTGGGTCTTTTTTTGTCATTTTTATTTCAAGATGCATCAAAAGAAATTTAAATGATGAAAGGTCTAGACGGCAGACAGACCAGTTCAGCATCCAGACTCTTCTACTACGCAGCCAATCTGTTCTCATAGATGCAGTATGCGGTTTATATACAAAGGTCTTCCTTAAATTGTTGTTCACACAGATTTGTGAAGTTCTGCCCATCTTCACTTCTGAGACTCTGCCTCTCTAAGATACACTATTTATACGCCATCATCTTACAGATCTGCTGTCAATTAACCTCAAATGTTCTTCCAGCTCTTCCACTTACTGTTGTTGTCTCTGTCCCAACTTTTCTGGAACGTGTTGCTGCCATCAATATGACCTTGTTTTGACCTTAAATCGGACCAATTTCCTCAGTTTAAACATTTGATATGTTTTCGATGTTCTGTTGTGAATAAAATATTGGTTTTTAAGATTTGAGGTTTAAAATGTTCACTAATCAATGGATCTTTGAGGAGATTAATGGTGAACAGAAATCATGGACAAATGATCAATTGAATCCAAAATCATCAAACTGATTGTGTTGCAGGTTCTGCCTCCTGCCACGAGACGTGACACAAAACTAGAGACAAATCAGAAAGAGGGATGTGGAGAGAGTAGTTCTCTATGGCCACCACTTTCATGGGTTTATCTTGTTAATACTTCTCCAGTGCACCTGTTGTCAAGTTCATTTGCCCCAAAGTAAGTGACGCTGATTCACAATCACTTCTGCTTCCTTACTGAACAGACTGATCTCCCTGAATGGACTTGGTGTTACACTGTGATCATTCCGTGTTTTTGAGCAGTGTTCCTGAGTGGTTTAGAGTTTTTGAGAGACACATGCATGTTCCTCGGTAATGTAACGATCTGAAGATTTACTTTGACCAAACAAATCAATAAATGTCCAGATGTTCCACTTTATTTTCATAAAAAAATCCTTTCTTAGCATGAAGAGCAGCTTTACTCTCTCAGCATCCGGACACTTCGTTTCTCCAAACGTTCAGCTGAAACACTGCTGTAAAATAAAATCGTTTTTCTCTTTGAAATAAATATAAGAGTTACATGTCGAAAATAGCTGCAGGGGTTTTGCCCTGAGTGACGCTCGTGTGTGTGAGAGGAAGTGTGAAGATAGAATATTAGAAACACACAAAAACTGAGAAATGATTATTCTTTAAAATAATATCTTTCAAATATATTTTTAATATTGAAATATGTATATAACGTATACATTTTACATATATTCGTCATAATGATGGTGTTAAGAGGTGGATTTGTTCAGTTAGGACACTACTGCAGGAACAGGGGTGAAACACACGGCCTGATACTGCTGTATCGTATCGTATCGTATTGTATCATATCATATAGTATCGTACCGTACCGTATCGTATTGTATCGTATCGCTTCACCTCTGAGAGTTGATGTGATATTAATGTGATCGGGTTCCTGTAAGCTAAATTTAGTTGTATCATTCAGAATCTTTTTTTCGTAAATAAATAAATAATGTGTACTAAGATGGGTAATGCATGCGTGTGTGTGTGTGTGTGTATGTGTGTGTGTGTGTGTGTGTGTGTATGTGTGTGTGTGAGACAAAATGGTAGATGCAGCTCCCTGCCCAGTGAAGTGCTTCTTCTCATCAGAGCAGTAATTTGACTAATGGAGGCTTTTCGGAGGTGAAAATATGTCCAAAGTGTGTAATAGAAAACGCCTACAGAGCCTCAGAGCTCACTGCCGTGTCTATGTTTTGATCTTTTCCTCCCACTAATCACAGAGAAACTGGAACATATCGGCCCGGGAGCCTCGGAGCCCCGGATCGGCCCTGGTGCTCCTGACAGGCCATGATTTAAACAGCATGAGGGTCACTGCGGGACCACAGGGGGCGAGAACGACTAATACAATTATAAATGTCAGTGAGACAGAAGAGGATATTATGATTAGAAGCTTAGAATTCTATCAAATACACACACACACACACACACACACACACACACACACACACACACACACACTACAAATCTACTGCGCATAGATGAAAGAAATATAGACAAGAATTTCCAATTAGAAGATCAGCCTGGAGCAGCAATAAAAGAAAAAATATATAATATATAAGAAAGAAAAAAAAAAAAAAGAAAAAAAAAACAGTAATCTGGTTTCAGATTGGACTGAAATTAGATTCTGAGCCTTGACACTAAACGTCCAATTCAGTTATGTGTTTTTGTTCACGTTTTGTCAGATGCTGATCTGATTTTGCAAAAAAAAAAAATTTTTAATAATGTAAAAAAAAATTACATCCTCCTGCTTGTTTTTCAATTTTGACTAATTGAAGAAAAAAGAAATTAAAACAAATTTTATACAAAAAGGTAAAAAAAAACTATATATAAATAAAAGGAAAAATTTTCCTTGTTTTCATTGTGAATCTATGTGAACGAAACAAATAATTTTTTCGCTTCAATTGTCCTTTTTTGTTTTATTTGTTTTGTATTTCCATTTGATATCTAATAATTTTTAGACTTTTTAAAATAAATAAACAATGTAAAAAAATTTAAGACAGGCAGGACGTCACTTTCTCCACAAACCACAGTGACCTCAGCAGAAAGAAATCATTTCTCCCTCTTTTATACATTTCTCTTGGGTTTTTTTTTTCTGTTTAAAATTTTTATTTGATCTGTAAGGATTTAATAAATAAAATATTATTGTATATAAATGTATTATTTCCATTATATCTCCTATCCACAGTGCAGGATTTTGGGTGGTGTTACATTGCGCCCTGTGGAGTGAACACCTGTAGTGAATGTGTGTGTGTTTGTGATTCGGCCTGAATGTAATAATGAGAAAGTGATTCTGGTTACAAACAATGAGCTGATACTCGATTACAAAACTCTCACACACTTCTGCAGGAAATCCAACACTCGTCTGGGTCCGAGCACAGACCTCAGATTGAGTTACATCTAATCTACAGCTTGGATGCTGGGGTTGAAAACACACACACACACACACACACACACACACACACAAAACGTCGAACAGATGTGAGCTGTTGTGTGATGCCGGTGTCTATTAATGTACACTTAGATCCTGCAAATGGCAACAAGCCGCCTACACACTCACGTGGACTCACACTGTGCAGTGAGAATGAGTGTGTGTGTGTGTGTGTGTGTGTGTGTGTGTGTGTGTGTGTGTGTGTGTGTGTGACAGAGAGAGAGGAAGAATTTCAGAGTCTAATCTCATCTATATCAGAGAGGTCCAGAGGGACACACAAAAAGATAGAGCGAGAGAGAGAGAGGAGAGAGAGAGAGAGAGAGAGAGAGAGAGAGAGAGAGAGAGAGAGAGAGAGAGAGAGAGAGAGAAATGTAGAGAAAGCAAAAGAGAGAAAGAGGGAGAAAGAAAAAGAATGTTTAAACATTTTTCATGATTTCATTTTCCAGTCTGTTTTTCAACGATCATGAATGAGATTTTGACTATTTGCAAAAAAAAAAAAAAAAATGTGATTAAATAATGACAAATAAATTCATTATTGTTTTAATTATTATTTAAAAAAATCCAGATAGAAAAAATAATAATTTTACAGTTTTCCTTATTTTTATGGTGAATGAAGGAATGCAACAAAGACAGGGTTGTATTTATTTTTTCATTTTCTTTTTTTTTTCGCATTTTTAAAAGAAATAAAAAGGTTACAAATATAAAACAGGAGGGACGTCACTTTTTCTAAAGGTAGACAGAAAGGTAGAGAACAAAGAAAAAAGATAGAAAAGAAAAGAGGGGGCGAGAGAGGGAGGGAGAGAGAGAGAGAGAGAGAGAGAGAGAGAGAGAGAGAGAGAGAGAGAGAGAAAGAATGAGGTGGTCCAATAGAAATATAACATCACAATATATTTCTCTGACACGTGATATCTACTGTACAACACAAAATGTAATTTATAATAAAATTGCTGACTCGTCCTGTACGTATCACCAGTTCATCCAATCAGATGTTTTTTGGTCATATAAGCCCCGCCCCCTTTAAAACTTTTCTCCAACAGGCCAGATATTATATAATGTGTGTGTGTGTGTGTGTGTGTGTGTGTGTGTGTGTGTGTGTGTGTGTGTGTGTGTGTGTGTGTTTACATGCTGTGTTTTACTTACAATATCTCCAAACTTGTGACATCATAATATAATCGATTATAATCGAAATATGAAACAGTCACATGACCCAGCTTTGAGGTACTGGGACTGGCGGATCGTCATGGTAATGCACAACCTCTACATCCTACAGGCCTTAAACCCTCTGAAGGCTACCAGCATGCACAGCGAGAACACACAGTGAGTACACACAGTCAGAACACACAATGAGAACACACAGCAGGAACACACAGTGAGAACACACAGCTGGACGACACTTCACACTCGAGCCTCTCATTCAGGAGCATTACATTTAAAGTCAGGAGAAAGAGAAAAAGAGAGAGACTAATTTGAAAGAATAATGACTTCAGTGGTGTGGAAAAAAGAAAATATGTGGAAAAAAGAATCCTGACACACACACATACACACACACACGCACACAAACTAAATCCTGAATCTTTAATCTTACTTCAGAAACCACAAAGAAATATTTTCAGATTAAATAAAAGTTAAAAATGGCTTAAAAAGCATTACATTGTTAGAGCCGTCTTTTTGATTATCTCACACACACACACACACACACACACACACACACTCACACACACACACACACACACACACACACACACACACACACACACACACACACACACACACACACACTTGGAGGTGTTGGTGTTGGCAGCACTCACCCAGAAGAGCAGGTTGAAGAACACCATGGCGTATCTCAGGGCTCTCATGCAGCCCTCAGCCATCCTGCAGCGCCGCAGCTCTAAAAGGAAAATGAAGGAGAGGTCGAGGTAAAACACCACGTACTTTCTGCCCTGCGCCGTAGCGTAACCCGCTTTGGCTGTTTTCGTCCCCGGGGCCGTGCGGAAGCTGAAACCGAAAGGTGCACCGTGGCGCTCGCGTTCGCCCCCAAAACAGAACGGGGGCGACCTGGTCTTACTGTCCATAGAGGGACTCCGGCGGTACGGGGTTTCATCCGTGCTCGAGCGACGCATCTTCAGATTAGAGGAGGCCGCTGAGGCCCCCAAGGGCCAAACAATCCCCACTTTGTCACAAAAAAAAACAAGGAACAGGTTTTGTTGTAATTTCGGGGACAAAAGAAGGTCAAGGTGTGTGTGTGGGCGTGTCTGGGTAAATGGGAGTGTCTAGGTAAGTAGGCGGGACTGGATAAATAGGCGTGTCTGGGTGTGGCACAAAGTTTACATCGTTCCAAAAGGCACGAGACATGAGATCTCAGTTGCGATGAGGATATTAAAAATCATCAAAATATATACTTGCTCTTTAAAAGTTCCTCTGTAAATCCAGCTTCACGTTCAGCTACACCTTCAGCCCAAAACTTTAAAATTCAGGTGGGTTCTGACCTGCTTTGCCACCTGCATTTCAAACAGTTAGTCTTTTTGGATTGCAGTATCTCCTTGAAATTCTCCTTTACCTTCACCACTACCTTCACCTTTACATTCACGTCCACAATTGCCAAAAAAACCCTGAACTTCAGGTGAGCTTGTCCTTCAATCCCACACACTGAAGTGCTCCAGATACGAGCTGAATATAGCTTGATGCGAGACAGGTGAGACAGAAAGGTAAGACAGACAAGTGAGACAGTCTCACTCATCAAAACCCATCCTAAACTTCCCAAGCAGTCCTCCAGAAAGGATAAAAAAAAAAGAAAATCCTCTGCTTGACTTCAATGTCCAGAGCTGTGGAGAAAGTGGACCTGGATCCACGTGACTCTGCGTCCTACTCCATCCTTCCACGCTCTCCACCTGCGCTTTAGCTCTGCTTTCTTATTCCTTCCACTTTCCTCTCGACCTTCTCTGCAAAAAAAAAACCCTCCACGCTCTCGGTTCTGATCCAGATATTTCCAGCTGCACAATCAGTCTCAGTTATTCACACATCATCTGGATTTTATCTCTTTTCTTGATGCATTCCATGAAAAAACTAAAAAGCTGGATCGTTTTTCTATCCAGCATGCAGAAAGAACACTGCAGCACCGATGCTCCAGTCCAATCTCACTGCCTCGAGCGCCCTCCTCTCCTCTCCTCTTTCTCTCCCTCTCCCTCTCCCTCTCTTTCTCCCTCTCTCTCTCTCTCTCTCTCTCTCTCTCTCTCTAACACCCACTCAGAGCTCAGAGACCTGTTCTGCGAATTGCCTCCTCCTCCTCCTCGCAGAATCCTTTCGTTTTTTTCTCTTCTTTCCACGCCTCCTTTCTGCATCCTTCTAGACCAATGGGAGGGGTGTGTCCCAATTCAACACAAGCCTTAGCCACGCCTCTTCCCTGCACAGCTCGTCCAATCGTGTGCCACTACCACCCTCCCCTTTGTTTCCTGCGCGGATATAAAAAGGACGAGCCGCATCACTTCTCCTATCGCTTACATCTCATCTGCTTGTGCTTCTGTCTACATACATTTCCATTGGAGATAGGATTTAGATCAGATTTTAATTAGAAAAATATCATTAATAACACAAGGACATTTCATTAAACCGCAATTTGGATTTTCTTTACAGTTTTATACAAAAAATTTAAATGTACATACATTACAGTTTTGAATAAACACTGAGGTTTGTCCAGATTTTTACTTATAAAACTGATATACTGCAAATGATACAAGAAATCATTCATTTCATGACATTTAGCTCAGAGAAGACGAATAAAAAGGAAATGTCAAAAGCTCTCGAAAGGTACCAAAGGTGTTTTTTTTTTTTTTTTTTTACACGTGAATTTTTCAGCCTCTGACACACTGCAGAGATACAAAGCTGGAAATGTGTACAATCGCTGTCTCACTCTGTATTGAACTGACACTGGATGTTACTATGGTTACAGGTGTTTATAAGTAGCGCTTTCATTTAGATTTAACTGACCACAAAACTACCTGTATGTTCTGAACTCACACCTGAACTTCCAGCCATTAAACCAATAGTCCATGATGTATTTAAAAAAAAAAAAAAAACATCAGAATTCTGTATTACATGATGTGGATCACAAAATTCATCAAAGTACCTACAAGCCCATTACAGGGTAATATAATAATATTGTAAATAGCCAGTACCATTACAAAACCAGTAAAAACCAGTGTAAACCATTAGGAGACATTTTAAATGATTAAGAACCCTTTATTAGATCATTCTTCATTCATAGATCTCTGAGTAGCCGGGCAGGGCTTTAAACCACCAACTTTCTGATCGGTAACCTTAACCACCAAACTACCACGTCTCCTTCATAAACCACTATAAACCATTAGAAAACATTATGAACAATTTAAACCCATCTGAAAACATGAAAAAGTATAAGGAACCAACTCCTTTACCTCACAAACACCTACTAACTAAAGACTCCACTAAATAAATGTGTTTAGCCTCGACTTGAACACTGAGACTGTGTCTGAGTCCCAAACACTGATTGGAAGGTTGTTCCATAACTGTGGGGTTTATAAGAGAAACATCTGCCCCCTGCTGGAGTCTTCATTATTTGAGGTACCAACAAATAGCCTGCACCTTTTGATCTAAGTAGGCGTGGAGGATCATCCTGGTACAGAAGTTCACTCAGATACTGCGGCGTGAGAGCGTTAAGTGCTTTATACCTCAGTAGTAGTATTTTATAATCAGTGTGAGATGGAATTGGGAGCAGTGTAGATGATTAAAACAGGGCTGATGTGATCATATTTCCTAGATCTAGTGAGGACTCTTGCTGCTGCATTCTGAACTAACTGAAGCTTATTTCTGCACTTACTCCAACACCCAGACAGTAAAGCGTTACAGTAGTCTAATCTAGATGTTACAAAAACATCTACTAGTTTTTCTGCGTCCTGTAACGACATCACATTTCTAATTTTAGCAATATTTCTAAGGTGAAAGAAGGAGATCCTGGTGATATTATTCACGTGAGACTCAAAGGAAAGACTTGGGTCAACTATCACACCAAGGTCTTTGACTGCTGTACACACTGAAACAGAAACACCATCCAGAGATGCTACAGAATCAGAAAGTTTACTTCTAGCTGCATGTGGTCCTGGTAAAAGTACTTCTGTCTTATCTGAGTTGAGCAGAAGGAAGTTATTAAGCATCCACTGTCTAATGTCCTTTACACACTCCTCAACATTGTTAAGCTGATCTCTCTCATCTGGCTTTGCTGAAATATACAGCTGTGTATCATCAGGATAGCAATGGAAGCGAATACCATGTGTATGTATAATTTCACCCAGAGGCAGCAGATATAAAGAGAAAAGCAGTGGGCCTAAGACAGATCCTTGAGGAACACCAAACTTTACGTCAGAGAGTGTGGAGAACTCACTATTTACATCAACAAACTGATAGTGATCAGTCAAATAAATTTATTCCAACAACGTTCTCAAGTCCAGCAAACAGGAGATTATGATCAATGGTGTCAAAAGGTCGAGCAAAACAAGTGAGGAGACAAAAACTCTGATCAGAGGCCAATAGCAGTCATTTACCACTTTAACCAGCACTCTCCTAATTATAAAAGATTAGGAACCACAAAATACATTATAAATCATTATAAACCAGCAACATCCATTAGAATTCATGAGGGATGATTATAAATAATTAGCAACCAGTATAAATCATTATGAACCAATATGCCATTATAATTCAGTTGGAACCACTATAAAACATTATAACCCATTAGCAACCAGTATAAATCATAAACCAATAGGAACCACTATAAAACAATATAAAACATTGGCAACCAGTTATAAACCTTAAGGAACCATTATTATCCAGATAAAACCATTGGGAACCATTAAAAACCATTAGGAGTCTGTAATGTTTTCTGCTTTTGTTTTAAACAGTGTGCATAAGAACTGTGATAATGATACTGAGCTGTTTCCAAACGTGTTCATAATACAAAAATGTCTATGTATCTGTGTGTGTGTGTGTGTGTGTGTGTGTGTGTGTGTGCGCATTTTAAGCACTGATTTCCCACTCGTCTGCCACAACAGAGTTGATCCTTAATACTGAAATTAAATTGCTATATATTGCAATCTGTTGCTTCAAATCTAAAAACTCAGTTATTCAGACCGCTGATTTGCAGCAACACATCCCAAATTATTTTACATCATCGTCGTCATTAAAACACACACACACACACACACACACACACACACACACACGCAGAACACTAGTGAACGGTATAGATTACATCCCGGATTTGATTTAATAAATTCAATGTTTCGCTCACAGACTCAATGAACAAGAGAGGAATAAAATATTCATTGATTTTAAAAACACTACTTGAAACACAAGTTTGCTAAAATCGCTAGCAAGCTACTAACGACAACAAGTAACAAGGTTCAATTAAAATGTTTCTGATTAGAGGTTATATATTGTGTTTTAAATAAGTGGGGTATAATGTTTTGCTAATGATGTACAAATATTGGCGAATGCAGTTGTTAGCATACTGGTGCACAGTATAATTATTAGCAAGGTTAATATTAAGCTACAATCATTAGGCCGTATTGCCGCTGGCTAACACGCGGTAAATCCGTCATTCAGAACATAATATTATTTCCTTTAAACAATGGATCACTTTGCTAACAAGTTAGCGAACATTATGTAAATCGTAATCAAGGAAGTGTGAAGGCCACGTTCATTATTTCTCTGCGGTGCTTCTGCAATGTTTTAAAATAAAACAATGTCCTGCCTTTCGGCTTTTTTAATGAATAATAATTAGAGTGTGTTGCTCGTAGGTGAAAATGAAACGTCTAACGCAGGGGCTCTGTGTTGCTTTGCGGCCATGGTGTGTGTGTGTGTGTGTGTGTGTGTGTGTGTGTGTGTGTGTGTGTGTGTTTTCTGCTTTAACACACCTAATCCTGCTTATTACCAGGCTGATGATGAGCTCATAGGAGAGAGAGGACGTGTAAAAGCCCAGAAAACGTGACAAAGCGGTGTGCGATCATTTATAAATGTACCTGAGTGAACTTTAATAGCATCATATTATTAATAAATAATGATAAATATCCACTTTGTGTATGTGTTGTGGGGTCCCAGGGAACGTCCTGGGAACAACCGGTGTTCCCGGGATACAAACCGGATCCTCTGTGACTCCGCCCACAATTAGCAGGAATGTTCTGTAAGTCGTCATCAGTACACCTGGATTCCCGGTGCATTATGGGTAAGATTTATCTAAGGGTGATACTGTTAGCATGTAGGAGACGGTGAGACATGATGAAAAGTGGGACGGAGTCTCGAGTGTGAGAGAACGGTGAGGAAGAACATGGAACGGATGAGACAATGATTGAGAGAGAGAGAGAGA
The DNA here is from genome assembly GCF_946808225.1 of Silurus aristotelis. Taxonomy (NCBI): domain Eukaryota; kingdom Metazoa; phylum Chordata; class Actinopteri; order Siluriformes; family Siluridae; genus Silurus; species Silurus aristotelis. The sequence continues at coordinate 30,031,300 of NC_139583.1, forward strand.
GAGAGAGAGAGAGAGAGAGAGAGAGAGTAAAATATTGCTGCTCTTCAATACCAAACTCTGTTGTAAATATTTTAGAATGAAAGATAAGCTTCTGTATCAAAACCTAGACTATATTACTTGTCTTTTTCTTTTTTTCTCTTTCTCTCTCTCTCGCTCTCTAGAGTACACTTAAATAGATAAAAATAGGAGCAGTGAGTAGGAGTGTTTAAATCCCATTCACACACCATGCAGGGAAAACAGTGTGTGTGTGTGTGTGTGTGTGTGTGTGTGTGAGTGTGTGTGTGTGTGTGTGTGTGTGTGTGAGTGTGTGTGAGTGTGTGTGTGAGTGTGAGTGTGTGTTTGTTGTATTCCTCTGATACCACAACTCTGAAATAACTACATTATTTGTTTGTTTGTTTGTTGCAAACATAACAGTTGATGTTAAATAGTACTGAACTTTATTTAAGGAATGTTAAACTGTACTGAATCACAGAAATTTGCTAAAGGAAATAAATATGAATACATTCATTTAATAAATATAATCATATAATTTATAAATTATTAATATTAAATATAATATATAGCTCTCCGTGCAGCGCGCAGTCTCGCGTATAATAACCAACAGCACACGGCTTAATGTGGTCAGTGTTTCGCCACTAGAGGCCGCTCTTGTAATCACAGCAGACTGGAAGCCAGAACAAACTATCGGTGCCAATTTATCGACAAAACCGATAAATCAGTCGACCTCTAATCATGATGATGATGATGATGAAGGAAAAATGCTTAAATATGATCAGGAAAAGGATGGTGATGATGATTATGAGGATGATGCTGATGAAAGAAAAGGTGATAGTGATGATGATGAGGAGGCTGATGGTACTGATGATGTGGTAATGATTATGTTGATTATGAGGATGATGTTGATGAAGGTGCAGATGATGATTATGAGAATGAAGGTGATTATGAGGATAAAGGTGAAGTGTTGATGATGATGATGATGATGATGAATATAATAATGAAGATGATGGGTGTTTTGATTTTCTTGCAGAACGCTGTGGGTTTCTGATCCTGGGTGAGGAGTCACAGCAGGAACTGATGGATAATGACAGAGAAGGGAATTATCTCATCATTTCACACCAGGAATACAAATCATCTACAGATCATCTGCACTGAACTGTCACACAACAAACCTTTTATTCTATTTATATTCAGTATCTATATTCATATGATTTAATAAAGGATGTGATTCACATCAGATTCAAAACTTGTACTGAAAAAAAAAACGCATATTCGGCGTTTAATGGTACAAGAATTCGGTTCTAAAATGCTTTCATTGAGAATGTGATAATGTTCTCACACATTTGTTGTTCTAAACCTGTATTTCTTCTGTTCGAAAGAAACTTAAAGAAACAATCGGATTTGGAACTATATATATGTTTTGGGTGAACTGTCCCTTTACAAAAGAAATTACAATCGTGATAAAATACTGAATATAAGAACAATTCAGTGCATAAACTTCCCCACATACATGTGTTTATAGATCATTTCAGACAACATTCCTACTGCCAAATCATCTCAATGAGAAACCCGTATCTTCTTCTGCTGGTGCACAATTGAATCAATGTCAAGTGCCTCCCTAAACTCAGTAAAAAAGATCATCCTGCCTGAAAAACACGTTTTTCACTGTCAATTTTTCTTTTCTTTTCACTCATTTTGTGAACGGTCTCAATAGCTCACATATCCTACTCACTATAATTACTAGGGTGACCGTCACAAACTAGCGCCCTCTCCTGGTTGGACAATTTACATCCTAATATAAATGCAGTCTCTTCATTGTTTTTTTGCGATTAGACTGACTCCTGCATTTAAAGATACTGCGAGCCGCCAGCTGCCCCTCCCTGAATTAGTTATAACTCCTTTGGCAGCAATTACATCCTCAAGTCTTTTTGAGTTTAACACAACAAACGTCACACACCTGGAATACGTTTTTTTCTGCTATTCAGGTCCTTTTCATGGCTAAACCAACGGGACTGAATGACATTAGTAGGTGTTTACGGATCAAATATTCAGATCTTAATCATTTTAAATAAATACCGTCTTTAACAATCAAATGAATGCTCCAGGTTTGGAGCAAATATCAGAACCAGAAGAAAAAAAAAAAAACATTAGATTTTTGGAATGGTTCCAAATATGGTCAAGGTTACAGCAAGGTCACGTGTCTGAAATAGGTTTTCAGTAGCTTCCTCAATGTTTGGAGTGAACTGTAGATGATATGAATAACTGTCATCATCATTATTGGTTTGGATTCTTTTCTTTCTGTGTTTATGTTCCTAAAATATCAGGATGGTTCCATTAGGAAGCAGGACGCGGTGCTGCTGGGAGTGAAATGATCTCCTCTAAACTTTTATTATAAAGTCGGTATGGTTTCCTGAGCAGATCTTTTTTTCTTTTAATAACAGAAAGTCAGTGTGAGTGTCTCATGGCTCCATCGATAAAATTAGATTCATTTCTTTTATGTAATTCAGCACAGTTTGGATAGAAATATGGGAGAAATGGGGTTTTATTTTATTGAGGCTGATGAGAAAACACCTTCATTAGTTTGTATATTTATAACCCTCGTGTGTCCTTTCGTTCCCTGGTGAAGTATACGCTCGCACTGACTCTCTGGTTTTCTTCCTTGTTTGTGTTTTTTGATCTCACCTGGTGTTGGAAGATTTCTTTCTTAGTAACAGCTGTAAAGTCCTGAAATCCTATCCGTCTGAGACTGAGGATATACCAACAACAAAAAACAGCTCCTTTTCGTATCGTAACTTTATAATCCTGAAAAAAAAAAAAAACTTTGAAGATCTTTCTGGGGGAAAATAACAGCTCGTCTTTAATAAGTTTATTTTATTATTATTATTGTTGTTTAATAAAGAGCATTATATAAATCAAATTTTAGAGAAATCCTTTTATGAGATTTTAAAAAAAATTCAGCTTTCAAAAAATACAATATATTTATTATATATACTGTACCTATAGCTGACACGTTCCTCTCTCTCTCTGTCTCTCTCTCTGTCTCTCTCTCTCATATAGATAGATAGATAGATAGATAGATAGATAGATAGATAGATAGATAGATAGATAGATAGATAGATAGATAGATAGATAGATAGATAGATAGATAGATAGATAGATAGATTAAAAAAAAGGTGGTATCAAAGAGTTTGGAGATTAATGATGTAACTGGTGCCGTTCTGACTGCGTGTGTTCCCACGCTGCGATTTCATCACGGACAGCAAGTAAGAACAAAGAGCAAACGTGCACAAATCTGCCATGGAGACGTTTGACATGACGTACGTTTGACATACGGCGCCGCTGTAACGAGTCGTTTGAGGTGTTTCGAACACCACACGGGCTTCAAAAGCGAAAGAACATCACTGGAAGACCACAAGGGATCAGAAAGACCTTCGAGGAGCTCAACCCCTGAAAATGGCGAAACCGTTCAGCAACTCGTGCATGAGGATTGCCGGAGAACAATCCACATGATCTCACTTCCACACCCAAACTACTCACCAGATTTGGTTCTGGTGGACTTTACCTTTTTTCTGAAGATGAAGATCCAGCTTAAAGGTTGCTGTATTGACACCATTGCAGAGATCCGGCAGAAATGGCAGAAGATGCTCGACAGGCTTCAAAACGAAGACTTTCAGGACACGTTCCAGAAGAACACCAGGAGTGAAGTAGTGGGATAGTGATAGGTGATAGTGTGGAAAAAAAGAACTTTCTTGAGCGAGTCTCCAAAACATCTGATACCTCGTATGTACACAGTATATATATATATATATATAGTGTCATGTTTGCCTGTTATCAGGTCGTAGTTGGTGTTAAAGGACTGTCTTTTTTTTTACTGCTACACATGTGATTGTTATGTTTTATCACCTCCCAAAGTTATTTAATCCAATTTGATTCTGTATGTTGATGCAAAATTGTTGTTCTTCCCCTGAGCTTCAGTCCAGTCAAGCTTTCAAATTAAAAAGCCCATAAACACACTCCTGCTGCATCTGTATTCGGATTGGTTCAGAACACAATTTCTGCTCGTTCCCAATAATGCATTTTTTTACTAGAAGAATAACAATTAAATGAACCCATTCACACGTGAAGCCTGTGGTCCTCTAATGGGCTTCTGCTCAGATATCAGCTTAATCCTCTATTTTAATAATTTTCTCTGTCTATTTTAACAATATCTGAGCAAATGAGACACCATGGAAACGTCCATTATCCATCATTCGTCAGAAAATGAGATATAAGACCTCACATGGTGTTGGTTTTGGAGGTGTGTGTGTGTGTGTGTGTGTGTGTGTGTGTGTGTGTGTGTGTGTGTGTGTGTGTACAGCATTGTGTTCACACTCCAGAGATTTGGACTGTGTGTTTGTCTGTGATGGTTTGCTGTTCTGGTTAATTGCCATCGAAATCCCTTTTCTATTGCATCTAACCGTATTAGATGAGATTTAAGGAGAGACGATGTGCCCAGAGAGCAGAACTGAGGGATTCAGGGATATAATCCGTCTCTCATCAGCACTGCAATAACACCACCTTCACATTCCTCTCGCACAAACACTCACAGGGTTCTGTAGCGACTGGGTGGGAATCACAAATCTTTCCCAATCGCGGATCTCAAAACAAAGTAATAATAAGGTGCCGAATGATGCAGGAATTCAACAAGCGATCGGAAAAAGTCTTTCATTTCTCACATGAAAGAGGAACTTCAGACACATGAATGAGATCAGACAGATTTCTGTTAGAAAAGTAAACACTGAAAATGAGATCGTAAATTTGTTCAAATTACATTTCTCACAGACATGTTGATGGGATGTGAGTGCGTCGTGGTCGGATTAGACTGAGATTCAGTGTTTGGTCCCATTAATGCTCAATTTGTTACCTTAAAAAAAAAACTGATTTCTGTCCTTTTCTTCTTTCTGATTGGTCAGAATTCATAAAATAATTGGAGCACGGGGGAAGATGGGCGTCGACATGAATCAGGATAACCATCATGAGCTGATTATCAGACAAGGATAATAGAGTGATACATACAAATATCAAGAAAGAAAGAAAGAAAGAAAGAAAGAAAGAAAGAAAGAAAGAAAGAAAGAAAGAAAGAAAGAAAGCTCTATGGAGTGCGAGTGTGTGTTACAGTGACAGAGAGACTGAAGAATGAGTAAGTGAGAGAGAGAGAGAGAGAGAGAGAGAGAGAGAGAGAGAGAGAGAGAGAGAGAGAGAGAGAGG